>NC_137149.1:134846242-135446242 GCF_951394435.1 Stenella coeruleoalba | reverse complement strand
TTTAACAATGTGATCATCATTACTTCTTCATACTGTTACAGAAATTTATAATATTGTTGGAAACGAAAAAGAATTCTAAGGACTTTTGTTTCAGTGCTGACCTTGTGCTGGGTGATGAATATAAGGTGAGGCAATTGAGACATGACCTCTGCTTGGGCTCTACTTTTTTTTTTGCGGTACGCGGGCCTCTCTCTGTTGTGGCGTCTCCCGTTGCGGAGCACAGGCTCCGGACACGCAGGCTCAGCGGCCATGGCTCACGGGCCCAGCCGCTCCACGGCATGTGGGATCTTCCCGGACAGGGGCATGAACCCGTGTCCCTGCATCGGCAAGCGGACTCTCAACCACTGAGCCACCAGGGAAGCCCCATTTTGTTCTGTTTTGTTTGGCCTTGGCTTTTTCCTCACATTGAACCTAGATCTGTAATTACAGTCATATTTTCCAATCCTGTTTGTCTACAGGTTAGTTTTTTATTTTTCCTATCGAAAAAGAAAAGTTAGCTTTACCAATCTTGGTTTTATACAGGTGTTATGACTTTGTTAAATTAACATTTGTTAAGTGGAGCACAGGATGCCCCATGGTGAGCCAGGGTTCAACAGACCACAAGAGAAATTGAAATGAAAAAGATTATTACTCACAGGTCCTAGAGAAGTACACCACGAGCCTCAAGGTGCCACATGGAGGGGTCAAAGCAGAGTGTAGGCAAAGGAGAAAGAACCTGGGGCCCATGACTTTATTAGGGTCAGTGGCTGGAGATGTTTGGGATTCCTGGGCAAAGGAACCTGGGATGTGTTGTGTCCGTCATTGTTCTCTTGGACTGTGGCATCGTGAGATCAATTTTGTAGCCCTAGGCTGGTGACACCATGCCAAGTGGGGCCCTATATTTCTGCACAGACCACACATACACACACACACCTGACTGCATCATCTCTGCGTCATTTAACTGACTCCTTTTTTGCTTCCCATTTGTGTGAGCACTAAGGATTTAGTCTATTACCCTCAGCTCTTTACTCTTCAGCAGAAATCAGTCATCCTAATCAAAAAATTTTAACAATCAACTATAATTTTTAACTTCAACTCTGGTCTCTCTTCCACTCTCTCCATGCCCCCTACTGCCTATAGGACACTGCAGCTCAAGTGGGTCACTGCTGAAACTTCAATGGTCACTATGCTTTTTAAAAAGTTATTATTTTCCCAGAAAAAGTGACTCCTTTTTATGTCTCTCTAAATCCTGTAAGTAACGTCATTATTCTTCAAATTATCTAGGCTCTAAACTGAGGGTCAGCTTTTACTTTCTCTTTATATACCATCATTTCCTTCTGTATCACCCTACTATGTTTGGCGTTCATCATCTCTCTTCTGTATTATTATAATAGCCTCCAAAGGGGTCTCCCTGCTCTAGAAGTCCCTCCCTTCTTCAATTTGTCCTGCATAGGAGCAGCTGAACCAGCTGGGAAAGCTTTATAGTGAAAAAAAAAGAGAAGGCTTCAGAGACGCTGATGGGAAGCTTTGGCATGGGGAGGCTGGAGGGGACTAATTAGAAGCAGGGCGTATTATGTGATTGGTTTGGGGAGATTATTTGACCTTCTCTGACAGGTCCTGAACTGGAAGCAGGGCAGAATCTAGGGAGACTGGCAGTTACTTACCAAGTCCTTATGGTTCTGAGCGAGTTGCTACAGAAGTTGTTGTTTGGCCTCCTGGGCTGGTTGCTGCAGCATTGGTGGGTCAGAGTATGTGCACATGTGGTCTGATCGTATGGTCTGTCCCATTTATATTTAATCTCTTAACATGGATGTTTTATGAGTAAAATCAGACAATTCATTTAAAGCTCTTGGTCAGTGTCTAGCATAGTAAAGCACTCTGGAAACCATTGCTAATATTAATAACGATAATGGTAATTACTATCACTAAGTTTATATTCTAAACATTTTAGAAAACTAAGAAACCTAGAAACAGCAAGTCTGGGAAGTTTTGTTACCTTCATGTTGACTAGAGAGCATGTCAAATAAGACTTATATTGACTCATAGGAAACTGTCATTTTGTAGGTCTAAACTGTTTAAATATCTATAATTTTTAATGGCTCCATTACCAAAATTATTCTGGTAATTATTAAAAATTCTGGTATACATTAAAAAATACATGGTGGCCCATACATTTACCTTAAAGTCTTTATCAATAATATCCTTTCTTTTATATTGCCTCAGCCACTTATTTCATTCAGATGATGTCTACTTTTTAGAGGAAAAATACACATAACTACAGACTGAGTGATAATTACATAGAATGACTGGCACAGAACAATTGTTTTAAAAGGGAATAAATCAATAAACATAAGGACAGGTTATTTACACCACCTTAATGTTCCTAAAAATTATATCATCTCTGAAGGAATAAAACATCTGAAACTCAATCACTTTCCTGCTGTGGTATTCTGCAAAGTGTATTTACAGAGAAGTTCTGCATAAAAGAATTAAGTATTTGTAACTTTGAGAGGGTGAGTTCATTTGCTTTCCGCTAAGCTCGAGAGCTGCTTGGAGAACTCTCACCTCCAGGTCTAGTTTGCTTGCTTTCTGTACTATCCCAGTATGAGGTAAGCCCAGTTACTGCCTACCCTATAATTTGCATATAATCACTCATATTATTTGGTGATGATGCTTTTAGATCTGTTTTTATGTAAATGAGGAATGTGGCAAAATAACTCTATAATAAGCCTAATGGCATTGTTCAGGTTGTATGTCTAATTGCTCTCTTTATTAGTCACTCCACTTTCACACACTTAGGCAAATTGGGTGGGGTGGAGGCCTGCACATTTTCTCTTAAACAACTGTTTAAATTTTAGTTTATGGATGATATAGCACCATTAACAAGAGGTTGACTGCAGGTAACTTTTCCCAGACATCATCATTCACTATATTAATGATGAGGATTGCCAGAGGGATCAAGTCAATCCAGCTTTTTTAATACACAGCTAGGATGTAACGAATACTTTGTCTTGCCACTCATCTTTGTAAGAAAACTTTTTTTTTTGGTCACCAGGAGAAAGATTCACTTGTGGTCCAAGTCAAATGTTCAAAATCATAACAGGCTAGAAAGATTTGATCCCAAGCACAAGCCCACGAGGGAGGGGACCAAAACAGACCAAGGAAAGACAACACCCCATGTAAAAAGATGAGCGGACAGCTTCACACACACACACACACACACACACACACACACACATGAAATGTTTGGACAGAGGTACATTTCACATGGTCATTTCTGTTTCTTTTAAAATACAGGTCTGTGGGGTGGTATTTTTTTTCCAGCTATTGAAAAAAAAAAGGCCCAAAAGTGCATATGTGAGGGGAAGGAGGCAGAAATTAAGCAATATAGTAATTTTCCCTGGAGGGATATGAGGAAGAAAACAGGAAGCAATATTGAGAGAATTCAGTTTTCTCACCATTGGGCTTCTTGCATTTTATTATTGGTCCACTAAAGTTATATTCACATTCTAGCTTTGCTGCATCTTCTTTGCTGGGATTAGACTGACTAAAACACCTCTGTGAACTGTAAGAAAAGACCAGGGACTCAGCCCAGCCCTCAGCTTCTGTGCTCTTCTAGGGATGGACGGTCCTGGAAAGGAATAAGGACTGCCAGCAGCCCCTGGGTCCCTCAGCACCACTGTGACAGTCCCTCCTTTCTCTGGGAGTGTGTCAGAAAAGGTCCCCTATTTTTGGGATGGGAGGAGCAGAGGGCTGGCAGCAGGATTCCAGCAGCTGGCTTGCCTTGTTTTGGAAGGACAATTAAGCTGAGTGAAAACAGGCTACTTCTTGTTCCCCCAGGTCCTCCGCCCGCCCTCTCACTACCCTGCCAACCGCAGGTTCTCCAACAGGATGTGTCTCTGACCTTTGGTCCCAGAATCCACATTGTGCTTTGAGATCAAGAGGAAACAAAATGGACCAGCGCCTGTCCCAAGGCTCCCACAATTGTTCCCTCACTGCCTCCCTCATCCCCCAAATTGCCCGATATAAGACACTCCACCTGTCTTCACGTTGGCTCTGGCCAAGGAGGGAAAGGGGCTGGTCAGACAGGGGCTCAAGCCTCTGATTTGGCGTAAATATTCCCAAGTCAACTCACAAGCAGTGAGGACTTGATGCTAAGTATGCCTGCAGGCCCCTCCCTCTCCGGCAGGGCACAAGGATGCAAAGATGTCAACCGTGGGGCCTGAGTCAGTGGACTCGGGGTGAAGATGGGAGGGGGAGACCCAGAAGGGTGACAAGAAAGCCCAGAGATGAATAAAGCCAGGCAAGGGTCAGCACAGCCCCCAACAGGCAAGAGAAGGGACTTGGAGGTGGCAGCATCTTTCCCTTCCTCATCCCGGATCTGTGCTTCCAGTTCTGTAGCCCTGGGACCCTCTCCCTCTGCTTCAAGGAGGCTTTAAGTAAATGGGGAGTGAGCCTGGGCAGGATGCCGCGGCGGGGGGAGCACAGAGCAGCGCACCTGACTCTGGAGCTCACTCTGTTGTTTTTCCGGGCTGTCGCCGCCGTGGTGAAGGACTCCGTGGGGTAGTGTGCATTGCACCGGGGCTTCTTCTCATAGCCCTTGTAGTTCTTCATGTGGAGTGTCATCTTGCAGGTCTCGTAGTGGAAGCATGCTTTAGGCCAGAACTTACGCAGACAGCTCACCTTCTCCGTGGGGTACAAGATCTCGCCGCCCCGGGCGCGGCTGGGATTCAGGGCTCGCGGAAAGGCTGGGGCTAGGACGCCGGCGGTGGCGCGCGCTCTCCTTCCCCAGAGCGAGCTGGCGGAAGGCGGCCGCGTTGCACCTGCACAGGCGACGGAGACGGCGGCTGCAGCTAGGGAACCGGCCAACTTTTGCTTTCTAATAGCTATAAACACGTACATAAATAGCGACGAAACCTGAATTCAAGTGGTACTTTAAGCCTATATAAGAAACTTCCATAGGGTAAATGAATTTACCTCATGATTCTGAAAATGAGGGCATGTTTTTGCATCTGGTAAGGTCACTCTTAGCCTCTTTCTCTCTTTCCATATGTAAAGAGAAAAGTAAATGTCCTTGTATCAATTCCTGAAAGACGTTTCTTTAAAGACTTTACTGTCTTAATAGAATTATTTGGCATGAGGACAAATAATGTTGGGCTTTTATTAAGGAGTCTTTTACACCGCAGTATTTTTAACGTAATCAGGACAGAAGCCAACACATAGAGACTAATGAATAATTTGATGTCTTGCAATGGATATCTGCTGTGGTTGCACCTAATCGGAATTATTATCATCTGCCCAGCAGATGGGTGCTTAGCCAGTTGGATAAAACTTCTATTTGAACAGCTTTCACACACACAGAAATGCCTCAGTACTGGAGAATGTTTTTTCTTTTGTCATCTATTTCCCACAAAATAACTGAAATAACGTGGTATCTAATTGCAAAGATTCAGATTCATTTAAAACATACTAATTAAGGGGTAGTTACAATACCTTTTATCTCTTTCCACTTACTCTTCCTTAATTTTACAATTATCAAACTAGCACTGAGTGCAGTGAATATAAAACTAACTACAGAACTTCTCAGGATAATCTTCCAGGCATTTAGCAGCCTTTAGCCATATGGGTTTTGCATGTACAGTTCCAAAATGGCTCTTTTCCATATACATTTATGGAGAAATAAGAAAAAAAAGAAAATATATTTGGGTGATGTTGAGGACAAGCGTTAGCAACTACGAAACTGAGTTTGCTATAGGCCAGATAGCATCCATTTGTAAAACACTGGGTATAGGCTTGCCTTTTGTGTGATCAATTTATATTAGTTCTTGTCTATCAGCAGCAGTTCTAAACACCAAAGAATGGAACTTTTTATTTTTGGCTTGCTTCTTAAATTCAAACCCACTATAAAGTCATTTTAGTACAAATACTGTTTCTTGTTAGAATTGTGCAGCTGACACCATGGTGACTCCCCCCAGATCCCTGAGAGCCTGTGCACCCATTCCCAGCACCTTTATGTGTTGCTGTGACCTTCAGAAGATGGTCAGGGTGCTTGAAGCTGCCAAGCCCAGCTAGAGGCAACAAGTGCCTGGGAGTTTATTTTCTGTTGATGCAGCCAGGCCAGAAGGCAGTGACTGACTAATCCTCCTGGTAACATTGAGGGAGCAAGGGAGGAAATCCTAGTTCCTTCATCTGAGAGGTGACCAACCACTCCAGAGCCCCTACACGTGGGAACAGGCTGAGGCTGGGACTTCACCTAAAATTACAGCTTTGCTTGACTCTCTTCCTTCTCTGTCTTGCTTTGGCCATATTCTTTCTCTCAAACCCTTGACTCAAAGTCTGCTTATCAGAGAAATAATTGAAGACAAGTTGTATCTGTGCCTTTCACATCGTGCTGTGTATGATAGGGGGTTGATCAATAATTGTGGGATGAATGAATACTAGCAATGTGAGTAAAGTGTATACGGAAGAGATCCTTGGTTTAGAGATTTAAGTAAATTTGATCATTCTGATGCCTTTTTTGCTCCTTTCCTTGGGGGAATGATTTGTTATGGTGCATGATTAGAAATTCTTGTATGTAACCTACTGTTTGATACTCAGTGGTGAATTTTAAATGCGGGTAGGGAGAGGGGCATGAGGTACATAAAGAAATTTTACCGCATTGAGCAAATCTCTGTTTCTATGCTTCTACAAGTGCACAGTCAGTTGTAAGTGTTCTCCGTGACTGCATGTAATAATCACAGAAAAGTCTCAGGGTAGGTGACAGCACAAAAGCTAACTTTAGTAACTCAGTGACCACGGAAAAGAGAGCAGCAAAAAGATGGTTTACAAGAACCTGCATAATGGTAATGCATATGATGAAGATAAAAATACCCAAATCAGGGCTTCCCTGGTGGCGCAGTGGTTGAGAGTCCGCCTGCCGATGCAGGGGACACGGGTTCGTGCCCCGGTCCGGGAAGATCCCACATGCCGCAGAGCGGCTAGGCCCGTGAGCCATGGCCACTGAGCCTGCGTGTCCGGAGCCTGTGCTCTGAAACGGGAGAGGCCACAGCAGTGAGAGGCCCGTGTACTGCAAAAAAAAAAAAAAAAAAAACTCAAATCACATATTTTAAAGTTTTAATTTCAACTCTAATTGAACCACAGTCATATTAAAGCTAATTTATCTGCTATTATGATGAGCCCTAACACTTTTTTGCTGCATAATAACATTAAGCTTCTTATGAGGATCTAGAAACTTACAATAAAACACAAACATAATTTGATTACTAAGAACTTCACAATCCAATGCTATATGGTTATTAATGTGTGCATGAGAAGCAGAATCTTTGACTTTTTACCTAGGGATGTGTTTTATTTTAAAAGAAAACAACACTTTCAAGTAACTATGCGTGAGGTTTTTAACGATTAAATTGTCTGTCATAATTCTTGACTCTAGTCAGTAAGATATAATAATTAATGAATAAGTTAGTTGCTTTTAATGTTCTACGGTTTAGTGATATACAATTTACAGTGCCTCAGAATCTTTTAGAGTTACGCTTAGATGAGCAGGCATCTGATATATTTCTTCTTTGGTAACAGTATAATAGCCAAAGAATAATTACTAGCTTTGTGACGATGGCATTTTATCAATGGAACTTCCATTAAGTTAGCCTTCCATCTTGTTAATGTCATGCTCTTTTTTCAGGACCTTGACATCATTATAATGTGTCACTGTAAGGGGAAAAAAGATGTACTTTTTAAGTGACATAGATACAAATGTGTATTCCTGTCTCTGCTAAATTAGCATTCAAAGCTTTCTCTCTGCAGTCATTTTAAGGACTACACAGGAATAATATAGAGATATAAAAAGTATATCACTTTTGCCCAACTGCTTGTTAACATTCACTCTTTACATATGGCATTCCCAAAAAAGTAGTTTTTAAAAAGTGTTTTCATGGTAGAGTCAGCATTCTGCTTCACTTGTCCTAATGGTAAAGCTTAATCTGAATTTAGTTGAATATTCATAAAGATGGCATTTTAAATAGCTCTTCCATATATACAGAGTCATCGTATTGGTTAGAAATGAAATGCTTTAAAAAAATGAAATGCTTCTTCTTCTTATGTGATTTGATATTGTATTTTGTGAGGAGAGAGTGGATGAAGAAGTATAAAGTGTAAAATTAACTGTAAAATTAACAGTAAAATTGTTATCTTGAATAAGTATTAAATGCTATTGAAAGTGGTTATGCCTGCATAATGCCAAAAGAAAACATTAAAAATTTAAAATTTCAGGCATATAGCCAGTTTTTTGATTGATTGTACTACAAGTAACTGATCCGATAGATTACTTTTTCCTTCAAGGAACTGCCCAGTTTTGGATGAAGCTGACCAAATCTGTCAACTCTGTAGGTGGTATCTTATTGAATTAGGAACATGTCAATGCACTCTCAATAAATCTGAGTGCCAAATTTTTTAGTAGCTACCCTCATATACTGCAATTCTGGTCATGAGGTAACTACCTCTTGATGTCTTCAAAATGGTTAAAAATATTCTCCTACCCATTTGGAGATAAAAATTACAGAAAAATATCATTTTGACTAAAAAAATGAAAACTGTCATCTTGTATTCAGCATATACATTCCAATTTTTTACTAGTGACTTTTTAGGGATTTTAATAAACATATTAGATCTCCCTATACTCATAAAACTTCTCAGATTTTCTATTATCTTATAATGTACCAGCCAACAACATGAAATCAAATCTAGGTATTCCAAAGCAATGGAGGGAGGACTTTTCATGTGGAGAAGAGCTGTCTAGGCTTCAGAGTCCCAACCATTGTTCCTCAAATTCTTCTCCCCTTTTAGGGTTATATGAGGTATTAAATACTGCTGGGCAAGGCAATTGGAGGCAAGAGAGCTATATACGGTTAATCTCTGGTAGATACCTGACACACAGAACTCAGTAGAGTAATGCTCTTGTAATGTTTTAACCAAAAAGAAAACACAGAACCCTTCTGTTAATTCCTTATTGCACAACTGAAACCAAGCTAGAAGATACAATCACAGCTTAAGTAAGGGTTCATGTATTATAAAGGCAGAGATTTTTTAGATTTAATAATTCCTTGCTAATGACTCCCACTGGAAGACCCTACACCCTACCACCCCTTGACTTTTGGTTTTCCCCAAAGTGGGGGAAGCCATTTAACTGCATCACCCAGGACACACTGTCAAGCATACCTAGATTTTACATTTCAGAACCCCGAGATTCAATTGCACAAAAAAACAATAGTAATATTTCCCACCTATTAAAGTCTGTCTTCTGAATGTTGGCTTCCTGCATCTTCCTTTATTGTTAAAAAAGACCAACATTTGAATACAAAACAATATATCTTCACAAGAGATGTGTACATATGTTGAAGCTCTTCTAATTCCCTGAATTATCTTTTTCTTTCCTTTTGTGACTAACCTTTCAACTAACACACCATTGTAAAGCAATCATACGCCAATAAAGATGTTAAAAAAAAAAGTAGTTTTGAAACTACTATTTTTCTTGCTGTTTCCACTGTTTCGTGCATTGGGATGCTTGCAGTCAGGTATCTACCACTGCTTAACTTGAAACTGACCATCTAATCACAAATTCAAGTGACCCTTTCTCAGTCTGAACCTCTATCTCTATAACTATCCACACAGCTGACTATCTTCTTAAAATTGTATTATCCCTAGGGTCCAATGAACATATACCATTCTGCTGCTTCTCTTGACACAGAGCCTGTTACTCTCTTTTATTCTTTACTGACTCTTCCTGTTTTACCACTGCCCGAATGTAGTTGTGTTACAAGATTCAAGGTTGTGCTTCTTTTTATCTTTATTGGTCTCTCTTCTTTGGCAGTCCTGCAGTTATTGCCATCCCACCTTTGTGAGTACTTCCTAAATCTCTGAACCTTGATATCTCTTAACTGATCTAGTCTATAATCTGTAACTATCTGTTGTGATATCTAGCTGAATATCCTGAAAGACTCCTCAACACATTTTTTAAATTATATTCATTTTATTCATTAAAACAATTATTTTTTCTAATTTCTATTAGGTTTATGATAATCCCATTTTTCTCAATTTCCTAGTCTCCACATACTTAAATAACATTTCATTTATCTCTGCTCTTCACTTCCTATATCTAATCATTTTCCAGGGAAGTTTTCTCTTTGAATTATATTTTGATTTTGTCCTTTTCTTTCAGTAGGCTTTTTCCCTACTCAAGTTGTTTTTCTCTTCATGTTTGGCCTTAACTCTTTCCTTTTTTCTTTTTCAGTTTGGTTGTTAAAATAATTGTTATTCACAATAAAAACAGTGAAACTATAATGAAATTAAATTTGAAGTTCTCTCCTGGCACAAATACTCCATTCCTTCTATTACCACAGTTTTATGTGTATCAGTCCAAAAAATTATCATTCATGCACGCAAATATATTTCCAAATCATCTCCAAAGTAGCTGAAACAATGTACTCTTTTATTTATTTATTAACTAGCAATGTATGAAGATGAGATTTCCCCACACCCTTCTAACCCTTGTGTTATCATTCCTATAATACTTGCCAATCTGTTCTCTTACTGTTGTTTTAATTTGCATTTTATTATTTTTGAATAAGATTGAACATCTATTCATATGCTTATAAGTAATTTGTATCGCTTTTTCTGTGAAATGCCTGTATATATTGTCTTTTTTTTTTTTTCCTTCTTGGATCACTGCCGCAAGCCTCTTTTGGCTTCTGTGATGATTACAAATTGTTTCTAGATTAATCTTAACTAATTCACATTTCCAGAATAATTCTCAGTTAAAATACTTCAAATTATTGTAGATTTTTCAACTGTTTAAAATTAAAATCTCCTAAACCAGTTTACCAAAGTTCTTATGTACAAGCATTAAGAGGCAGAAATCTGAATGGTTTTAGCTGAAATGCATTTCCTTAGGAGGATACTGAGAAACTAACAATCTATGGCAGGGCTTGAGAACCTATTTGGATGTCATGCATTTTGGGAAAAAAAGTATTTGAAATTATGCTGCAAAAATCTTTCATCAAAGATACCAGTGATGTTGCTCTGATAGCATCAATACTGAAAAAACGGATGCTGTTAATGGAGCAACACCCATGGACAACTTGGGAAAATAAGTGTTAGCTGACCCCTTTTACCATACCTAGCTGGTCATTTACTTCAGATTAAAAAACTGAGATGTGTCCATCTGATTGCCCTACATCCTGCACCTGAGCCCTACATTCAAGAGAAACAAGGAAAAAAATTCTCTCGCACTTTTCACTTGTATAGTTGGATGTGAGTTTTGCTTCACAAGTCAGTGGATTCCCCACACATAGGAAGGGTTTCAAAAGCTGAACACCATGAATAATGACAGAGATCTACTAAAGTTGCTATTAATCCCATTTCTACTATTCCCTCACTTTTTAAAAAGCTATTTGTTTTATTCTTAATGTAGCCTAGGTTAGCCCATCAAGACATGTCATTGCTAATATAAACCTTGAATTTTTTGCATCCCTCCTTTTTGCTTATTTCATGCTCTCTGCCTGGTCTGCTTATCTTTTTGGCATTCCCTACCTATTTAAAAATTTTCTACTTCAAACATCTTTTCTTTGATCCTCCCCTATGAATTCCTCTTCCCTCAACTGTCGTACAATTTGATTCCACCAAACAATAATACCCATTGCATTTTGCCTTGTCCAGAAATTGTTCTAATATGTGTCATCTTATCCTATTACTCCGTAAGCACCAATTTTATAAGGACAATGCCATTTCGTTTCTCAATGCATTAAAATATTCTGAAGACTCAGATATCAATTTAAAGAACTCATCAAAAATAGATTTCTAGGTCAACTAATTTATGACAAAGGCACCAAGAATATACGATGGAGAAAGGACAATCTCTTCAAGTAGTGGTGGTGGGAAAAAGACAGTCACATGCAAAAGACTGAAATTGGATCACTGTCTTACACCATATATCAATATAAAAATTAACTCAAAATGGATTAAAGACTTGAGCGTAAGATCTAAAACCATAAAACCCCTAGAAGAAAACATATGCAGTAAACTACTTGACATTGGTCTTTCCAATGATTTTTCAGATTTGAAACCAAAAGCAAAGGCAACAAAAGCAAAAATAAACAAGTGGGTCTATATCAAACTAAAAAGCTTCTGCACAGCACAGGAAACAAAATGAAAAGGCAACCTAAATCTTTGCAAATCATATATCTGGAAAAAAGTTAATATCCAAAATATATAAAGAACTCATAAAATTCAATAGCAAAAAAACCCACAATCCAGTTGAAAAATGGGCAGAGGATCTGAATAGATATTTTCCAAAGAAGACATACAGATGGCCAACAGGTACATGAAAAGGTGCTCAACATTACTAATCATCAGGGAAATGCAAATCAAAACCACAATGAGATTTCACCTCACACCTTCTAGAATGGCTATTATCAAAAAGGCAAGAAATAACAAGTGTTGTCAAAGATGTGGAGAAAAGGGAACCCTTTGGTGATGTTGGTGGGAATGTAAATTGGTGCAGGCACTTTGGAAAATAGTATGGAGGTTTCTCAAAAAATTAAAAATAGAACTACCATATGCACCAGCAATTTCACTTCTGGGTATTTATCAGAAAGAAATTAAAACACTGATTCAAAAAGATAAATGCACCCCCATGTTCACTGCAGCATTATTTACAATTGCCAAGATATGGAAGCAACCACAGTGTCCACTGACAGATGAGTGAATAAAGAAATGTGGTATATATAAAATGGCATATTATTCAGCCATAAAAAGAATCTTGCCATTTGCAACAATATGGATGAACCTTGAGAGCATTATGCTAAGTGAAATAAATCAGACAGAGAAAGACAAACACCATATGATCTCACTTACATGTAGAATCTAAAAAAAAAAAAAACAAACGCTGAAAAACCAAACTCATAGATACAGACAACAGATTGGTGGTTTCCAGAGGCGGGAGTTGGGGGGTGGGTGAAATGGATGAAGGTGGTCAAGAGGTGCAAACTTCCAGTTATACAATAAATAAGTCATGGGGATGTAAAGTACAGCATGGTGACTATAGTTAATAATAATGTATCGTATTATTTGAAAGTTGCTAAGAAAGTAGATCTTAAGAGTTCTCATCATGAGGAAAAAAACTGTAACTTGTGTGGCGATGGATGTTAACTAGATCACTGTGGTGATCAATTTGCAATATATACAAATATGGAATCCTGTTATACACCTGAAAAAAAATAGAATTCTAATCCTTGCCATTCATTCAGTCATTCAGCAAGTATGTGCTGACATCCAAGTGTATATGCCAACATTCTGCTTAGAGCTACAGATATAATGATGAACGACATTGACTCAATGTTTCACAGATTCTAGAAATGAAAAACCAAACTACAAACACTAACAAGACAAACAAAATACAGATACATAAAAATTTCAGTAAAATTTTTTAATGCTTGAAGTGTGTTAGAAACTAAATAACTTCCTATGTAAAGAGCAGTTTGAAGAAGTGCATGAGTGGTTTGATTAGTTAGAAGGCTTAATTGGCATATAATTGAAAGATGATAACTGCATGAATTAAGCTGGCAGCAACGGAGATGGAAAAGAAGTCACAAGAATTCGAAATATATGTTGCAGATAGAACTGACAGGACCTAACGATGATCTGGATGTTATATATGAAAGAAAATGCCAAAGGCTAAACTCTACTGTATTACAACAGAAATATTTTTCCACCAGCACTTTTATCACTATTCACTCACTGACTTTCCATCATATGCTTTGGTCTTCCCAGGGTATTGTATGTTTCAAGAGATCATTGTATAAGTACTTCCCTGGTGGCGCAGTGGTTAAGAATTCGCCTGCCAACGCAGGGGATACGGGTTCGATCTCTGGTCCAGGAAGATCCCACATGCCGCGGAGCAACTAAGCCTGTGCGTCAAAACCACTGAGCCTGTGATCTAGAGCCTGTGAGCCACAACTACTGAGCCCGCATGCTGCAACTACTGAAGCCCGTGTGCCTAGGGCCCAGTGCTCCACAACAAGAGAAGCCATCACAGTGAGAAGCCTGCACACCACTACAAAGAGTAGCCCCTGCTCGCCACAACTAGAGAAAGCCTGTGTGCAGCAACGAAGACCCAATGCAGCCAAAAATAAATAAATTTATTTTAAAAAAAGAGATATCATTGTATTAAGAACACTACAAATCCACAATTTTCAAATTCAGTTGATCCTATAACCGTAGAGATATATCAGGAGATAAAAACCACAATTTGAACAGGGAGAGTTTATTATAAAGAATTATTAACTATGACTAGGGAGCAAATACAAAGGGTAACAAGAACTCTAAAGAATGTCCTAAGGCTGAAAGGCACATAACCAAGGAAAGAACAAATTTGGAAGGGAGCTCCCATCCCAAGGCTGGAATTTAGACCTCACTGGAGAAAGTGTGGGTGCAGCACACTGGATGGTGGAGAGGCTCCCTGTGTTGCCCAGAGTCACTGGGCAAACAGGAGGTACCTTTTATGGTATGTGGGCTAAAGGTGGCAAGTCAGGTACACCTCTCCAGAGTATGAAGGGGCTGAGACTGGCACAGCTATGAAGGGTACAGATATGTAGAAAATAGGAGCTGGGACTGGCAAGCAGGAAACAACTTTCCAGGGTGCAGAGGGTCTAAGACCAGCAGACTAAGGTACAGATTTATTCAGGGTTCTAGCAGCCTTCTCTGTGGCTGGATAGTACAAGGTCTAGGCTGTACACTGTCTGCAAGAGTGGACCACCGTGAGCTGGCCACCCACCTACTGAGGCTGAGGACTCAAGCTGGCTGAGACACTGACTGTATTCTCTAGGTCCACAGCCAGGATTGACCATCACTGGATGTTCCTCTCCCATGCTACTGTAAACCATGCAACGGGAACAAAAAGAAGCAAAAGGAAGGACACGCTAACCAGGAAGAAAAACTCTTTCCTCTTGTAATGTTCCTCTGGTGCCTCCTACAATCAAAATTTAAAGTCGTACTTGGAGCAAAAAAGAAATTCATACAAGCACAAGCCTCATTATCACTGTACAGGTATTGAGGGTGGATTAGGAGCTGACAGGAAATACACTGATAACTGGGAAAGTTCACTCCTTTGGACACTTCCATATACCTCTGTTATACACATTTGAACTTCCGTATGACAGTGAGACAACTCTGTTTTTCCACTTAACAAGATACAGCTGTCCTTCTTAGAAGTTTTCACCATTTCCCGAAACAGAAATATGCACATTCGCTATGACCATAAAATTTTACCACAGAATCTCTGAAAATTTCATTAGCTAAACACCACATGTTAAATTATTCTCCTACAAATTTTATATAAAATAAAAAGGGGGCTTCCCTGGTGGCGCAGTGGTTGAGAGTCTGCCTGCCGATGCAGGGGACACGGGTTCGTGCCCCGGTCCGGGAAGATCCCACATGCCGCGGAGCGGCTGGGCCCGTGAGCCATGGCCGCTGAGCCTGCGCGTCCGGAGCCTGTGCTCCACAACGGGAGAGGCCACAGCAGTGAGAGGCCCGCGTACCGCAAAAAAAAAAAAATAAAAAAAATAAAATAAAATAAAATAAATAAAATAAAATAAAATAAAATAAAAAAATAAAATAAATAAAATAAATAAAATAAATAAATTAAATAAAATAAATAAAATAAAATAAATAAAATAAATAAAATATAAAATAAAGTAAAGTAAAATAAAATAAAATAAAATAAAATAAAAATAAAATAAAAAGGAAGGGGTAGAAGGAAAGAGAAAAATAACATGGTTGTATGTTCAATTAAACATACACCTATCACAAGCAGAGAAAAATATGCAAACATGCTATAATCCTTTCTGCAACTGGTCACAAAGCTGTAGCATTTATGGCTTCCTTCTGCTCCGCATAATGTATTTCACTTGCACTCATTCAGAACCTCAGCGGTCAAAGAAGTACTAAGCGTGGCTCCCACACTCAGAGAATCTCTTGGGTTTCAGATACAGTTTTCTTTACCTAAATTTGTATAACAGCAACATAATTTCCTCTTGATAATTGAAAACACTCCAACTAGGAGACTTTTTTTCTTTTGTTGCTTGTTGGTTGAGTGGCATAAGGTCTTTAGAATGGTCGGGGGCAGTCTTACCTTCTAATTGAATGTACCATTACTTTAACTTTTCCAGGAAGCAGTATAAACGGTCATCCAACTTGGGCCATGGACCCAACAGATAGCAGGGAACTTGAGTATCTGTGTAGAAAAACACATTTTGCTGAGCCTGTGAAAAGTCACCATTAAGAGATTCACAGAATAGATCCTTAGGGTTCTAGGGAAGCTCAGTCTGTTGTGTAGCAGAGATTATTATTTGAAAAGTAGCTCTTAGTTATTAGATCTTAGGAACCAGGCTTTAACAACGGGACATCAATAGTGACTCTGGTAAAACTGCTCATCATGAGCTACTTTGCATACAACTCTCCAACTTGAAAAGTGTGACGGGCCCAGCAGGAATACATTATAAAACAGAAGTGATGTATCAGGGGTCAGGTTTGAAGGCCAAAGTAAACTGCACAGAGGTCGTCCAGATTCCAAAGACACCCACTTCCCACTCCCAGTGCACTGAGGCTAACTGCCAGCTCATACCTATGGCTTCAAAGCAAAGTAGAGGTGGGACTTCCCTGGTGGTCTAGTGGGTAAGACTAAGTGATCCCAATGCAGGGGGCCCAGGTTTGATCCTTGGTTGGGGAACTGGATCCTGCATGCCACAACTAAGAATTTGCATGATGCAACTAAAAGCCTGCATGCCTCAACTAAAGATCCTGAATGCTGCAACTACGACCTGGTGCAGCCTAAATGAATAAATTAATTAATAAATACCAAAAAAATAAAGTTCACTTTAAAAAAAAGCAAAGTAGAGGAAAACAAGTATATTTCTCTAGAAATAGAGAAACTGCAAGAAAAATAGGATGGCTGGAAGGAAGAGTTTGAACAGGTAGTAACAAGAGACGAGACTGGAGAGAGGAAGAAAAGTCAGCCATGAGCAGCCTTATAAGTCATGTTAAAGGATTTTAAACTTAGTCTTAAGGGCCACTATTAAAGTTTTTCAGTTGGGTTAATCCATGAACAATACCATGTTTTAGAAAAATCACTGGCTTCACAGTATGTGGAGGCAAGAAAGGGAAGAAATGTCTCTCAAGAGGTTGTTGCAATAATTAGGCGGGAGCTGAGGACAGACTCCGTAACTTCTCATGTTTACATATGTATGTATGTTCCTTTTGCTAAAAGTCTACAGAACATCTACTTATTCATTATAAATATCGTACCCTTCCCCCTCTTACAAAAGTAGCATTTCAGAGAAAATGTTGTTTTAGCTCAAGGACTAAGCATCCACATGTAAACCACTAATATGTTACAGAACTGGGATTTAAACTCAGTCTGTATGATTTCAAAGCCAGTGTTCTTGCAGAAACGTCCAGTGGGGAAGGTAGACATGCACATACATTGATAAATTAAAATTCAGTGTAGGTTAGAACTCCTAAAAACGGCTGAACAAAAGATCATAGAATCGGGGCTTCCCTGGTGGCGCAGTGGTTGAGAGTCCGCCTGCCGATGCAGGGGACGCGGGTTCGTGCCCTGGTCCGGGAGGATCCCACGTGCCGCGGAGCGGCTGGGCCCGTGAGCCATGGCCGCTGAGCCTGCGCGTCCGGAGCCTGTGCTCCGCAACGGGAGAGGCCACAACAGTGAGAGGCCCACGTACAGCAAAAAAAAAAAAAAAAAAAAAGATCATAGAATCATCGCAGACAGCAAGATGTTCCACAAAGGGATAAAATTATCATAAAGTTCTAAGTCACAGAATTTTGTTAGTTTAATTGAGCATTGTTCACTACTACATATTGCTATTTACAAGGAACGAGTATTTGGAAGATTGCCAATTATTAAATTCATTGTTTTGTCTATGCTGCATAAGTGAAAAGTAATACATATGTTTATCTACTTTTGTCCCCAGGACAAGATTTTGCTGTGCACTCTTCATTCCCCAGTTTGTCAGAGTATTTGCTAATTATGTGATAAACAAGCTTTTTAAAATAGCTGAATTTTATTACTGTCTTTTATCTATATTTTTGTCTTTACTTTTGTTGTTATTTAAAAATCAGTACAAGCTCATTGGATAAAGATTTCAAGCTATACAGAATTATAGAATGTATAAAGTGAGAGAATTTTCAACAGTTTGCTGTATTTTTTTAGACAATTTCTTCGCCAGATGTGAGATTCCATCATAACGACTATATTTGCAAAATGTTTAAATCTTATAAGATAAAGTGCTATCCAGAAAGAACAATTATGTATTCCACGTGCTGCTAGTGGGAATATGGGCATATATAATTTTACAACTACTGTAAAAAATTGGAAGAAGTTATCTGGTAGAGAATATGCATAGTCTATAACTCTATTGTAGTTCAACTCTTTAGTATATATCCTGGAGAAATACTTGCAAGTATTTATCAGGTTATATATATATATATATATCATATGCATACATACATATATATATGTATGTATATATACATATATATGTAATTTATTGTAATATAATAATTATTATTTATTGTAAAATAAATATTTTATTTTAATATTTATTATGTAAAGTAATAAATAATTACATAATAAATATGTAATATTTATTCCAAAAGCATCATTTAACTAGAAAAAAATAAAATAAACCATTGTCTGCACAAAAGAGGATAGGCAAATAAACTGTGTTATATTCATTGAATTGGAATACTATATAGCAGTGAAAAAATTAATGGACCATAACTATCCACATAAATTGGATTAAATTCACGAACAACACTGAACAAAAAATAAGTTAAAGAATATAAAATATGTTTATATTTATATGAAGTTTAAAGATATACAAATCCAAACACTATATTGTCTAGGGATATCCTCATAAGAGAAGAAACACTAAGGAAAAGTAAGGAAATCCTAATCTCAGAAGTCAGGATAGTGTTTAGAATATCGAAGAGTACATAGTGTTCTTTGAATACACTAGCAGCATGCTATTATTTACATTTGGGAGAAAGTACACTAGTGCTTATTTTATTATTTAAAAATGCATTTTGATTTTATATATAGTAAAATTTACTCTTTTTGGTGTAAAATTCTATTTTGTTTTGAAAAATGTGTAGAGTTACATAACCAATAAGAAAATCAAGATACAGTACAGTTCAACACACACCCCTCCCCTGCTTGGCCCTGCCAATTCCTCTATGCTACCTTCTTTGGAGCCAGAGAATCCCCCAACCGTTAACCTTTGGTACCTACTGATTTATAATCCATCCCTAGCGTTTTATTTTTATAAATTTTTATAAAATAAATTGTAAGTAGAGTCATAAAGTTTGTATCCTTTTGATTCTGACTTCCTTCAGTTAGCATAATGTATTTGGGAATTACCCATATTTTTGCATGGATCAATAATGTGTTCCTTTTAATTGCTAAATAGTATTCCAATGTATGTATGTACCACTGCTGTTTTATCTGCCTCCTAGGTAAAGAACAATTTGGAATGTTTCTAGGTTTTGCCTCATTTTACATTTATTCTTGATATATTACCCATACTATAAATATCATTTTATGTGTATTCAGTATTTGTAAAATTATTTAAAATGAAACAAAGGAAAACAAGGTTTTGCCTTTTGAAACATATTGTCAATAATTGTAAAATTTATTTAATTATAAAATTGGGTATTGCAAAACATAATATATAATGCTATTCTAAGGCAAAATAATAGTACTTATGGGTACTTATTTTCAAGATTTAATGGAGAAAGGATAATATTTTCAACAATATTATAAATTACATTTGACAACCATAGACAAAGTACCTCAACCTAAAGCTCACACCTTATATGAAAATTAACTCAAAATGGATCATATATTAAATGTAAACTATGAAATTATAAAACTTTAGAAGAAAACATAACAGAAAATCTTCGTGACCCAGAATTAGGCAAAGAGTTCTTAGAATTGTCACCAAAATCACAATTCACAAAAGAAAAGGATAAATCATCAAAATTAAAACTTTAGCTCTGCTAAAAATCCTGCTACAAACATGAAAAGACAAGATAAAAACTGGTAGAAAATATTTGCAAATGACATATATTACAATGAATTGCATCCCTAATATGTAAAGAATCCTCAAAACTCAACATTAAGAAAACAAGTCCCAGTTAAAAAAACGTCAAAGAATTGAACAGATACTTCACCAAAGAGTATATATAGTTGGTAAATAAGATGGTGAAAATATGTCCCATATTGTTAGTCATTAGAGAAGTACAAATTAAATCCATGATAACAAATCACTATACACCTATAAGAAAGAATAAAATTTAAAAAATGCTGATACTACAAAGTGCAGGCAAGGATGTGGAGCGACTGGTATTCTCATATGTTGGTGGTGGAAGGCAAAATGGTACAGTCACTCAAGAAAACGTTTGCTGTTTCTTGTGTGATTAAGCTAGTACTTGCATTATTACACTGTAATCACATTCCTGGTATTACCTGAGAGAAGTAAAATATTTTGTTGGCACAAAAACCTATATATGAATGTTTATAGCAGCTCTTTTTATAATCACTAAATACTAGAAACAAACTGTCTTTCAACAGATGCATGGATAAAATAACTGTGGTATATCATACAATAGAACACTAATCAGTAATGAAAAGATGCAGTTAATATAAACAACAAAAAAGCTTGGATTACTCTAAAATGCTTTATGCTGAGTGAAAGGAGCAAGTTTCAAAAGGTTCCATACTCTATGATTCTATTTATGACATTCTCTCAAAGACAAAACTATAGTAATGGAGAAAAGATCAGTGTTTGCTGGTGTTTGGGTTTGAGGGGAGGGTATGACTATAGAGAGATAGAATAAAGAACATTTTGGGGAATAAAATTGTTCTGTATCCTGATTGTGGAGGTGGTTATATGAATTTATACATGTACTCAAATGCATAAAACTTTATACTGTTGATACTAAACTGTCAGTTTTATTGTAATCATAGAAAAAGAGTCACAAAATATTATTTGGACTAATTCCCTTCTCATTTCTTCTCTTATCTGTTTTTTTCAGCTAAAGTTGCCTTTAATGACTAGTCCTTCCATCTTCACACTTTCTATTCCCATGGATTACAACATCACACTGTTCTGGTTTCCCTCTCATCTTTTCTCTAACATACTTTGTAGATCCATGATTCACTTCCACCATATTAAGTGTCAGAGTTTTTCAGGGTTCCGTACTATTTTTATTTTCCTTTCACTACATGATATCATAACCACCTATACCTTTGTACACTATCAAAAATAACAGTATTTTCAATTTTGTATCTTGAGCCCAGACAGATCCTCCATGCTTTGCATACCTATTCAACTATTGGGTTGTTTCACAGGAACCATTACATATAGCATGTTCAAACGGAAATCAAAATTCCCCCAACTCTTTCTTCAAAAATCTTATTCTTTCTATTCCATGATTTCCTATCTCAATGAATCATCCTTCCAATTCTTTTGTGCAAGTCAGAATTTAGGATTCACCCTTGCAATCTCTTTTTACCTTACCTCTCATGACTAATGAACCAATAAGTACTGCTGAATATTTTTCCTAAATAGCTTCTGAGAGCCTCCGCTTATCTCCAGCAACACCATCATCTGTCACCTAGACAAATTCAGTAAGCTGCTTCTCCTCCTCTTCCCCCTCCCCCTGCTTCTCCTTCTTCTTCTTTCAGCATGTGCAAATTGTTGATTCCTTCTTATTGCTTAGCATTATTTATACCAGTTTGTTTATCCATTCACCTGTTGATGGACACATAGGTTATTTCCAGCTTGGGGCTATTACAAATAAAGCTACTTTGAACATTAATGTACAAGTCTTTGTACAGACATATGCCTCCATTTAACGTGAGTAAAAACCCACAATGGAATGGCTGGATCATATGCAGGTTTACATTTAAAATTTTTTTCAAATAAAAAACTGATATATGGAGGGGGATAATCCAGGATCTGTGCAACTTCATTTTTAAAAAAAAATTATTTTATATTGGAGTATAGTTGATTTACAATGTTGTGTTACTTTCAGGTGTACAGCAAAGTGATTTAGTTATACATATATCTATTCTTTTTCAGATTCTTTTCCCATATAGGTTATTTCAGAGTACTGAGTAGATTTTCCTGTGCTATACAGTAGGACCTTGTTGATTATCTATTTTATATATAGTAGTGTATATATGTTAATCCCAACCTCCTAATTTATCCCTCCTAATTTATCCCTCTCACCTGCCTTTCCCCTTAGGTAAGGATAAGTTTCTTTTCTAAGTCTGTGAGTCTGTTTCTGTCTTGTAAATATATTTCAATTTTTAAGAAACTACAAAACTGTTTTCCAGAGTACTTGTATGATTTTACATCCCCACCAACAGTATATGAGAGTTCCAGATCCTCCACATTCTATCAATACTTGGTATACAGTCAGATTTTTTATTTTTGCCATTCCAATAGGTGTGATTTCTCACTGTGCCCAGCCCCCCCCCCCCCACTTTTTTTTTTTTTTAACTATGGTAGGGTTTTCTATTTCTACAAAAAAACACCACTGGAATTTTAACAGGGATTGCATTAAATCTGTACATCACTTTGGGTAGTACTGACATCTTAAAATATCAGGTCTACCAGTCCATGAACATGGAGTTATTTTTGTCATGAAAGAATACTGAATTTTTCAAATGCTTTTTCTGTATCAATTGAGATGATCATTTTTTCCTTCATTCTGTTAATTTGGTGTATTACATTGATCTATTTTGATATGTTGAACCATCCTTGCATTCCAAGCATGATCCTACTTGGTCACTGTGTATAAATAATAAGTTGCTGAATTTGATTTGCTTGTATTCTCAGATCTTTTCTGATCCTGCCTGCACCTTCCTTGAACATATGTGGTCACTTTCTAATTTTTCCCATATATATACACATGCATTTTAATATCCTAGTCTTTAATGTCTACTTCCCAAATGGGGAAAAAGAGAAAGTGAAGTGGGGAAGAAGAGCACTGCCCTTTAAACCCCCTGGAAATCACTGCAGATGGGGGAGAGGGGCTTGCCACGTTGTGGGGAGGCACAACAACAATGGCTGCCCACCTCTTTGTCTGCACCTCTGTAGCCAGAAGCAACAATCAACAATCAGAGTACCCAGACCCAATATTTGAAAGGCTGAATCTTCTTATCCACCTTGCTCCCACGAGCTATGTGCAGGCTGATCTAGGGACAGGCACACAGCTGCCTGCCATGGGGCTGGGGATGGGGGATGGTCAGCTGCTACTGTGTTACAAGCTGAAATTGACCAAAAATAACCACATTTGACTGTCCAAGCCTTGCCCTGGAAGTTACAAGCCTTCAACAGACTTCAGAGTTCCAAAATAATTAAATCAGATAGATTATGCTAGTGCAATTGTTGTCTAGGTGGGGAGACAGATTCTTTGTGCTTTCTACTCTGCCATCTTCCCAGAATCTTCTCTCTGCAGTAGCTTCTTAACTGATCTTCCTGCAGGGACACTTGCTTACCTCTAGTCTCTGACCCAAGTACTAGTTATGGTAATCTTTTCTAAATGCTTCCTCTTAAAAATCCTTTACTGGCTACCAATTTTTATATAAGATACAATCCTTTGAAGCCTTACTATGGTAAACGCCCATCTTGTTAACCTCATCTCATTCCATTTTTCTGCTCTAATTTTTTCTATTCAAATCTGCCTTCTTCTGTATCCAAATATATCAGTGCTATTTCCCATTTAGTTTCGCATATGTTTCTCTACTCTTCCTAAAAGTCTCTTCTCCAGTCCCTTTTACCTAGATATTACCTACTCATTCTTAAATCTCACCAAAATGTCCGTTTTCAGGGAAATTTTCCAGACATATCACTCTTTCATGGTTTATGTGCATACATATATACACATTGTTAAGGCTGACTTTTATTTTCTTTATACCGTTCATCTTACCTTAAATTACACATTTATTTGTGTAGTTAGTTAATGATTATATTTTTCCCTTCTGGATTGTCTAATTATTATATTTTTCGATTCTGCTCTTCCCTTCAAGAAGAGCAAAAGCCATGTCTACATTTGCTTTATGCTGTAATTCCAGGGTATGGCACACAGCAGTCACTCAGTCAGCATCGCACAGATCTCCCATTGCTTCTGTCGTGAGACAGATACTGTGTGGAAGAACTCACTTCCCCATTTCTGTTTCAACCTGAAGTTAATTGTGTGAGACTCCTATCTTGATCTGCTCTAACTTCCTCATCCGAATAGTCCAACACATAGCAGCATTTTATTAATCTTCAGAAAACACTGCTGGGATCATGCCACTTTCTTGCTCAAACACCATGTCTCTGAATCAATGGCTCCCCATTGACTAGAAGACAATTCCGTTTCTTGATATGTTGGTATGTAACCTCTCCTCTCTCACCAGACTGAATAGTCACTATCCACAAAACACTGCAACTGGTTTGCTCTCTCTGGAGATTTTCTCTCACCATGTGTCTTGCTTGAGTTACCTTCCAATGTTCTTGCTAACCTCATCCTTAGCCTTTACCCTCTCTGTGGCTTACCATCACCTCCCACCCAAATCTGCTACATAATTTCAGACCACTGAAGGCCTGAATTCTGCTCTCAGCATCCCAACATAAAGTGATGTTTCTGTCTTCTGAATGCCTAATGTGCTGACCACATCTTCAGCAATTAATCACTTACCTCTGGTTGCTTCCTCGCTTAATGTCAATCTATTACTGATATTTAGGTTTTGTACTAATGTCTTGAATTCCAAATGGATAGATAGATCTTAAGCATTTTAAGAGCAGGAATTGCTTATGTTTCTTTGTATCTTCAAATGCACCCACCACAGTGGCTTTCCTATTATGTGTGCTCATAAATATTTTTATTTGATTTGAACTGAAAATGTTCCAGGCTATGCAACTGTGTTCTGCACAATAATTGCTGCTTTTTCAAAATGAGCCATGTCATCTTTTGAGCACAGTATGAAAAGCAGTAACTAAATTGAGGCATTAGACAATTATGGCAGAAAGATGAGACATGTAAAAGCTGCGGAGGGAGGGGGTAGATGAGTGAGCACAGAACAACAAAAATATAAGATGGAAAACCCAAATAGACCATTTAGCTTATATCATCATTTCTTGTCAATCAACAGATTTTTAGCTTGAAGAAGCAATTAATGGTGATAGAAGGGAGTCAAATTTTCTGACCTTAAGGGAAGAAATAAGAGAAAAGATTATGGAGGCATGGCTTTTACTTTTAAAGTTTGACCCTGATTTTTTGTCAATAATGGTATAGTGGGTTTCTTGGACCAATTTCTGAATTGAAGTTAGTAGCGAGGATGTCATCAATCTATCTGTCTGTTACTAGCAAAGGCATTGGTATAAATTCAGCACAAAGGAATAGGACAGACGTCCTCTCAAAGGTTGAACTAAATGTTAAACTTAGAACTTTCTAGAATTAAGACTCGAGGAAAAATTTTTCTCTGAGTTTTATGTGAATATGTTCTATTTTTTGACATATAATCCTTTTCTACCTTTCTCTCACCTTTTTGTCCTATAGCTCATGAAAGGAACATTAGGTAGTTTGATTAAAAATTATGTTTCCATTACCAAAGAAATAAAGCACTGTATTTTAAAAACAGTCCTTCTAATAGCCTGCTTCTCAAAAAAAAAAAAAAAAATAGGGACAGATACTAAGAGTAACCAGGATGCCGTACATATATCTATGTATATATACATATGTATATAATTATGTATATGACTAAAAACATGTTTCAATATGACAAATTTAAAATATTCCCATCTACTCTGACATTTTCAATCATAATGTCCTTTTTCAGTTACAACGATTTAATCTTTTTAAACGTGTTTTTTCCCTTTCCTTTGATTCACTCTGGTTGAATGAATTGAAATTAGTTTCAAATTGTAGGGTGAAATATTAAAGGAATATATTAGCAGCTGACTAAAAATAGCAGATTTTTCTCAAAAAAAGTAGAACTGTATTTCTAAAAATGTAAAGTTGTGATCTTTTTGAATTATTAATATGGTACCATTTTAATGATGGGCAGCACAAAGAACCCTCCTATCTTAAGGCATAAGGAAGCCAAAATACCTTGCTTTTTTCTGCTGTGATGTTTGCGTCCCTTCTCCTTTGTATACTCTTCCTAAACCAACCCCCTAAACACACACACACACACACACACACACACACACACACACACACACACCCACACACACACACACACACACACACACACACACACCCCCTCACTGACTAGTTCCCACCACTTGCTTTCTCAGCTTGAAAAGTGTATTTGAAAGCAACAGTCCCTTCTTTCAGGATCTGTGACTGCAGATGAGGCACAACTAAGAACAAGCCCTTATCTACATGCATTGATACCTTTGGCCTCAGGATCCATCTGTACATTTTTAATTCTCTGACAGAAGGAACGAAGTGTCCAGTGTGCACTGATTCTTCATGTCCACGTTTCTGCAGCAGTCCCTCTGACTACTGTCCTGATTCTCTGTGAGAAGCAGACATTCTGGGTGATATGGATCAGGCATACCATAGCCTGAAGACAGTCGCTAGAAATAAATGCAGAGAAGGCGGCAGTGAGATGCTAAAGGGCTCATGAGCCCCATCAGCGCTGAGGACCATTATGTTGCCCTAAGATTTCACAAGATATCATTATAGAGTAAGTACGAACCATAAAGTCTTATTGATCATCACATTGCTTTCTTGTGAGCCCTAATTATCTCCAATAAAAGTGCAGTCTGGCAATCGAATTCCCCAGAGAGATTGGGTGGTATTTTTGAATCTGAAGCTTCAAGGATACTTAATTGAAATATGATTTTCCTACCTTCTGTTTGTTCAGCTGTTACTGCTTATGTCTCATAAATTGAACATGACCAATCTTAATAAGTCCCTAGCTTTTTATTTTCCTGACCCTTTTTTCTGTCTCTGTGGCCTTCCATGATATATTCTTTCTTACAGAAGTATGAGTTGTGCAGAATTGCCTACAGTGTTCCCTGCAACCTCCTGCCACCGACTCCAATGCGGAACGATAAAACTGCAGTTTAAAATATAAATAATGTAAGACTGTGATCTTTCCATTATTCCAGAAACAAAATCATGTTAATCAGCACTTCTGAAGTCTGGGAACACTTAACACTAATCCAGGTATGAGACAAATAACATCAGTCTAGGAAAAAAGAATATTTTGTGTGTTTCAAATACAATTAGAGATTATTAAACTACAACAATATCCAAACCTTGAATGAGATGAAGGGTAAAAACGTATTTTGCAGTTAAGTTCATTTGAATTTATTACACTCTGTATAGAAGTTTATATTCTCAAAAAAGAGATGTATTTCAGAAGCTGACCTTGACAGCCATACCTACAAATCAATTCCTAGACAAAACAATCATCTTCACCTAATTCCAGTGAATCATTAACCTTCTTTTAAACTAACCTTCCTCTAGCTAGCACCTGTCAGAAGACTTGAGCTTGCAATTTACATTCCATCTCTACTGTCCTCTTTCTATTGATTTTTCCTGGGATATTCTTTACTCTCAATCCTTTATGACTATTTGTATAGTTGTTGGTCATTTTCAAAGTTTGTATATAGAAACACAGAAAGAACACTACAAATCAGTGGATGTTCGTGGGGTACCCCATAGCATGGTAGATTTGGGGATGCAAATATTAATTATATATGGTCCTTGCCCTTGAGAAACTCACAAGCTGATGCAAGAGCTACCAAAAATGTGATTTCAGTACATTGTGCCATACGCATTAATGGACACTCACAGGATTCTATGAAAGCACGGAAGAAAGGCCTCTAACTCAGCCTGAAGGACTAAGTTTAAAAAAAAAAAAAAAAAAGGTTTTCCTGAGGTCTGTTTTGAATAACAAATTCAGAATTAAGCATGTGGAAAACAAAATGGTATTTGTTTGTTCCAGGCAGAGAGAATAGCATAAGCAATGATCGGAGGGACAAGTAACATTACGCAGCTTGTAAGTAACTACAAGTAGCGAGAACAATTCTTAAAGCTTGGTCTCTGGACCTGCACAATCAACATCCTGAGAAATTGTTAGAAACACAAATTCTTAGGCCATATCTCACTCCTACTGAGTAGGTGTTAGCAATCTGTGTTTGAACAAGCCCCCTGGGAATTTCGACATGCACTAAAGTTTAAGAACCACAGGAGTAGAAATCAAGCATTATCTGAAATGGGGCTTAATTCTGTTTGTCACAAGGTGCCACTGAATGATTTTACCAATGGGTGTCACATAATTACATTTGAGGTTTCAAAGAGACAAATACGGTGGTAGCGCAAAATGATGTTATCATCTTCAGATTATTTTAGCCTTATTTTATTTTAAAGGTCCATTCCTCTGAATATGGCTCAAATGAATATTCAGCTTGAGCTCCATGGGAGGAAGCTATTGCTTAAATGCCATGAAATATTGCTGGCACTGCTTATATTTTTATGAGAAAAATATAAAGAACAAATGAGTATAAACTGAAACTTTGCCCAAATTGTTTATGTATTAACAATATAATTTAAAGAATTTAGCTGTAATTTAAAAACTATGTAGACTTTATTCAAACTAGTGAGGGAGAACTTGAGGCAGTGTTTTATACAGTTAATACAATATATTCTTACCAAGATTATTCTGAAGAATACAATTCCTGAAATGATTTTCTACATGATATAGTTTTTGTTTTCCAGCTGTTTATAATATCCAAATACGGTCAATCTTGATTGTTGGATTCTATAAATCAAAATAGTAAATCATAGCATGAAGCAGCAGTGGTAGACAAAAAGATTTTCTTTTACATCAAATTAAAGAACAAGGAATCTTTTTATTATATTCTTTACAGATAAAAGAATACATACTTAATATGAGAGGCTTTAGTTATTAAGTCAATTTTTAATCTTTTGTTAGTATTCCATGAAAAATTCTCCTCTCGTAAACTCCCCTCACACAGTTTATTTTTGACAATATCCTTCCCATTTATCCTAAATATAAATTCATCCTAGACTAATATTAATAAGATTTGGTCTCTATTAATCAGCATTTCAATACCAATAATTACTTAGCCAGCTCTTTCTGTCACGTAAATTTTTGCTGGTGTGTTAGAAATCAGGCACATTAGAAAATGCAAATGAGTAAAAACTGATATCAAGTTAGCTCTGCCAGTTTTTTGCATAATTTTATTTGCTTTTCCAAAAGTCAGTTTCAGAATCTTGCTCGCTACAAGTGACAAAACTGTTCGCATTTTGGTCCCTGCACTGAACCTATCCTTAACCTGGAGTCACAATTGGGACACCCTGCATGCCAATCTTAAGTCAGCTTAAACCATTCAAAGTGGATAATTTATGAAGCGACTTTTTCGTGAAATGGAATTTTCTACTTCAGTTTTTGGTTATTTAATATATACAAAGGCCAAATAACAACATTGGTTAAACACTCCCTGTAACTAAAGTATCAGTGAGCTTTCACAGAAATTTGAACTATGTTTCCAGTATTTCTCTGAAAAATGTATTATTCATATTTATACTTGCAATTACGCAACTCTGTTCATTATAATTCACAATAAGTTATATTTTAAAACTGTCTATAGAATCAATGAGAAAATTACAATGCAATATATTTTAAATGGCATAATGATTATAATAGTATAGAAATATCAGTAGAGTACAATATAAACATTATTTCATTTAATCCTCACAATCATACTGAGAACTAAGTATTATGCTATTTTATAAGTGAAATCACTGTGGTGCTAATAATTAAGTCAGCTTGTTCCAAGCCAAGACTTAAAACTCAGGTTTTCACATTCTGAGGCCAGTACTCACTTCATCCTGCCACAATTGAAAATGGTACAGTTCAAATGCTGTACTACTTTTCTGCTGTAAAGTTCAATTTCACAAAATTTTCTTCAACCAGATGTTTCCAACATATCAGTAACATGTTTGTAAAGTTTTTCCCTAGAAATGTCAGCATTGTACTGAAGTGATTGCCATTTATTAGAGAGCTCTACATTTGAGAGCACTTGTAAGCATGAAAGTCATTATTTGGAGAGCCTTCTGGTCCTACCCTTGCATCTAATATAGTTGCTGAAACACTGAAATACATTATGAGGACATATTCCTTAATTCTCGGTGTATATTAACTCCAACATCTGGGTTAAATACAATATGCGTGGAAGTCAACACATATATAAAAGAAGTAATCCATAATCTCTCATTCCAACTATATTTTGCTGTCCCTACTAACCAGTATCACAATCTCATCTTCAGATTATGACAATTTACACACACAGACACACACACACAATTTCTTACTCTCTTTCTAAATATATATGAATACACATATATACACACATACATATATCATTTATTTACTTAGTCCTAGAGCATATTTATTTCTGCTTAGAAAAAAAGAGCAGCAGAAGTTTTGTAGTCAGAGAACTCTGGGATAAATCCCAGACCCTGCCTTACAGGCTGGCAGAATAATTCCTGCTGAGTTAACAGGACTGAGCCTCAGTTTACTATTTATATAGCTAAGGTAATAATGCCAACCCACAGTGTTGTGAATGCTCAAAAAATATGTAATAACCTACTACAATGCCTATTAGATGTCAGGTAAACGACGTATGGTAGTCATAATAAAGCAGTGATTATTATTTTATCAAGAGTATCATAAGTAGATCATATTTTGACATCACTTTCCAGGATTAATTCCTTTGTTTCATTAACTGTTCCATTAATTCCTTGATGTGACCTTGTTTTGCCCTTGCCACATACCTTGCATATCACCTGCTCTTTTTCTAGTCATGCCCAGTGAAAAGCTGTCCAAATGTTCCAGTTCTCTAAACAAGCTCATTTGCAACGTGGGCTGCAGCAGGAGGAACAGAGCGATGGGGAGGAGACAAAGTGCAGATTGATACTTGCAGTGCCAACACCTCGGGGCATCCTAAGGAGTATTTCTACTGATTCGAAAATGTGCAGTTGGCATAGTAATACGAAAGGGCAGTGAGAGAGATTTATCAGAGTGAAAAAGGCCCACATTTAGCAGGTCAAGGTTTCCCAGTATGATTTCAAAGAAAGGTATAGAAGAAAAGAGATGTCCATGCTTATTTGCCATGTCTAGATAGGGACTTAACTCTTATATGGTACAGCCACTATAGCAGAACAGTAAACAGAAAATATGGCATCACTTAACAGAGGGTGTATCAGCGATATGTACCTTAGCTAAAGTTAAAGCAAAAAGTTCCAAAAGCAGAAGAGTCCTTGTCAATCACTCATAAGTCAGGAACGGGGTCAGGCCTGGCTTAGAACATGAGGAGGGGGGCACAGAAACAGTAATTAGCAACATGTTTGGCAGTAGCAAAGTTAAAAAAAATAACACTAAAAGTGATGGAGCTATGAAGAGTGTTTTCTTTTGAAAAGGGTCTGATGCTATAATAATGGGTCTGCAAGAAACATCCACCACATTCCCTGGACTACAGTACTGTTTTATCTCAGGGCAGAGTACTTGTGTAAAATGGGTGACTCTAGCTCAGCAGTTTTACGACTAGTCACTAGCCATAAAAGGCTATATAGGCTTTTATGACTAGTGACTATAGGCTAGTCACTAGTCACTAGCCTATATTAGCCATAGGTATACAAGGTACCAGTCAGAACAGACACGACTTATTTTCTTTGATATTGGGGGGGAAAAGGAGCAATATAATTTTCACAGAACATAAAGAAGATAGAAATTATCCAGAGAATATGAATTATTGTAGAAAGCGTTTCATATATGTTTGTTCTACATTTTGAACATTCCTTCTAACAGCTCATTCTGTTTTCCCTCAGTAACAAGTAATCATATCTGATGGCTAACTCAGAACATGTTACACAATCATTAGGACAGCATTTTCCACTGGGGTTACATCTCAGTGCACCCTTCTATATTGTGAGTGAAACTGGCACCTGGACAATTTCTTATAGTCTCAGGATTATAAGCAAACTAATTTACGCCTCCTATACCTGGGGAACAAACAAAACATTGTTTTTCTCTGCCCTCCAACCTGCCAGTGTCCTTCAGCACATTCGATGTAATTGTGATTCCTTTTTGTGGGCTGTTGTGACAATGTGACATTATCTGCACACCTGTGTCCTGCTTCTGTCCTGCTCCAGACCGTTTTTTTGAATAGGTATCACAACAATTGGTCAATAGGTCTTCTCTATTAATAACACTGCCTCATGCATCATCTCATTTGATCTATAAAGTAAATGTGTGATGTAGGCAGGGTGGATCTCTATATTCCCACTGGGGAGGGGTAAGGAAATACAGTTTTATAGAGCGTAGCTAGTTTGCTCAAGATAATACAGCTTGTAAGTGATGGAATTCAAACTAGGGCTTAGGTTTTCTGTTTCTACTCCAGCATCCTCTTTTATAGCTAATTACAATCCACAACTGTGTTAATTTTCACACAATATATAAAGTAAAAGTAAAACATTTTACTTAAATTTAAGGTCCTAGCTAGTTTGGAGGTTACACTAAAGCCATGGAAATTAGATTTGTAAAAATGCAGTGCTAATTGTTTGTTCAGTTAACACATGCAAAACGAGTTGGAGAAAACAGAAATTTTTAAATGTTAATTTTTTCAATAAATGCATGTTGTTTAGTAACTGGGGAATCATTAAAATGAGGTTAGAGTTCACAAAGTCTTATAAAATGAGAAAGAAAATGAAACAAAAGGAAGGAAAGAAAGAAAACAATATTCGTTGAGTATTTACTATGACTTGTACTTTCACTTAAAGTATTGCATCTAATAGAGTTACATTAAGAAAGGGTTCGTCTGCATGGAGAGGTAAGGGGGCATCACAGGCAGGTAAGTTACAATTGGCCTGGTGTAGATGGCTATGAATGTGACATGTGTGGACTTCATTCAGGAGATTGCTTCACTGAGATAGGGGATTCATGATAATAATTATTAGGAAACAAGATTGATTAATTAGTGTAGGCTGAACTTGCTCATACGTTTCTCAAAATTTAGAAAAAAAAGAGTTCTCCACCAGATAGGTATATGTTTTTTATATCTGCTCAGTGTTCATTCCTCCCTTCTTCTGCTATCAGCATATTAATTTAAGAGTGGAGGAAAGCCCTTATTTCACTCTCTATCCATGTGACCATATTCCCCTTTCTGCTCCAAGGATAGGGCATATTACCTAGACTTGGCCAGTGAGAACATTCCTTGGCCCAGAATTTCTTGAAGGAGAATTTCATGTTCCAAGTTATATACATGAGATTCAGTTCTGAGACTTCTCCTTAAACTGGTAAAAGCAATGGGTCTTCTTTCAGAGGTTGCTAAACTAAATAAATGCATGTTAGACATAGAATGTTAGACAGGAATTAATTTCTGAATATATTTGTTATGGTAAAATCATTGTTTAGAAAGAAGCCAAAACAGAAGAAAGCTGAAGCCAGAAATAAGAGGACATAGTTTCCTGATGACATGATTTGAGCACGTGGACTGAGTTATACCTGAAGTCAGATGCCCCAGACTCATCAGTTATGTGAGCTAATGAATCTTCAGCCCTCACTTTAAAGAAAAACAACACTGTTTCAATGTGTAACCAAAGGGCTCAGAATAATCTAAGTTCAGGCACTGTATTTTAAGTACCTGATGGAAAGTTTATGCAGGTTTTTAGTGGTTGAAGGAATTGATGAAAACGTTGTGGTGCTTCTTTTCTTGGTAGTTTGTAAAATGTATCAGAAGTAGATAACACGTTTAATATTATTGAAATGTTTTATACTTGACATAGTGAGGACCTGGACATTTGTAATTTTATTACATTTGTAATAAAATTGAATGATAAGGTTGAAACTGAATGTTTGGGAATGAACTGGCTATAAAGCTAAAGGAGAGAAATATATTAGACATCTATACAAGAGATTTGAAAGAGTAATATGCTGAAAGATAAGGGGTAACTATGAACTAGAATCACATCATTTTGGTAAGTACTATCTTTAAATTTCTTTAAGAATTATAAATGCCCTTAGCAAATTGTGTTTTGTCCACTGACTATAAATTTTTATGTCCTGGACTCAAGATATTTCATAATTTATTTGGCTTATGCATCAGATTCTTATACTATGTTACATTCAATCAGCACATAATATTTCAATTTTCCCCACTTTCATTCAGTACTAAAAGTGTCCAATTCCTGTGTTTTTTATTTTAATTTATGTTTTGCCTGGCTGGAGTTTTTCTTAGAGATCTGCTTCTAAGAAAGCTAAGTAGATCTGACTATGCTTTCACATTTTAGCGGCAACTTATTTTAGTACAGTTTTTCATCAACCCTCTTTCCTGAAAATGCCAGTAGTGCTCAATCACCTTCTGAATTTCGTGAAGCATAACAGAAGTTGGAGGCTGCTGTTTCTAGACAAATTTTTATTTCTGCATGGATGAACACAAATTTTTATTCTTGAAATTAGGCTGAAAACAGTGGAGCATCAGAAAGTTAAGAAAAGAAACTAGGTAGAATTTAGATCATGGAGAATCTTACTTGACGTGCCTAAGATATGGGAGTTTATCCTTTAGGTGATGGGGCATTATTCTTTTTCTTATTGTTACTACTATCATTAACTTTCTTATTATATCAGCATATTAGTTTTACTGGGGAAGTCTCCAATTTGGCATCTTGTCTTCATCAGTTAGCTATTGCCATATAGCAAACAACATTAATGGCCTTAAAACACACACACACACACACACACACACATTTATTAAGCTCATGAATCTGAAGATCAAGAATTTGGGTTGATCTCAGAAGTGTGATTGTTGTGGTGTGGTGTGATCTGGAATTGGCTAATCTTAGCTTTACTCATTCAACTATCTGCAGTCAGCAGGTAGTTTTGCAATGGCTAGGTAATTTATAGTGTCCTCAGGTGGGACCACAGAGATAACTGGGCCTTATTTCCAGGTGGCCTGTCATCATTCAGGAGGCTTGCTGGAGCTTGTTCACGTGGTGACAGGGTTCCAAGAGCAGCAATAGGGCAAGATACACTTTATAAACACTTTTCAAGTCTGTTTCCACCATCTTTGCTACTGTTCCCAGGGACCAAAGGAATTACAGGGCTAAGCCCAGAGGCAGGGTGCAAAAAAGCACTTCCAACAACCTGGACACCGGAAAGCATGAACAAATTGGGGATATGACTGTGTCTATCCACTGTACTTTCCTACCTGGACTCTGAAATCCTCGGACACCTGACTGCAGAATTCCTCCAGGCAGGGTAGGTATGGGTACCCAGTGCTCATTTAAGCAGTTCTGGGGCTCTGCTTCATCTCTGGTCTTAGAGAGTTCCTCTCCAAAAATTAATTTTTTAATCTTGACGCACATTGCTGGAAATAGAAGTTCTCATTATTATTTTTATTTGTATATTTGTAGAAACACTGAAACATTTAATATATCAGGAAGTTTAAACTGAATGAAAAATATTTGAACTCTTTATTCAATATATGCATACCAGTTTTATCGTTTATTTCAAATAAGTCTCTTTTGGTGAAGTTTAGAAATATTAGACTTACTGTCTTAGAACTTCATTATATATGTTGATTGTTCACACTGAGGAACAGAAAGGAGAAATTATGATGGGATATAATAATAAAAGTAATAACCATTTCAGCCTGATTCCTATATGCCCCACATGCTACTCAGCCCCTAACAGGAATCATCTTCCTTCATCAGGAGACTAAATAAGACATAGCTTGCACAAAATGCTATGTTTTGTAGTACAAATAAATATTTATTAAAACATGTAATTTAACTATATATTAACATTTCATTAACAATAAAATATATACTTAATTATACTCTCAAAGTTTCTGTTGCTTACATTATTGGTTCTAAAGGTTCAGTTGTTCAATAATAAAACGTTTTTCTTAAAAAAACTTTAGATGCGCAAGATCGAATTTAACTTACAGACGACAATATTATTTTTAAAATACATACGTTACATTCTACCTATTTTTAAAAACAGTTGCCTATTTTAAATTGCCTGTCCTGGTAACTTTATGAATTTTTTTTGTACACCCACCCAGGAGTTCTTCTTGCCTTTCCCCACCCTGGTAGGTGTTTCTCAAACCTGACTTAATAGTTTTTTATAACTAAATGATTTCTGTTGAAATGACTTATTTTAAAAAGAAACCCGTACAAAATTCAAGTTCGTTTTTCAGTTGCCTTAGAACCTTCTGAAAAGAAAATCAGCCTAATGAGTATGAATTAGTAGGAGAGGTTTCAGGATGGCTGCACTAGCCTACAATGTAGGGACCTGGCACTGGCTCCCCCAGCACTTGCTCTCGGGGGAGATACCTGTTCCCTCTTCATTAGCTTTTGCCTGGAGTACCTCAGGCACTTTTTACATTCAGTCTTTCTCTTTCTTTTTCCCTTGTGTTCCTAACAATTTGCTGTGGGTATTTTCAGCACAACATACAACTGCTGCCGATGATACTTAGAACCATTCACCCACTTTCTCCCTGCCATGCACCGCGAATGAACTGTTCAGAGTCAGGGTGTGCAATGGAAAACTTTCCCAGGAGGCTGCAACCGGAAGAATGATGACACAGGGAAAAGCCCTGGGAGCTGAGCACAAGCAAAAAGTGATTAGCCCAGCATGTGTCTGTCAGACCTCAGGGAAGAAAATGTTTCTTCACTCTCCACTGGCTCTGCTGCCTTGGACCGGGTGGTTGCTGGGTATACCGCATGTCCAGCGTGGGTCCAGACGTCCCGAAAGCACGCCTTCTTAATTAGTTATAGGTGACTGACTCAGACGAGCTCAGAGGTTAGATCAAGCCTCCTGCTTCACATTTCGTTTTTTGTGTTGGAGACAGAATAGATTATAACCTTTGAATGGGAATTTCTCAGGGCCTCTGCGAATACCAAGAGCCTCTTGAATTTGCTCTTGTCAGCCAAATTGGAAATTAATTAACTTAATTAGCAATAAGAGTTTAAGGGATGTCTGCATTTAAAGATTATGGGATGATTTTGTTTCATAATATGTGTTAAACACTTACTGTGACCACAGCAACAAAATACTGGTGGCGAGACTTCAAAGCAAATAGAAGATAAATTTCCTCTCTTCAAGGTACGTTAGTCTATGTAGACAGTCTTCAAGGAGCGATTTCAGCTGAAGAGGTAGAAAACACAGACCTGAGAGGAAGAAGCAAGGCTTTTACAACTGCAAAAACAGTGAGGTGAGAACGCAGCAAAACATCACAACTTCATGAGCTACCCACTTGTGTGTGTGTGTGTGTGTGTGTGTGTGTGTGTATTTGGGTTAGATTATATTTTATGAATAAGTTGCTTTTTAGTTCACTATTGAATAGTTTCTGTTTATTAGAAAAGGGAACATAAAATTCATGAAGATAATAACTCTAGAAAAAGTAATTTCTTTCACAATTTTGTTCTGACAAGTATTTGAAAACTTAGAAATTTTCCCTAATGATCTGCTTGCTTCTCCTCGTTCTATCCATTTTCTTTAATAATATCACTGATAACAGGTGGTCTAAACCAGGAACCTTATGATTATATTTGATTTCTCCTTCACCCTTATATTCTGTATCAGCCAGAAACCATGTGATCATTCTAGGCAGATCCGTACCTCCAAACGCCTCTAGCAACTGCCTCCTCCTCTCCATCTCCAGTGTTTTATTTCCAGCCTCTTCCTGTGTGACAGAACAATTGGAATGGCCTTCCTGCATTCGACCCTTTGCTGTTGCGGTCATATTCTACTTTACTACGACTATGATCTTTAAAAAACATCCTGGTGAATTTCTATCGCTTGTAGAAAAAAGTCTACACTTTAGTCATGGTATATGAGGAATGATGGAAACTTAGCATTTATACTGTACTATGTATACTCAGTACTATGAGAATACTCTGAGGGAGATAATTTTGTACAATTTATTCAACATTAGAAAAACTACTTTGCCAAAAGCACACAGTAAACAAGAGAAGAGCTGATATTTGTTTAGCTCCGTCTGCCTGATGGCAAAGCAAGGCTCTGGCCTACCTTTCCTGCCTCATACCAATCACCACCCACCATAGGCCCTCCACTCCTATCGCACTGGAATCTTGCTGCCTCTCTTTCTGGATGGCCCACATGTCCTGTTAATGTGTCTCATCCCTACCCATCTTTCAAAAATGAAATCAAGTGTATCTTCATTTCCTCAGTTTCCCCTGAAACTCTCCCCCAAGAAAAAGTATCTATGCATTTGCATTCCCATAACATTTCATATATCACTATATTGAGCAATTTTCAGATTATGTCATAGTTATTTGGTTATTTATTCATCTCATCCTTTAGACTGTATGTCCTTTGAGACCTCGGACCATAGGTGACTCTTTTCTAATATCCAGGCACCTAATATAATTCATATTTCATAGTAGGACTTCAATAAATATATGCTGAATTAAACTGATTACAAAGAATTGTAGTGATCACATTAAAAATGCCTTATGTAAGAAGACTGAGAAAGGCACTTCCTGTGAATTGCATGAAGTAATTGCATTTCTTTTTAAAGTGTAGAGTCCTCAGTACTTAGCAAATACATATCTAAATATATTTATTATTATCTGTGTACAGATACACAAATGTCTCTACATTACATATGCACATGCATATGTTAAAATACATTTGAACATACATAACATAGTTGTGCATATAATACATAACTTTTTATTCAGTTAATTATCAAAAAGACTATAGTTAACTTGAACAATTGCTTTCCTTACATCCAATCCTTAACCTATGAAATTAATTTTTAGAGTCAGTCCAAAGAAACTGACAATAATCCATTGATGTGATTCACTTTGTTAGGGGAAAAAAATCCAAAGCTTCAAAATAAGTTTTTAAAAATCTTACATGCATGATGAAGTTTGACTAAGAAATACAATTTTGTTTGACCTATTTACTATTGATTAGGGCCTATATTCTACAAAGTTATGTATTAATTTATAAATAATTAATATGTAGTAAATAATTTCCATTTATTAAAAATTCAAATAAGTTTTATCCACCTGAAGAGATCAATCCAAATCTTACAGTTTTATTACCCTGTAATACTGACCTGTTCCATCTGGCAAATTTGTTCCAGAATCCTTTTTTTCCCACAGATTTTGTATGAGTCTCCCCTATCCCCTTCTGAATTGTGCTATTTAGCTTATTAATAAGTGAAAAGATGATTAACATTATTAATCATCAGGGAAATGCAAATCAAAACCACAATGAGGTATCACCTCACACCTGTTAAGAGTAGCTTGTATCAAAAAGACAAGCAAGGGCTTCCCTGGTGGCGCAGTGGTTGACAGTCCGCCTGCCGATGCAGGGGACACGGGTTCGTGCCCCAGTGCGGGAAGATCCCACATGCCACGGAGCGGCTGGGCCCGTGAGCCATGGCCACTGAGCCTGCGTGTCCAGAGCCTGTGCTCTGCAACGGGAGAAGCTACAGCAGTGAGAGGCCCACGTACCGCCAAAAAAAAAAAAAAAAAAAAGAGCAATAAATGTTGGTGAGGATGTGGAGAGAAAGGAACCTTTGTGCACTGCTGGTGGGATTGTGAACTGGTACAGCCACTATGGAAAACAGCGTGGAGGTGCCTCAAAAAGTTAAAAATGGAACTACCATATGATCCAGCAATTCCAGTTCTGGGTATTTATCCAAAGAAGTCAAAAACACAAATTCAAATAGATATATTTACCCCATATTCATTGCACATCATTTACAATAGCCAACACACAGAAGCAACCGAAGTGTCCATTGACAGACAAATGGACAAAGAAGATGTGGTACATACATACATAATGGAGTATTGCTCAGCCAAAAAGAATGAAATCTTGCCATTTGCCAACAGGGATGGACTTGGAGGGCTTTATCCTAAGTGAAATAAGTCAAAAGGAGAAAGACAAAAGCGGTATGATTTCACTTATATGTAGAATCTAAAAAAAACTTATAAGTACAGAGATCCAGTTGGTAGTTGCCAGCGGTGGGGATTTTGGTGTGGATGAAATGGGTGAAGGGGGTCAAAAGGTACAAAAAATGAGTGTGGTAGCCAGAATAATGATCCCCTCAAAACACTCACACCCTAATCCGTGTAACTCCTGAATGTTACTTTACAGGGCAAAAGGAATTTTGCCACTGCTTTTAAAGTTATGGAATTTGTGAAGAGGAGGTTATCCTGGATTATCCGGGTAAGCCCAAGCATATGAGTCCTTAAAAGCAGAGAACTGTTCCTGGCTGTGGTCAGAAAGACAGACTTGACCACAGGATGTGGCAGAAAATACTGCAGCAGGAAGCACTCAATGCCCTACCTGTTCTGAGTGAAAACCAGAGGACTCGTGATGCTAAGGGTAGCCCGCACGTTACAGCCAACAACAACAAACAAAGAGTCCTGCAGCCACAGAAACTGAATTCTGCCAACAACACAAATAAGCAGGAAACACACTCTCCTCCAGAGCCTCCAAAAAGGAACACAGCTGTGCTGGCTTCATGATTATACCCAGTGAGACTCATGATGGACTTCTGTCCCACAGAACTGTGTAATAATTAATTTGCACCCCTTTAAGCCACTAAATTCATGGTAATCTGTCAAAGCAGCAAGAGACAACTAATACAATGGGTTTTTAAATCTTTGCTGTTCAATCTGTATTTGTGCAAGTCATATTTTTAACTTTTTGAAAGTTATACTTTGACAATTATGATGTCTCCTTGAGTGTCCATGTCTACTTTGAAATTGACTTAAGTGAGCCTCTGAATTATGGATTGAGAAATACTATTTGTCTCCTCCTTTATCTGGCTTAGAAATGAATGATTTTCACTGTGGTGACCTAAATGGGAAGGAAATCCAAAAAAGAGGAGATATATGTATATGAATAGCTGATTCATTTTGATGTACAATAGAAACTAACACAACATTGTAAAGCAACTATACTCCGATAAAAATGAATTAAAAAATAAAGGAATTATATGGATAGCCCTAAAAAAAAAAAAAAAAGAATGATCTTCTCCAAGAACATCCTTCTGTTTAAGGCAAAGATCCCGTTTTGAGGGTCTTCCAAAAAGGGATTTATTCCTGAGAATTGGCTGGTGTGGAGTGTCCCTTAGAACCTATAAAATATCTCTTAGTTGAGCATCACCATTTTATATGCATTGAGAAAAAGAAAGAAAATCCCTTTGTTAGAGCCTTTAGTCTGATAAGACAATAGATCCATTAAATACAAAAAAAAAAAAAAAAGTTTCTAAGCTAGGAGAAATTTGAGAAATTGCCAAAGATCCATTTACAAAATAAATTGAAGAATGCCATTTCTGAGACAGAAGGATGGCGACAACTTTGGGAGATGCTAGAAGTGTTGATAGGATTCTAAAAGGCAGTGGGCATGATCTTATCTGACTTCCTCCTCCGCTCTATGGGGAAGAATTTTACTGTCTCACATAAGTAACAGGATACAAGTTATGGAGGATAAGAATTCTTTGTGTCTTATTTTAATTGGCTGAAAAAAGAGTCATGGATATTAGCCAATGTATATAAAAACTGCTGATTAAAGTCATAATTTCAACCAGCTTTTGATCCTTAAGATGGAAAAATACCCTTAAAATATTTGGATAACTCATCAAAAGTAGGCAGCTAGTTACACTGTTCACTCTTCTTATGAGCTAAATCTTTAATAAGGAATTCATTTCACCTTAAAGAATTATCTAGAAACAAAATATAAATGCTTACCCTTTTTTCTTGTATATCCTTGGGGAAAATGTCTTTTATCCAAAATGCCATTTTCCAAAAATGCCTTTTATCAAGTGTTTCCATTTTCCTACGGGCAGAAAGAACGTAAACACACACGCCATAAACACACACTTATATTAATCTATACCACACCACCGTGTACCAGAAACAATGCAATCTACATTAATGAAAATATAGATCACTTACACATTTGAACAATTATATAAGAGCCTTCTTAGTGAATAAATGTATAAAAGCATGATTATATAAAGGTATTCTATCTAATGTCATGTCATAGTTTGGAAATTAATGAAACTTATGAATTGTTTGAGCATTACTTCATATGCTGCCTAGGAAGTTCTTTCAATCTAAGGCATTTGGAAAAAGGAATTCATCATTCAGTGAAAAAAAATAGAAAGGGAAAGTTACTTAATTTTAACTAACACAATATGAAAAATTTTATAAAGAGAACTTAACATCAAGATTTGTACTTAAAAAAAAATTGTACCATGATTTATTCTAGTGAGTTTGGAATTAAAGTGTAAATTATTGTTCTTCAGCAAATACTGTCAATGAAGCAGATTTGTATTTCCATTTTCCATAACTCTGACTATATTCACATGGAATGCTGATCTTTGTATTCATTCTGCCAAAGTAAAAGTTGATCATATTCTAAAGGGAAAAATTATATAGTATCATTTTCTGAGATTTATACATTTCAAACAATTGAGGTTTCCTAAGACTTCAAAACTTTGGCTCTGAGTTAATGGTATGTTTCTTTAAAACACTGCCTTGTCTGTGGTTTGGTTTCATTTCTATAACTTAGAGGTAATAAAGTTTCTTAGATTAGTCCATAGGGGGAAAAACCCGATTTAATCTGATTGTTAAGTTCAGACAGTTATATCCTCTCTTCCCCATATTCCTGCCAATCTATTATCCCTAACAGAAAAATCCCTATTTTCCTCTGTCTCAGAGTATACTGATAATTTAGAGGCATTAAGGAGAGATACAGAGAGAATAAGAGCTAGAGTGAGAACAAGAGAGCCTATGCATGACAGAGCATTAGTAGCTCTGAACTTCAGAATTCCTTTCTTGGGTTCAAAGACAGAAGAAATAACTTTTACTGACTAGCTCTAAAATAACAATTGAGAATGTAACATTCACATAAATGTGATTGAAAAATTAGCACTGGAAAAAAATTTACTCTGTAGGACATAGGACAGAAGAATGAAATTATTTTTAAATTAATAAACTTAAAGAATAAAATACTTCTGGGAAACACTTTTTCTGTATAGAAAGCCTTTAAATTATATACCCTAGGCAGGCAGACAACATTATGTGAAACTCAATTGATGCTAGCAAATGACTGGATATCATTTAATTCTTTATATCATAATCCTAAGAAAGGACAGATTCATGTTTTCTTCTGTTTAATAATTGCTTTGGTCTGAGTTCATTTATAGCATCATTTACCAAACATACACACATTAAAAAATAATTATTAGTTCTCAAGAGAATTTGTCAATAGATTGTATATTGTGCCGTTAATTGCAGGTATATTTCTCATGACGTTATGAAGATGCCTCCATGCAATTAGTCAAGCACAAATCTACTGATATATATGAGGTAACAGAATTGGTATGTCAGCATTTTGGATTTAATTGAAAAGCTTCAGATTGCTGTTACCTCTGTGCTAAGTAACATACATTATTCCTTAGATTGCAGACAAGCATAAGTCTAATTATTTTATTTTGGGGCATGCACTGTAAAAGAACTCTTACTTGAATAATAGAAATAGAGAAAATGTTTCTCTGTGTTTTATCACCCTTTCCTGACCTGTTTGAAAATCATTTACTTCCTAGAAAGTAAAACAAAGAATCAATGGATTTGGGCACAAAGTATACCTGAAGCACTGTTACTGAGGTGTTCCGTTTTGTTTCCCAAAAGGAAACTTTCTGATTTAACGAACAAATTTTCCATTGAAGAAAATGCTGCAAATTTAAAAAATGTGTACATGCCTGCAACATGACTGGGCTAAAAGATTTCCAGTAGGTAAAAAAAGTCTGAATTTGGTTCTGCCAACGTTTGTCTTTTAGGAGAGAGATCTATAGCTAGAAAGGTTGAAGAGCCAAGAATGAGTAATAAAAATAGGTCACATATACTGAACACTTACATTAGCTTTTCATCACCATGAAACGCCTAGGGGGTAGGGTCCTTCCCAACATTTTATTGATAAGCAAACTGAAGTGGAGCCAGGGAGAGTAACTCGCCCAGGATTACAGAATAAATAGGTGGAAGGGACAAGGCAGACCTGTCCTGCTCCATCTTTTACATTGGACTACCACACTAAATGACTATCACCAAATTCAAATGTATTGGCTCTGAAATTGCCACGCTCATGGAAATGATTGTGTTTACATGGATTTTTTTATTAGGTACGACTTGGAAAGATGGAGTGGAAGAAATACAAATTCTAGAAGATGAGATTTGGGGATAAGTTTTGGATTTTACTTATTTGTGGTATTTTAATTACCCACAGGAAAATAGTGCCATTGTTTCTAATAAATCAGTGCCATGGTTAGCAAGGTTTTTTAAGGTTCCATTTCTCTTACATAAAATCCCTGCCAAAATAAAAGTAGTAAAGTCAGTCCTATGTTTTTAATGTAATCAGAGTTTCAATTATATTTCGCTTAAAATTGCATATCTATAACAATCACTCAACTTTCTCTGCCACCTAATGATTAAATACATTCAAGTGAATTGAGAATGAGAAGTACTGCATGTAGGTGGGAAGGTTGATGTTATGAAATACATGCCATCAAAATACTCATAATCAAGTAAAGGAAATACAACATGTCTTAACATCTATTGCAGAAGGTAGAATATGAGGAATGCTGTGTCAGGCACATGAAGTGAAGAGATGGCTCAGAAGAGGTCAGTGGAAGCTACAGAGAAGAGACAACTTTTGCACTGGGCCTAGGAAGCAGGCAGACAATATCTGGACAGAAAACAGAGTAGGCAGGAAAGAGAAACAGGGCATTCCAGAAAGAAAGAAGTCCTGAGAAAAAGCACAGTAGTAGTGAAAAATATGGCCTATTTTATAGAATTTAATGTAATTCTTTTGAAGAATATGAATGGAAGTGGGACCATATTTTGGAGGTCTTTGAATATCTTATTAAGGAATTTGGATTTAATCACTGCCTTTGAAAGATATTCAGCAAACAGCTGATAAATTCTCTCATGTTCCCAGCTGGAATCAGTCTGTAATGTAACCTAAAATGATAGTTAGATTTCTTCAATTTTATATTAGAGTTGTGTTAAAAATCACAAGAGACCTGTAACATTAGGTGAGACTATTTCCTTGTCAGGGATCCATAGATGTTTAGGCTGCAGTTATGCAGTGGCCTTTGGTCTCAAGAGACAAACTCTAGCCATCAGAAAGTAATACTTTCCTTTGGTAAAAAGTTAAATTAATCTGTTTTTTCCATGCAAATACTAATAACACAGACAGTTGTAGGCATCTCTCAAACCAATTATTTTCCCCCAAATATGGTTCATTTAAATAACTGCTATAATAAAAGACACAAGCAGTTTTTGCCAATTATTCTGTAGTTTAAAATGTCGATAAATATTAGTGACTCTGCTAGACTGTACTAAAAATATGGGAAATAAACTGTCCCTATGCTAAGTATTCTTTATGTGATGAAACAATGTGCATTTCATTATGATGTTTATGAGAAAAAGATAAACATGTTTATAATATAATTAGTGAAAAAAAGTTTTGTTGATGGCATGTCTACTAAGATACATACAAATGTAAAGAAAATCTTGAAGGACTTCTGTTAGCCTTAACATTCTGTTAGCCTTAACATTCTGTCTTGAATTGTTGGAGTTTAATATTGTTTACATTTTCAATGCTACTTTTGTAACCTAAAGACATGGATCCAACTGATTCCAAAAGAGCTTTCAGTATATTCTCAATAAAATGGTATTGCAGCATTTTGAAGAAAATCATAGATATGTCCTTTAGTCCATCCTAAATTCCAAGTTCACTGGAAAACAGACTTATATGCAAGTATTATATATTTAAGACTTTGTCCCTGTTCCCTTTACCATTTAAGTGATGAAAGGTGTTCTCTCATATTAATCTTAAAGTAATAGGCCTCTACATCCTTTGTCATTGAACCAAGGCACAGATACACAAGTCACTACGTACTACCCTGATGTAGTGTAAATGTAAATAGGGTTTATTGAGTTAAAACTTTTGAGAAGAGAAGTATCAGAGCACATGGAATTCATGAGCTCTCCTGCTGGAGAAAACTTAGACCAGCTATGGCTGGACTGGAGGGAAAGAGATCCTAGTGAGGGTGCTTCCTATTAAAAGAAATAGCAGGCAGAGAATATCAAGACAAAGGTGCAACAAGAATTTTCTTTCCAAGGAAAAAGTCTTGATAAAAAGGATGTGTCTCCAGAGCTGAGTCTGTTATGAGCCAGTTTTTCCATGAGCTGCCCTAGACCTACTGAAGGGCTTCCTGTCTTCTTGCTTATCATCAAAAGTGGAGGAATGGGGCCTCCAAGGTTACTGAATTTGTCTCTTGTCATCTGTGTAATATAGTTTGGTCAAATCCCATATCAACATAGTTGAGCAATTAAGTAATTAGTACAGTTAACGGATGTAATGTCTGATAGTTTAAATAAGAAAGGCATAGACCAACAATAATTTAGTAGTAAGCTGAAACTGGGATGTGGTTGAGAGTAGGTGGTATATAAATAGTGTTATCTGTCATTTCTAGCTTGAACAAGCTTATAGTTTCACTATAGTTTGAGACATAAAATATACCCACATAAAAACATTTCAATGATCGTGATACTCCAAAAATCTAAAATGAGTCGTACAAATAATTAGTATATATTTGTTACTTTAGCAATTTTATGGTGCAGTTGTATAACAAAATACTTTCTAGTTGAATAAAATTATAAAAATTAATTTTTCATGATTTTAGAACAGTTAAAGTATATTAAATATCTTTTGAAACTTGTTTTTTAACTTTTCACATTTTGCTGTGTTCAATTCAAATTTAAAACGAAGATAAATTAACATCTGGGAGTATGAGACATAAATTTTTCTTTTCCAACACATAATCAAAATTTTAATTGTTTTATTCAGTAATTAGCTTTCCAATTACTATTTCTATTTTTATTTTTCAGAATGCAGCATATGCCCACCTTGTAAGCAACTGCTGACATTTAAATTTTTAAAATTGTGGTACATTATTAATAATTAGTCACTCTTGTAGCTATTGCCCTTCTACTTGTAGGTTCTGATCACTGACATGATATTATAAACATAGAATACAAAGGGCTATTTGAAATAATCCCAAAATGAACCATAATAATTCAGCAAGTTAAATTTTTATGCACTTTAGTATTGTCAGAGATCTATATAATCATTAACATCTCAAACCTATATATACACTCAGAATAGGTTGTAACGCATGCTCAAGAGACCAACACTTTTCTTGGGATCTCTTTCTCTATGGGAAATCAACCAATATTATATATATATCAAACACAACCTATATTCAATCACTATTGCTTCTTAAAATTTCTGGCTATTCATTCAATACAACAAAAAAAGGACAAACAGATAAAAACTTTGGCAGGCCATTTCCTGAAGCACTTTTTAGTGTCAGAATAATCATACATCTACATTATTTTCTTTAATTTCATGATACCAGATTATTTTCTTCATGTTATTTAAAATTTTTCCCTTTACTAACATTTAACATTTATTGCATACTGATAATCTTCCAAGTACTTGAACACTATTTTATTTAGTAATCATAAAACAAGCTTGATATGCTGTTCTTACCCCAAACTGCAGAATTGGTAATAGAAGTCAAGGAGTTCCAGTAAATTCTCCAGAGACACACTCCTAATAATTATGAACCCATACTTATGCCCCCATTTCATTTATGTTAGAAAAAAATATGAGGTTGAAATTATATTATTATTTTTCTTTTAATTTACTGACCTGACTTTATTTACATCTTGACTTTTGTTCAAGGAAAGGATATATAGTCCAAGTCTTTGAAATATGGGTCGTCTTTATAGTTGCACAATAGTTTAATAAAGGTAGCTCCATTTCCCTTACAGACACCTTTAACATAACCTAGAAAAAGAATAAAAACTTGGTCTATTATATGTTCAATGTGTCGTTTCCCACAGGTACGAGGGACTTTCAAGCCATGGAGAGAGGAGCATTTGAAGTCGTTTATACTCAACAAAGCCTATCTGGTTGTTTGCAGTTAGTCACAAGTTAAGCAGAACACCAAGAAAAAAACAACCAACCAAACAAACAAAAAAACCCAGATTACTGAATTACATATATCAGAATAACTTTGAATTATATCAGTTAATCAACACAGATATTTTAAAACAAGATTTCTTTATTAAGTATGGTTATATATTAATCAGTAGCCCCATTCACTAATAATTACGAAAATGAATCTGCAGGAGAGTAAGTGAACCTATATTTAAAAACCCACACACATTATATTGCATCTAGAGCTGTATATTTCAGGGAGTGGGAGATAAGTGTTTATATGAAAAACAGGAGAAATAAAAGATACTGACCATCATTTATTAAAGTCTACAATACGCTTGCTACTTCACATATCCTATCTAATTTAGTCTTCCAACAACTCTATTATATAATCCTCTTAGATGAACAATTTGAAGCTAATAGAAGTTAAGTAAATAATTCAAGGTCAGCTACATGAATGTGAGCAGGGAAATTTAAACTGATAGAAAGTATAAAGGAGCAATAATAATGAGGTGAAAGAGAGCTAGATCACTGATTGGTTGATAGCTTTTACTTTGATTTTCTCTATTTTCACTGATTCTTTAAGCTTAACAATTCTTCACTAGATTTCTTGGTCCTCAAGTGAACTGAGTAAACACCTCATATATGTTTCAGAAGAAATCAACTAGTTTATTTCCATTTCAACCACCTTAATTTCAAACTTTGCAAATTAAAATAGAAATTCTAATAAACAAGAATTAACAAATATGTTGATAACTGAGAGATTTAATTGTCACAAATATAAGTCCATAAAGTGAAACCCATTATATTTTGCAAATTTAGCAAAACGTGAAGTATGAATTTTGAAAACTAGAGTAGGTGGTGATAGGAAAACATTCATAATATTATCTAATTGCTAAAAACTTTCATGAAGAAGGTAACAGTTCATGAATTATTTATTCATTAAAAGAAGCACTTAATTAAGAGGAGCATTTTCCAGGCTTTTGTACTTGTGTGAAAGAAGGTTTATGTTTGGGTAAGAAGGCAGTGAGCAGGCAATTAAATATTACACAATAATCGTTAAAAGATGGGTAGGGATGTTCCTGATCTGCTTTTTAATAAGCAAATGGATAACAAGCTGATATTTTGCCCATTTAACTATCTGAAAATTATAGTTTTTGGAAGAGATTTTCAGTTTCAGTATATAATTTCTGGGATTAATTCCCAGAAAGATATATGATCAGACCCAGCCTCTTAATATTTATTTTTCCTTGAGATAAATATAAACCTATTTCTGAAATACAAGGTATATAAACAAAAACAAAGTCATGTTCTGAAATGTGTGATTAGATCTGAGAAGGGCTCTGCTTCTATTTGTGGTTACACATGGTTTGTTGGCACTGTGGACTAACAACATGTACATATTCCCAGAGCCCCTGTGGGATAAACTGGCATGTAGCACAGGTTGTTGATAATCATGGCTGACACGTGCTTCCAGGTATTTGGCATCTAAGTGTACTGTGTGCATTTGTCAGCTCTCCAGCCATATTCAGGGTTAGGGGTGGAGGAAGGGGGAAGAAACTAAGTGTAGGAAAAGTCATAAACTTCGAGATACTGATATTTGCATCTTCAGCAGAATCAAAGTTTCCTTTAAATCAATCAGTAGGCATTAGCTTTTTGGTTTCACGACCCCTCCCCCTTTAATTTGCTTTATCCAGTTTCATTTCTAAGGAAACTAAAGCACAGGTACTCTTTATCTGCTGCCAAAATCCATACTCTGAAAATTTAGTAGTAACTTCTGGTGACATGTTGTAAGTTATTTGATTCTAGCTTTAATTGAGCTTTTTTTTTTGTTTCTTCATCTGGCAATGGTCTGCTATAACTGAGTAAATGAATGAAGGAATAAATGAGTGAATGATTGAATGAAATAATAGACGAAGCTGAGATTATAATAACCCTTGCTTAAATAAAGGCTTAATCATGTCAACTAGTGCTCTTTCCAAGGTGGCATTGTTGAAAATTTTACTAGATTTCTCATAGATGGATTTCTTCTCCTATTCTGTGTTTCAAGGTGAAATCATCTCATAATAACATTTCTTGTCTTTAACTTTTAGGCATGCTACAAGTTTTCTTCTCTATAAACAACCAATGCCAAGTGCACTTTTGACTGCGTGAAGAATTAATTACCTTCTCAATGTATTCTGGTAACGTTATGTAAATGTGCTTAAATTCTTACTAGTAGACACATCACAGAATTTTTCCATGGGCATTGAAACTTTTTTGTAAAACAATATTCTCTTATAGTATTGAGGAGTACATGAAAAATTCAGGATGTATGTCTGTAAGTTTTTTTTAAAAAGTCGTTCTAGTACCCTTGAAGATCATTGAGCATTCTGCCAACAGAAGGCCATCTTACTCAGCACTGTAGGTCACATAATGGCGGCTGTTTACATTAGTCTCAGCTAAAGGCTATCAGATTTCTGTTTTTCTAGATTGCTCAATATAACGTGAGGGGACATTTTTATTGCTTCAAGACATAAGTGTAGCCAGTCAGTGATTTCTCGGTATTAGCCTATATCCCCTATAGAGTTTTACATTTATTACATTTAAAAACAGAAGACTTTCTGTAGAAGGCACTTATCTCATAGAGAAATAGGCACTTATCTCATAGAGAAATAGCACAAATTAGCTGGGTTTACATCATTTATATAAAAAGGTCCTATTTAGAGGTATATCTCTACAAGATCACTTAGCAGATTAGAAACTATGTTTAGCACAATTTGTGAGAGTTTTTAAACCTTTAAATTAATTGACTTCTTTCTTAAAATGAAATTCATTTTTTAAAAAACAATCCAGAGTGCAATAATATTTAAAAATATAAAATTACCCATATATCTACATTCTGAAATAGTCAATCTTAACACTGTGTTTCCATTGTTAAAATTATTTAGGGTATCTATATGCATTTACTTTTTAATTTTAATAAAATTAAAGTCATGTTTCATATACTGTTTTTAACTTATCTTGGTGCTATAATATTAATATATTTATATCACAAATGCATTTCTATGATGCCATTTTACATGGCTGTGTAGGGTTCCAACTTAAGGATTTAACGTAATCATTCAAACATCAGTGTTGTGACCTGAAGGTTTTTTGTATTTTTCCACTATATCAAATAATGTTACACTAAATATTCTTGAGGAAATTTTTTTATACATCCTTAATAATTTTCTTAAGATTATTGGTGAATATTCATAGCTAATACCTCTATGTGCTAGGTATTCTTCTAAGTATTTTACATCTATTAGCTCCACGTAGAGTGTACTATTATTACCTTTATACTAAATATGAGATAGCTAAGGCATATTGAGTTTAAGTAACTTGACCAAGTTTGCAAGTGGCCTCAGTCTGTGCTCTTCAGCATACCAATGAATATGTATATCCCTTATTCAATTGGTTAATATTACTAAATTGTTCCTAAGTTACAGCAGGACAGTTGATCTTAATCAGCAATAGATGAATATTACCTTTCTTGAAGTTTGCACTGATTCTTCAAGAATTCACAAAATGCCATATGCTACTATATTAATGTTCTACTAACTGACAAGGAGTGAATTCGACTAGTTGATACCCTACCACATTGAAGTTTGTTAGACTTATTCCATCAGCATACCTTGTCATTTCTATTACAGGTAGGAAATGAAGTCAAGTAATTTTACGTCAGCTTAGCCTGAGGAGTGTGTATGCATGTAGCACATTTCATACCTCCACCTGCCTAATTTCCTCAGTTACTTAACTAAAGTGAAAGAATGCCCAGAAGAAGTGTATTATAATGAGCTTGCTTCATTAACCTTGAATTTCTGGCATAATTTATTTTTGGAAAGAAGATGGAAGGAAGTATATCAGTCTAACTTCATATGACTTGTAATCAATATTACAGATTCCTGTGTAGAATAAATACCAAGGTGCCAAGCCAAAACTGGATTGATATTAATTTATATACTCTGAGTCATCCGCTTGGAGAAAGATCTAAAAGCACAAGCTCATCCACTATCCTGTTGTGACTTGAAATCACTCCAGAATCTATCATTTGCAATAGCCAGTAATTTCATATTCTGGTATCAGCAAGTCAGAGTATTTGACACCAATAAAAAAATTTAAAAACCATATATAAAAACCTTATTTTAGTGATTTGAGAATTTGAGCAAAGAATACACCAAGTATTTTTATAGGTGAAAAGAAAAGAAAACTAAAAACTCAAGGTATTGGAAAAAAATGATATGGAGCTAGGTTTTCAATAAAACCAGCTCTTTGTGAAGCAAAACAATACTTCTAAATGAATATCTAAGCATATCTGGATTGCTTTAATCTACCTCTTCCTTAGAATATAATTCAGTTTATTCTGAGGATGATTTCATGTGTGGGAAAACCCAGATTCATGTACCATTTAAAGACTGTGATCGTTCCAACTTTCAGAAGCTATGAAACTCATTGTTCCATAAACAATTTGGTAATTTTTTTTAAAGTATAACTAAATTTCAGTTGCTGTCATAATTACTACTCTTTTGAACCATTACAGTATTTGTTTAGTATTTTCCATCTCCTAAATGAACTTGAGAAATATAGAGGTAGATCATTTCGTATCCTCTTTCCTTGTACAACGTTGAAACAGCACACACTGCATTTTATGGGGGTTCTTTGAAAGAACAAAAATTAGTAACAGGAACACAGCAATCGAATCATTTTATTTATACTTTACTGAATATTAAAATTGTAGAAATATTTTAAACAGGTGTAAAAGTGTGGATTCAATTAATGCAGAACACGCTGTGGTTTTTATCCATAAATTGCAAAGCAAATGTTTTTGCTGGTCAATTTATATGCTAAACTACAATTTCAAACCACCATTACTTTGGTAAGCCAACTGTGCATCCCTTTTACAGATCCCTGTTTTAAAGGCTCTGGGTACTATGTTCAATCTTTGCCTATCTATGTGGGAGCAAGTCAGACCAGGATTGTGAATCTGAATGTGACCAGCAGGCATTGCTGTTGCCCTGCTCAGGTCCCCTTTGAGGGCTCTTCCACCCGTCTCTCAGCTGCTGTGAGTGCTGACTGCTAGCAGCTTGCAGCTGCCTCTTCTCTTGAATATTGCCCTCTGCTGATGGGAACTGCTTGGCAAAGAAATAATCTAGGGAATTATGTTCCCCTTCCACTTCTATGCAGCCTATGACCAATGACTTACTGACAAGCGTGAAAAAAAAGGCGGGGCCCTTGCTTCAAGGTGGGACAATTGAGTGGCACCATTCCCACTCCAGGATTCCCTATGAAATGAGACGGAGGCCAGACTTCACCTGCATCCACATCTGTGCTTAGCTCTTCCCTGACTTATTTTGCTTCCCTCACTTGCTACAGGGGTCATCCAGACCACTTCTTCAATACATCACTTGCCCAAGACTCTTATTTCTCAGACTATGCTTGTAGTGAATATGATCTAAGACAATGCTGTATTCTACTGAAAAAAAAAAATTAGAGTCTGCTGACATTGAAATGAGCTTTTATAGTGTAAAGTGTAGGAAGTTCTAGATGATTATAATTTTGTACATTCATTCATAATAAGATTTTTCCTACCAATTTCATTGAGATACAATTGACATAACAGCACCGTATGTTTAAGGTATACAGCATAGTGATATGATTTACATGCATCATGTATGTAAATATGTCATTTACATACATCATACATCATGAAATGATTACCACAATAAGTTTAGTGAACATTCATCATCTCATACGAATACAAAATAAAAGAGAAAGAAAAAATATTTTCCCTTGTGACGAGGACTCTTAGGATTTACTGTCTTAACAACTTTCATATATAACACAAAACAGTGTTAATTACATTAATCATGTTGTACATTATATCTCTAGTACTTATTTATCTTAATTTAAAAAAATGTGCTCAGAATGTTGCTTTATTTCTTAGTCCTAGTCTGTTTGCATTTAAAATCAATGTAGTGGCCAACTGAAAAATAAAAATGAGATTGCTTTTAAATATACTTTCACAAAAGCTGCATTTTTACCATTAAAATAAAGTTTATTCTTTTCTCACCATAAGAGTAAGGGAATTTAAGAGTACCAAATAAGATTGCCAAATTTTTGGAGGATGTGTATAGTTTAGTAGTTAGAATCAACAAAAAATGTGAAGAAAACTCAATTTGTTCCATAAGTGTGCTGGATTCCTCACTGTTTTTCTCTGCTTAAATGATATTGACGGTTGTCCTTATTGAAGAGGAAATAAGTATGTGCTTGGAGCCTCGCAGACAACCATTCATCATTCTCTCATGCAAAAGACAGAAGCCCTGTACCAGCACACAAAATCCGAAGGCAGCTACAGTAACAGAAAATCAATAGACTGTATTAGAAAACTCAGAGGCTAATCAGAGCCCAATCTCCAGGCGTGATGTACTCGAAGAGAAGCATTGCTTTAGGACATAACTCAATTCTCTGAACACCACAGACTACAGGTTAATTCAAGCATTTAGAGGGAAAATGAGTGTCTTTAAAATATACATTTTGTTCTTTATTGCCTCCCAAAGAAAGTTCAGTGCAGTACTGTAATGAATAATGATAACATACATTCTTAAAAACTGATGTTAGCTCAGTCATTATGCCCAAATAGAATGAGTAGCCCTGCTGTGTGAAGAAATGAGATGTCATTAGTAAGCAACATCTCTGCTAAAAGGAGGATGCATGTTGTTACTTGTTAAACACACTATTAATATCTGTAAAGGTAAACGACAATTGGCTCTTTACTTTCATAAGCAGCTGAATTTGCTGACACATTTTAACTGATCCTGAACCCTAAGTGAAGATAGGGACTCAAATCGAAATTTACTCTGTGAAGAATTTCAAGTAAGTTGAAATTGACACTGTATAATAAAAATACATTTAGGTTAAACTATTCAAAAATACCAGGCTCTGAAAAATACCTAAATATTTTGCACTGGTGTAATGCTTTCCCCCTTGGGAACTCAAAACATTTTGGTATACATCATATGGCAGTTTTTCTGAATTTTCTTTACAATAAGTAGAATATAGTCTTAATTCAAGTATTTTTTTTTTTGCCATTATGGGAGTATAGAATTTATTCAAGAATTTTACCAGCAGTATAGGTTCATAATATTTCTACGCTCTTTGTTATTTCTATGTATTTTTAACATTTTGTTAAGTCTTCAAGAATAGGTTTGCTTTTTCAGATAAATTTATCATATCTCAGCACAATCCTGAATTGTGTACAACAAATTCTTGTTTCAGTATTAAAGGGACATTTGTGTTTTAATGAACCTCTGATTTTATCTTAGGTTGACAACTTGAATTTAAATATTGCATAAATATATGTACTTACTGTAATAAATGAAATGTCAAGGTCAATTTGAATCTAATAATCCTAACAAAATGAAGTAACATCATGAAAAATGAAGCCCTGCTTGGGAACAAAAGCTAATTAAGAGTTTTTTAATGCCCCAGAGAGAGAAGTGTACAGAGAGGAGTCATAGCTGGTTTAAGACTGGCAACTCTGTTGCATGTGACAGCTCATTCAGCTGTCCCACCCAGACACAATCCAGCATCTGGGCTGATAATTATTAGACTTCAGAACACTTCTTGAACATTGTCCATGTATTACAGTGCTTACAAAAGCAGGCCTTCTAGAATTACTGTAGTTTTATACATTAATAAATGCTTTATCAATATGCGTATATTTCTTTACCTCTGAGTTACAGCTATTTCGACATGCCAAAAGGGGAGTGCTGTAGATTTAAAGAAATCTTTTTACAAAAGATCATTCTTTTTGTTTTCCTTTTGAAGACAGATATTATAATTTATAATGCCAATATTTAAAATTCAAAATGCATTACCTCTGTGGCATAATACTGGTGAATAAATTCTCATAAATAAAATAAGTGAAAGGATCTAATTTTAGCATAAACTTTAAAAATATTTTACCTTTTGTTTACCATTAAGCAACTTTGAGATGTCTTCTTTTTAAAGATTTTTAAATAAAATTTTCAGACATGTTTATACACATAGTATCCTAATGCAATATGCATTTTGAAAAACTATATTTAGTAAGTGATTTTTTAAGGTGAATAAGAAAAGACTAATTTGAAGCTTCAATGGATAGTTTTCTGAATAGACTGTACTGTACACTGAAAATGGTTGATTTTGTGTTCTTTTCTAAGAGCAAATGTGTTCTATTTATCGAGGCACTCCTACCATTCTGTAACCTTGGATAAGTCACTTCAGTGTGTTCATTGTAGAATCTCAAGACATTCTATCAACTGTAAACATTTTACTAGACAAAAGTTTGGAAACACATTTTTATAGACACATTTATATGCTACAGTATGAAGTTATTTCTCAAATCTTCCTCCAACTCTATTCTCTCGCATCACATAAAATCCATGTCCCATAGTCTTTAGCAAAGACACAGTTTTATAGTCTGTGTTCTTTTAGGTTCTAGAAATCTTCAAATATTCACAATACGTTATTGAAAAATGTTTTAGATACAAAAAATAGGAAGCAAATTTAAACTGGGAGACTACAGTCCATGGGTTCAGTCACTGCTAGATTCATGAAATCAGTGACATCAAGGCCATGATTCTCTTATACACAAATTCTCTATTCATACAGTTTATAGAAAACCCGCTGGCAGGACCAGACTTACATCCTAACAGCTTATCAGTGCCAGTATGAAAGGGACATTGAAGAGCAATGAAAATATGTCCTTGGAAGAACTGTGGTCTAATTTTGTCACAAATATTTGTTGAGCAATGAATCCCCATCTCTTCCCTGTATCGGTTACTGCATCTTAGGGCTGATAAACTCTGATTTGCTGCACCTGTATAATGGACCCAAAACCATGAATGCGGAGGGATGGGGTCTGCTTTATATACATGTTTTCACAAAAATAAATGGTTCTGCTTTTAGAATAAAAAAGGGTATAATGGGTGTTGAACATCACAAAACAATAGATATCAAAACTATTAGATTTCCTAGGACCTGATAATAACTTACATGTTGGCTTTTCCCTCATTATTAAGAATCCATTGAGCAAAATATCTTCATTGACAAGAATTTCATCTGTCAAACAGCAGAAGAACTAGTTCCTATCTGGAGAGCCATGAAAGTGTACAACATTGAAGTTGATACTCTATATAACTATAGTACAAACAATCTATCATATAAACAGCTATTTTTCAGATTATCATCCAAGTGTGATACCTAAACACTATAGTTTTGTTCTTTTAAAACATGATAGTTTTTAAGATTAATTTTAGCATATAAACCCCTATCCTTTTCATTTCTTTACAATTTATCCATTGATGAACCTGGGCTATCTGATATAAAGGATTTCCCACAGTCTGGATTTGGCTGTTTTTATATGTGCAACATAGTTCAAAATGTGCCTTTTTCCTTTGCATTTTCAGTGTACTGGCAGATGAACAGAGAGACCTGATCAGACTCAGGTTCATTTCTTTGGCAAGGTTATAAATGGCTGTTCATCAAGAACAGGGACAGATAATGTCTGATTTTTTTTTCTCATTTTTATTTGTGCTCAGTGCCCACATCCATTAATTCACTGGGGCTGCTAAATGGTGATATTCTATTCTATCATTTCTTTTTCAATTATTGCTTGGTATACTTTTATAAATACACATTCCCCCACATCTATTATTTGCCTATCTATTGGTATAGTTCTTATAGAAACAGCAGTATCAATGTTTGATTATTTTACTCTATTTACCAGTTTTCAGAATAATAAACTGTTTCTCTATTATGCTGGACAATTTATATGTTAACTTGAGTAAGCTACAGTCACCAGTTAGTCAAACACTTATCTTGTCATTGCTGTGAAGGTATTTTATAGATGTGATTATGATCCATAACTAGTGACTTTAACTGAAGGAGATTATCCAAGACAATCTGGGTGGGCATAAATTAATTACTTGAACAAACCTTCAGAACTGAGGTTTACTGAAGAAATTCTGCCTGTGGCTAGCAGCTTCAGTTCATGTGCAAGAGTTCTAGCCTGCCTTTGTTGATAACCAGTCCTTTGGATTTTAAATTGGCCTTAGAAGCCCCACAATTTTATGTCAGTTCCTTTCCATAAATCTCATTTTATATATATAATATATATTATATGTATATATATTTTATATATATATATATATATATATATATTTATTTTTTTTTTTTTTTTCTGATTCTGCTTCTCTTGTTGAACCCTGACTGATAACAGATTTTTAGTAACAGGGGTGGTTTTAGAGGAATAGCATGATAAGGATGAGTTTTCTAAACTGGTTTTGGGTTTTGTTGAACTGCTTCTCTACTCTGCTTAGATTTCAAAGACTAATGACTCTGCTATTTTCAGTGGTAAAAAATGGCACTTGTAGTCCATGGCATGATTTGGCAATAGAGATAGACAAAATTTCATCTTGAATACTCTTAACCAAATACGTAAAGAAGGGAATGTTCTATATGACCATGTATTCGATGCTTTAGAATATTGTAGTCAAGCTAAGAGGATAATATTTCTCCTGACTGTGCTGAAAAAAGTAAGGAAAGGAAAGGATTATCTCAGGGTTTTAAATTCCCAGGTTCAGTTGAATATAAATGACCTGAAAGCTTCTGTATCTGCCTTGAAAGAAACCTTTATCTGCTGTTGCCACAAGGCTGAGATTTCTGAAAACAAAAGTCAGAGTCTCAGAGAAACAGACAGTAGAGTGGTGGTTACCAGGGCTTGGGGGTGGGGAAAATGGGAAGATATGGGTCAAAGGGTGAAAACTTCTAGTTATAAGATTAACAAATTCTGGGGATCTAATATACAGTATGATGATTATAGCTAATAATATTGTATTATAGGCTTGAATATTGCTGAGAGAGGAGATCTTCAATGCTTTCACCACAAAAAAAGAAATGGTATTAATAATTATATGATGGCATGGTAATTATGTGAAAGTGATAATCTTCTTGCAATATATAAGATGTATCAAATCAACATGTTGTAAACCTTAAACTTACACAATGTTATATGTCTATTATATCTTAATAAAGCTGGAGGCAAAAAGTCATGATGGGATTACAGTGCAAATTGAATCCCCCACCTCATTGGGGAGTGAGATCCTGAAAATTCAAATGGGGTCCTACATGCAGATCACAATGAAGCCAAGGAAGACAAATCCCTAAATTCTTCTCTGTCAGCAGAAACCTTCCTGAGATTGCTGCCTTGCAAGGCACTGTTGATGCTATTTAGGGCCCACCCCAGTCACCTCTTTGTTTCTGGACCTATAACTACCCAGGACTATTATAGACTGGGCCTATACTCAGACTCAATTACTAATAGATCCCAAAGAGTAAGATACAAAGTGTGACCCATGAAAAGGTGCCTGACACATCAAAAGAACTGCATGATTATTTTCAGTATATACAAATATACAAAAATTGGGGGGATATGTGTGGGAATGGATTTTAAAGGTGTGGGTAATGGTGGAAGGAACATAAAATTAGATCAAGCCGGGGCTTCTCTGGTGGTGCAGTGGTTAAGAATCCACCTGCCAATGCAGGGGACATGGGTTCGAGCCCTGGTCCAGGAAGATCCCGCATGCCGCGGAGCAACTAAGCCCCTGCGCTACAACTACTGAGCCTGTGCTCTAGAGCCCATGAGCCACAACTACTGAAGCTTGCATGCCGCAACTACTGAAGCCTGCATGCCTAGAGCCCCTGCTCCACAGCAAGAGAAGCCACTGCCATGAGAAGCCCACATACCACAATAAAGAGTAGCCCCAACTAGAGAAAGCTCACGTGCAGCAATGAAGACCCAACACAACCAAAAATAAGTAAATTTTAAAAAATTACATCAAGCCACATTTACTGATACAGGACCACCAAACAGGGATTTTGGACTCAGTGTTTGATTGAAGATGTTAGAAAGTGCTCTAACAATTGTTCTGCTTGATTGCCTGATAGACCCTAACATGGACTACATTAGATGAAGTTGAAATATCAAAACTATCTTGATAAACTATAGAGGAAAATGTCCAAACACTTAGAGAGATTGGAATGTTAGAAAACATTTATCATGTTAAGATTTGCTCAGTCATCCTAGGGGGGTCCACAGGACCCACATTTCACAAAATAATGTGACAAATAAATTTGTGAGGGGAGCTCCATCATCCCTGAAGGGTTCTGTGATCACTGTAAGTTCATGTAGGCCAGAATGCTACCATCAAATTGGAATCCCAAAATGCATGGGGATAAGGGAATACCAGGATGGCAGGGGCCAAGTGGTGGCACTTAGTAATAAAGAGAAGGTGACTGTAGTTGGGAGACAATTCTCCATAAATATCTGATTTTTATGCACGTTGCTGATCCTCTTAGCAAAGGTATTTACAGCAAAGTTAAGAATTAACTTTGTATAAATTTTTGTATATGGAAACATTTTAGGATAATCAACTAAAAGACCTTTTCCTCTCCAGAGATATCTGAGGGTAATAAAGATAAATCCTTCCTCACCTCTCTGGAGACATTTGTTTACATTCCAAAGTAAAGTAGGATCTCTCTCTCTCTCTCTTTTTCTCTCTCTCTGGAAAGCAGGACAATCAGGCCAGCAACAGACCTAATAAGTTCAGTTTCCTAATTTTAAATTTTTCTCCTGTGATCCAGGTCACTGTATGTACAAGTACTATATGTTCCCCATTGTGTCATGCTGTGACGATTGGGGTTTGAGTAATCAGTGCTAAAATATTGTTCTTGTTGCTACTTTTGCTATGAGTAATAAATGTTTTTTGTCTCTGATCAAGGGGTCTCCTGTCTTCTTATGTCTTCTATCAGTGTGTGCATGCATTTGTGTGTGTGTGTGTGTGTGTGTGTGTGTACAGATAAAATCAGACTAATTTGTTAGCTTAGAAGTAGGGTGAATGCTCAGATCCTTCACAGTTTCTGACTTATTATTCAATACACATAATACATTTTAATGAGTGAAAACTATCTTTTTATAAATATAAAATGAAAAAAGAAAAGCTTGAGAAGATTTTTTTTGTTATTGAAGAGGATTCTTAAAAGAATTGTGGGCCACCTTCCTAGACAGGTAAATCAGAACCTCTGAGGAGTGAAATAAGGTGAGTATATTTATCAAAATAAAGTATTTGAAAGTTTGAAAAATTTGAGAAACCAGTCTGCTATGTGTTGGTTATTCAATTAAGATGAAACTCCACTACAAAAATAATGTTACCATTCTATTATAAATATGGAAGAGTTCATGTATTTATAATTAATATTTTTTGTGCATACATTGTATACTTAAAAACATAGTGTGACAATACGATATTTTCCTCCAAGAAATCTTTACTAGTGGTAGAGAGCTAAAACTATCCCCTATGAATAATGGTGGCTAATACATCTAAATTGCAAGTTCTGATGCATGTATACAAGCTTCAGAACTTCAGAAAAACGGTTATCTCTACGGGACAGGGTAGAAGAGAAAGGTTTAATAAAGCAAAGAGATTTACTGATATTGAAAAATCTTAACATTGTTTTAACTGAATTAAACTTTTAATTTCTTTCCTATAACTAAATATTTTATAATAATTTTATTAACAAGTTAATGTTTCTCTGGTAGCAGTATCTCACTTCACATCATTATTTCTAATTTGAGCCTACACAGACATGCTGTATTTTATGTGCATTTTAAATATCATATATAAGACTTCAGACAAGTTTGGGCTTGAACAGGGTGAATTCAGACACTGGAAGATGTAGATTCTTCAAGATGAGTCACTCCTTGCTAAAAATTCTTCAACTGATTCCCATCATACTTACAATTAAATCCAATCCCCTTAACAAAATCTGTAGAGCATCTGGTTGATTTGGCCCCTAGCAATTTTTCCAGTCTGGTCTAATGCAATTCTTATATTTGCTCATTAAGTTTCAGCCACACTGGGGTTTGGACTATTCCAAGAAAATATTAAATCTTCTCTCATGCTGGCATATTCAATCAAGTTCCAGAATCTATGATTAGCTGAAACCCTCTCAATATTCTCTATTCTCTTTCTCATCATCATATATGATTTCTACAGAAAAAGATGACATCACAAACATTTGGTTTTTAATTATAGTTTTTCTTTCTTATAAATCTTGAATAAAGTGAAAAGCATTACATATATTATATACTGATGAGAGTGTCTAGAGTAAAGCTTAGACACAAATTAGAGGCTCTCTAAATATAGTAACCATAATTATCAGACAATATGTAGTAAATAATAGCACATAACTGCAAAGAAAGAAATATCTCTAAAATAGAAGTTCTACCTCTGGGATGGCCAAGTAAGTGCCTAACAGACTGATCATCTCACAGATAAAAACTATAACCTCTGGTCTAGACAATAAACTCTGGTACAGTGAAAAATAGTAGGCATACTGTGGAGGGAATTTTACTATGGAAGAATGCAACAATGTCGAGCGAGTTTCCAACATTTATGGCTTTTAGCCTGAAAGTAAGTCATGGTCGACATTGCTCAGGACAGCTAAAACTCCAGTAGAAAATCTATGACCTCTGGGCCTGAACAGCCATTGAATGGAATATAGAGAAATCACAGACCCTAGAAATTGGTTTGGGTGTCCTAGAAAAGAGAGATGCGGAGCTGAGATCTTCATACTCTATGAGTGAACTCTGTACAAATCTCTAGCTGCTCACTGAAGCATGCATGCATATTACAGACTGAAAGAAGCCCTGCTGGGCAGGGGCAGGGGGGGTGATGGTGTTGGAGGGAAGAAGGGCTTGAACTGAATTTTGAGTTATAGATTAAGAGAAAGTGTTTTACTTTGCGTCCAACCAAGTTAGTTGCCTTCTAAAATAAAAATATCAGTATCCTTCAGAGGAATATAACAGAATTCACAGCCTCCAAAATATAACATTCAAAAATCTGGCAAGGGCTTCCCTGGTTGCGCAGTGGTTGAGAGCCCGCCTTCCGATGCAGGGGACACGGGTTCATGCCCCTGTCCGGGAAGATCCCACATGCCGCGGAGCGGCTGGGCCCGTGAGCCATGGCCGCTGAGCCTGCGCGTCCAGAGCCTGTGCTCCACAACGGGAGGGGCCCCGGCAGTGAGGCCCGCGTACCGCAAAAAAAAAAAACAAATCAAAAATGTGGCAAAAAGTTGAAATTACCTGATAGATGAAGAATAAGGAAAATTGACCCATTCTTTATGGAAAAAAGACAATCAATAGATACTAATCCCGAGATTTTGGAAATAACAACAAAGACCTAAAAGCAGCTAATAAACTATGATAAATGAGGTAAAAGAAAATGTGATTTCAGCGAAATAAGCAATGGAAATTTCAACAATAAATAAAAACTAAAAAAATCAAGAGGCATTAAAGAGCTGAAAAATATTATATCTGGAAAAAAACAATTAAATGGACTTAGAGTTGACTAAGGAAAGAGTGAATTTGGAAATAGGTCAATTAAGATGATCTGATTTGAAGACCACAGAGAATAAAAAGATCAGGGAAATATGAACATAAGCTTAAATATTGGTTGGATAATATGAAGAACAATAAAGCAGGAAAAGGGTTTGAAAAAATAATGAGGGAAAATTTCTACAATTTGGTGAAAGTTATGTATTTGTAAAGGTAAGAAGATCAAAAAACACCAAGTTGGATAAATATTAAGAATAGCAAGCCTAGACACATCGTAGTACAACTATTTAAAACCGACAATACGTAAAAGTCTTGACAACATCCAGAGAAAAATAATGCATTATATCCAGGGGAATGATTCAAATGACAGCTGCCTTCTCCACAGAAACCATACAAGACAGAAGAGATTTGGATAATGATTTTAAACGCCAAAAGGGAAAAAATATTAGCCTAGAATTCTAAATCTATTGAAAATGTCATTCAAGAATAATGGCTAGGGACTTCCCTGGTGGCACAGTGGGTAAGAATCCTCCTGCCAATGCTGGGGACATGTGTTTGAGCCTTGGTCCAGGAAGATCTCACATGTCGCAGAGCAACTAAGCCCACATGCCACAACTACTGAAGCCCGCATGCCTAGAGCCCGTGCTCTGCATTAAGAGAATCCACTGCAATGAGAAGCCCGCGCAACACAACGGAGAGTAGCCCCTGCTCGCTGCAACTAGAGAAAGCCCCCATGCATCAACGAAGACCCAATGTAGTCAAAAATAAATAAATAAAAATAAAGTTTATTTTAAAAAAAGAATAATGGCTAAAGATATTTTATTTTATTTTTTTTTCTTTTTTGTGGTACGCGGGCCTCTCACTGTTGTGGCCTCTCCCGTTGCAGAGCACAGGCTCCGGACGCACAGGCCCAGTGGCCATGGCTCACGGGCCCAGCCGCTACGCGGCATGTGGGATCCTCCCGTACCGGGGCACGAACCCGTGTCCCCTGCATCAGCAGGCGGACTCTCAACCACTGCTCCAACAGCGAAGCCCTAAAGATATTTTTAGATAAAAGTAAATAAGAAAAATAATTGTCAGCATACTGCACTACCAAAGTGTTAAATAAAGATATAAAATTTACCAACATTGATAGAAGATAAAGCATAACGTCTGAATATTTCATTTAAACAAACTATGTACAAGACTTCTATTGCTAAGAACAATTAAAGAAAAGCTGAATAAATGGAGAGATATGTGCCATGTTCATGAATTGAAAGATATTATTGTTAAATTGTCAATTAGCCATCAATTAATCTGTAATTTAATTGCGATTACAAGTATAATAATAGAGATTTTTTAGAAATGAACAATATAAAATTCTGAAATTTATATGGAAATGAAAAGACAGACTCTCCAAAGCAATCTTGAAAAAATAAGAACTGAGTTGAATAACTTATACTCCATGACTTTAATATTTACTATAAAGGTATAGCAATCAAGACTGTGTGATTTACAAAGAGAATAACAGACAAAATAGAGAGTCCAGAAATAGAGAGCCACTTACATGGTCAGGCAAATTTCATCACAGACACTAAAGCAATCCTATGGGGCCTGGGGTGTCTTTTTCAACAACTCATGTTGGAATTACAAGATATTTATATGGAAAAGAAAAAATACTTTTATCCGCTACTTCTCACCAGACACAAAAATTAAGATCAACCACAGACCTAAAACTACAAGTTATTGTTGTAATACCTTTTAGAGGAAAACATATGGAGAGTATTTTTATGTTTCAGGAATAGACACAGATTTCATAAATAAAGAAAACAGTGGCAATTAAAACATTTAAAAAATGTAATAAATTAGGTTAGTTTTTAAAAACTTCATCAAAAATAAAAACTTCCACTCATGGACCTAGAGACTGTCATATTGAGTGAAGTAAGTCAGACAGAGAAAGACAAATATCATATATTCCCTATATATGGAATCTAAAAAAAAAAAAAACAGGATATAAATGAACTTATCTACAAAACAGAAGTAGAGTTACAGATGTGGAAAATAAACTTATGGTTACCAGTGGGTAGGAGGGGAGGGAAAAATTGGAAGACTGGATTGACATATACACACACTACTATATATGAAATATATAACCAATAAGGACCTACTGTATAGTACAGGGAACTCTACTCAATACGCTGTAATGGCCTATATGGGAAAAGAATCTAAAAAAGAGTGGATACATGTATGTGTATAATAGATTCACTTTGCTATACCCCTGAAACTAATACAACATTGTAAATCGACTATACTCCAATAAAAATTAAAGACAAAATAAACAAACAAAAACTTCTGTTCATCAAAAGACACTGTTAATAAAATGGAAAGGAAAACCTTTTATCAGGTTAAAAGAAATATTTGTGAAACATATCCTGGTTTCCAGGATATATAAAGAATTTCTAGAACTCAATACTGAAAAGATAACACCATTAAAAATTGTCAAAAGTTCACAAAAGAAGATATAAAAATGGACAATATGCAGGAAAAAGTGCTCAACATTATTAGCCATTGGATAAATTCACCTTAAATCACAATGAAATACTAGTACACATTGATTAGAAGGGCAATAATTAAAAGAATTCTCACACCAAGCTTTGTTGGGCCTGTGGAATAACCAGAACTCTCATATGCCATTGGTAGGAAGGTAAGATGCTACAGTCTTTTGGGAATATGAACCAGTACTTTCTTTTAAAACTAAATATACATGCACTCTATGACCAGCATTTTCAATACTAGAGGAAATCTATATCCCACAACAAGACTTGAAATGTTGCATGATATTCTATTATTTTTTATTGTTCTATTTAACATTAGTAGTAAATAGTAGCATTATTCATTGTAGCCAAAAACTGGAAAGAATCCAGGTGTCATTCAAAAGGTAAATGGATAAAACAAATGAAGAGTATTCATACAAAGGAATACTAGTGACCAATAAAAATTAATGAATTACTGAAGCACACAATAACATGGATGTCTTTCAAAACCATAATGTTGAATGAATGAAGCCTTACACAAAGAGTGAATATTGTAATATTCTATTTATAAGAAGTTCTTAGAAGAGGAAAACCTAAACCATGGTAGATAAAATCAGAACAGTGTTATCCTCAATGGAGAACAGATAGGAGTTGACTATGAAGTGATATCAAGAATTTTCTGCTGTGATCAAAATGCTCTGTATCATGATAAGAGTTTGAAGTATAGATATTTGTCAAAACTCAGCTAATGTGTAAGGAAGATTTTTGCATTTCATTGTATGTAAATTTTATACGTAAGGAAATATTTTATATGCAAGAAAAAAATGTAAAAATATTTAACTAGTCAGTGATATTCACGCTAAAGTGTTTAGGGAGAAGTATATGATAACTGCAATTCACTCTGAAGTACATCCAAAAAAAGATTGTATTTTGCATGAATAGAGCCAGAGATAAATGGATAGGTAAATAATAAAATAAGAATAGTTAATATTAATTAAGTTAGAATCTAGGTGATGAGTATGTGGGTATTTACTATAAGAGTCTTTCAACTTTTTTATATATTTGAAAATGTTCTTAATCTAATTTTGGTGGAAAAAACCTACTTGGAACCCCCTGCTCAACTACTACAAAGAGCCAGAAACAAAGACGGATTATGAACCTCCTGAAGGCAGGGACCATAGGTGTTCTCTTCACTAGATATCTGACATGTAGCTGGTACTCAAAGAACATAAAGAATATTTGTTGGATGAATAAATAAGTTCATTTTCCTCTACTATTAGGCTAATTCTCAATTAATGTGTTACACTTACTCTGTACTGTACAAATTTTAAAAAGTAATATAATACACTGGTCTCTAGGAGTCCCCGATGTAATAGATCATTTGATAAATGCCTAAAATATATAACAGGATTCAGAAAAAGATATATTTCACAAAGTGAGTATTGGATAACTAAGCTTAACATTCTGGTCTTCATTTGAGGAATTTAGAACCTACACCAAATAGTTCAACAGAAATTAGACAACATGAGTTTGGAAGTAGTTAGTCACCTAAATAAAAGAAGAGCTAAAGGATCAAAGGAGAACCTGATATTACAAACTAAAGAAAGCCCTCTCTACTCTTAGGGATGATGGGATATTAGGAAGGAAGAAGGTAATATTACCTCCAGGATCCTAGGCCGCCCGCTTGTAATCTTAGAGGAAGGTCCACGAAGTAAGAGAGGGAAACACCCAGGCAGCTTCCCATCAGGAGCTGGGACCTCAGAGAATGGGGCTGCCCAAGAGAGATGGAACCATAAAGAAGATGCGGCTACTACTACACTGCATTTGAAGCCAGCAGCCAGGAGGAACAATACCAAGGCTCTTCCTTCCTCTTGTTTTTCATCCCTTTCCAGCGCTTCCTGCCAGTTTCTACAGCTTTGAAAGTGTAATCTGTAAGGGTTATTTCTTTATGGTACATAGAGGGGCAGGGAAATGTTACGAATGGATTTGAGGGAAAACAGTCAAATGATGGGTTCACCTACTACAATACCTTTCATTATTTTACATCTGTATTAACAGTTGTTTAAATGTATAATAACAACATTGATAAAGACATTACAAAAAATGTAAATTGCTTAGCACAATAACTAGCATATTGTGAGTTTAGGGGAAAATGATTATACTTCTCTTTCCCTATTTCTGCCTTGGCCAGAAAGGGGGGAAAGCTACATTCATCACTTTCTCGCAGCATTATTTATTTGTTCATCCCCAATGTAGCAGAGGTACTAATCTGACTAAGCTAAGTTTGACAGGCATTGAACAGCATGTTACATGTTCTATCCCAAACATCATCTTTCTTTTATTAGTTATATCAAAGATACATAAAAAGTATACTGGATTTCTTACTTCCCTGCCACAACAAACCTGGGTAGGTTGTTTATATGTTAGACAGTCTTGCAATTCTCTCCCTTGCGGCTACCTGGGCCTCTTCAGACCCAGCTCTCCTGAGGCACACCTGAGTAAAGAAATTCAGACGTGAAGGTTGGCTTATGATTGAGGAGATGCCTTTTCAGACCCTTATGTAAGCCCTTGTCTTGTTCTTCACTACAACATGTAAAAGAGAGTCTTACATTTGGCATTTTAAGTTGCTTGCACAGTTTTTTAAAATCCTTGCTTGTTTCCCATTTGGCTGGAAATCCTGATGTGTATATTCCTTTAGCCAGAAACCTGGTGTGGAGAGAAAGGAGTGTTTGGCCTTGAATCCCAAACTGTAAGCACTAAGTAGATAGTAGCTGTTTTTGTTGTTGTTGGAAGAGCATGCTATAAGAGGTTTTGAATAGGGAGAGAAAAATGAAGATGATACATGTAATTCTTATCTTTTTCCAAATATCCATGTGATATGTTTACTTTAAATATGTAAAGGGGATATCTTCAACACTCTGATTAAACAAAATAGTTTAGGATGATGATACCTGTTTATTTTTTAAGACTAAAACCTTTCGGTATATCTTGGACTAGGAATGTTTATTTGCTCTGTGATGTTTCCTCTCAAAGAGAAAGAGTGGAGGTTATTTTGAGAAACAAAATTAATGGCAAAGGATACCATAGAAACTGCACATAGCAACAAGGAAAAATGGTGACTGAACAATGCTGAAAAATACAGAAAGATGAAAGGAAAGATCATGAACAAAGAATACTTACATGATGCAATTATCAGAGTGAGGTTATAAATATGAGAAACTAAAACGAAGTGATTAAAAGAAAAATTAAATTTAATTCAGAGTAAAAGGTATAGGTACAGGAAAAACTGCTATCTTCCATCCCCAGTACTGTTAAGATTTCTAGTTTCCCACAAGGTAGGGTGAATTTCTGATAAAATTGTTCAGAGATCTAAGCCATCGCTAAGTCACATTTTACTAGTAAGAAGCTGATCCACTCTCTTTATCTGGCCCCATGTGGCCAAGGGCTCCCAGAGGTTGACCTTGCCAAGCATTATTTTACTTTTCCGTTTCTCCTCTGCACGCAGAACAGATAAATAAATTGAGCCAGGGGTGATTACAACCAACCAAGTTGTTTTACTATCCTCTAAATATTAAAAAATACTTTAGGCAGACCCCAACTCCCTAAAATTGTTTGGATCCTTTTGAATATAAGCGTTTCAATACCCCAGTTCTTTCATTTCTGCTGCTTTATATTTATTCATGCATGCATAACTATTTTTCTGAGTTGGCTTTAAATCAATCTTTTTAATCCTCAAAATCTCTACATCTGATATGAGGGATTAACCAATAACGTATTTATGTCACATCAAAATTACCTTCAAATTGTGGAAAACTAATTTGAAATTAATTCTGTACCATAGCTAGCAGATCTACTCAAGGCACACAGCAAAACTCAAAATGAAATTAAATGTATATTTAAAAGGTATTTTTCTAGATATGGGTTTTAAAAAGTTTAAACTTAGATAAAGCCTTATCTAAGTTGAATGTGTGAGAGATTGTCAAACTGAGTACTGTACTGAAACCAGTTTCTCTTCTTACACACAGAACTAGACTACATTTCCCAGCTTACCTTGCTGTTAGATGTGGTCATGTAACTAAATGCTAGACAATAAGTAGAATGTGGGTGAAATGAGGTGTGTCACTTAGAGTTCTGCCTGTAAAACCCTCCCACATATGATCCACTGAGATTGCTTCTCTTCTAAGATGGCTGGAATGAAGACCAAGCCTATGGCAAACTTGGGAGACTTGTGCTGAAGATATTGTGCTGAAGATATTAAGAGTCACAATATGGAATAAGCTAGAATTCTTATACATACCACTATTTGAAGAATTACCCACTTATCAGGAGCTATCATTCTGGACTTCACATATCATAGCAATAGATATACTTTATGTAACTACTGCCATGTTAGGCTATTGGATTTTGGAGGTTTATTTGTCATCACCGCATTACTTTAATATAATAAAAGTAAAATAAATGAAAATATGTTTTAATAAATTCCCTCCAACATTAAAGTTATCATGCATCTTAAGGGAAAGAGATGTCATTTCAATCCATGTGCTTTTAGGGAGGCCATTCTCCCAAATGTTGTTTATGTATGTCTAGTATCAGATAGTTTGGGGCTACCTTTTCCAGAATAACAAACAGCCTTAGAAAGTACAGATAATATTTCTCTTCAGGGAAGTGGGTAAATGGATTTGCTGTCCAGGAAAATAAAAATAATGTCCCTATCCGAGGTAAGAGTTGGCAATCCTTTTATAAGACTGGTGATACCCAAAACTTGGACTTCTTCAGTTGGGAAACAACCCACTATGTGTGCAGTGTCCAAAAGGGACCGCCTCTTCATCACTCTTGGAGACTGGAGAGCAAGGGGTTCCCAATGAGAACGTGAACCTCAAGCTGCCTGCTTAAACCATGAGTAATAAAGTCCTTTATCTCTGACCTGGGAGTCTCTCTGACCTGCGAGTCTGCCACCATGTATGAAACTGTGACAAGCTAACTTGTTAGCTTGCAAGTAAGATAAAATCTCAGAGCCTTCACAGTTCTTGACAGCCCACTCCGGGGTGTGTGTGTGTGCGTGTGCGTGTGCGTGTGCGTGTGTGTGTGTGTGTGTTTAAGTAAATTTAGGTGCTTTGTGTTGATGTCTACAGAGGCTCAATGACGCTTTTTTGCTTCTTGCTCCTTGTTTACTGCACCAACTGTGCCCTCCTGCTTCTCCTATAAGCAGAACAGATACACTGAGCTGCTGTCAGAGAAGCATGGTTGAAACATTAGAAACAACAATCACATACAATTAATACGAGTGGAAATAAAAAATAATAACGATGATGGTGTTGATGATTATAACTTAGAAGATTGTGTAAATGACGGTCACTTAAAATACTCTTCATATATTAAATCACTGAATACTTATAATACCACTACAAGCAGGTACTACTGTTATCCCCGTGTATACTTGTGTACAGTTGCCTGTAACTAGCTATTCTGGATTTTTGTGGAATTGTATGCAATGGTTGTGGTATAGACTAGTGTCTTAGTCCATTTGGGCTGCTACAACAAAATACCACAGACTGAATGGCTTATAAACAACAGACATTTGTTTCTCATAGTTCTGTAGGCTGAAAGTTCAAGATCCACACACTAGTACAGTTGAGTTCTGGTGACAGCCCTCTTCTGGTTTTATAGCTGGTGCATTTTCTCTGTGATTCTCACATGTTAGAAGGGGGAAGGGATCTCTGTAGAGCCTCTTTTATAAGAGTACTAATTCCATTCATGAGGGCAGAGCCTCCCAAGGTCCCGCCTCTTAATAGTATCACCTTTTGAGGTTAGGATTCAACATATTGATGGGGCGGGGGGACACATTTAGACCAAAGCAGCTAGCCTAGATGCACTGGTCACCAGATGCTGCCACAGGCCAAACATTCAAATGCCATGATGTACTACAGCTGCTAACCAACGTCAGAACTTAGATGTCAACCCAGATGAAGAAAGGAATAAGAAAAGGAAATTTGCATTGATTCTGCTTTTAAACTTTGTAGTTGCCTGAAGTGGCTGAGAAATTACATAATCATAAGGAAAAGATAAATTTCTAAAACTTAAATGTTTGTTTCTGTCATTGTTTCTTTGAAATGAAATCTAGTGATAGATACTGAGTGCAATAATCATAATTTTAATGGTTATGACTAGAATTAGAGTAAAGATAGCAACTTCTTTAGGCTTCTTAAATACCAAGTCTACAGCAGACAGAATGATCAAGAGTATAGATTAAACAGTAAGGAAGAAAGCTTACTTTCTATGTGGCTCTATATAGGAAAGACAAGAGATGTAATTGTTTTAATCAGTTTGCTGTTTTCTCCATATTTTATTGGAAAGATATAGAAATAGAGTACCATGGGATTCCTTTTTACTGAAGTTTTATGTCCATAGATCAGCAAATTCCAGAAGACATAGAGCTTAGTTTTTTCCCTCTGTATATAGCAACTTTTGACTGATGTCCTAGGATCCTCACAAAGTGAGAGGCACACATATTTCCACTGAGGTTGTTTTCTCTCTTTCAACCACCCAAAGTAGGATCAATCATGCAATGATGGCTTCAATCAGAGGGCCCCTGGGACTTCCCCTTAAACACTGTGCTCCATATCTGTGTCTTTTTAAATAAAATATAGAGAAGACTTAAATTGATTAAAACAGTTGCCTCTCTAGTCCCATCCACATTGAGCCACTTAGAAAGTAGGTGTTCTTCTTCTTTACTGATTGATCTGTAGTTCTGGTCCTCCTGTCCCTTGCAGATCTGGTATTCAAGAAGCTTACAGTAGGTTTATCCTTACTCTAATTCTTGGCGTAACAATGGTAAGCCAAATTATTGAGGGTATAATTTACCATTGACTTTGAGCCAAATGATTTCAACTTGATGTATAAAATTCCTTACTAATTAGATTTCAAATTACTGAGCCCACATGAATACAGTTCCCAAAAACGTAGTTCGATCCACCAGTTTATATTAGATTGAAAACTTCTGATTTCCATTTAATATAAATTAATCATGATATGCTGAGATCCACCAGAATTGTTTTAGGAATGATAATGGTACATTAAAAAAAGGATTTATGCTTTCTAAGGGATGAAGGAGAGGATGTTCTTTTCATTGAATTGTTTTATTAAAAAATGAACAACGTTTAAGAACAGAGTGGTCAAGCTTCGACAAAAGAATACATTCAAAGATAATCACAAGCTTACTCGGAGCACTACCTTTTGAGAGTAAATAAGACCTATCATGCAAATTACATTATGAGCACTTGAGAATTTTACACAATTGATTAAATTCTCTCATGTTACTATTGAGAAGGAATGGGAATCCACCAGGCATAAAACCTCTGTGGCTGTGAGTGTGTGTGTGTGTGTGTATGTGTAAGTGTGAATGTTTAGTATGCATCCGTATATCAACTTTAATCAAATAGTTTATCACACTGATTTTCTTGGAATAGTAACTGTTCTATTCAAGCAGCCACTGGGGTGGAGGAAAGAAGGATCCAGCAGATGAGGCTTTACCCATTCCCTTCAATGAGAACAAATGTAGGCTTAACTAGATTATAAAAACACTAAAATTTGCCTTTGAAAAAATATGCCCTGGAGCCCAGAAACGGACCTACATAAATACAGTCAACCAATCTATTTTTAAAAAGCTAAGGCAGTACAACAGAGTAAAGATGGTCTCTTCAACATACAGCACTGGAACAACTGGACATCAACATGCAAAAAAAAAAAAAAAAGACTCTAGATAGACCTTACACTCATCATAAATATTAACACCAAAAGGATCACAGATGTAAATGTAAAATGCAAAACTATATAACTCCTAGAAGATAACAAAGGAGAAAACTTAGATGATTTTGGAGTTTTTAAAGCAGCGGAAATATTCTGAATTATGCTATTATGGGGGATTCATATCATTATACATTTGTCAAAATGCACAGAATGTACAACACCAAGAGTAACTCTATCGATTTCTCCTTTCATGGTCGTTAGCATTTGCCTTATGTATTGAGGTGCCCTATGTTGGGTGCATAAACATTTATACTTGGTATATCTTCTTCTTGGATTGATCCTTTGATCATTATGTGGTGTCCCTCTTTATCTCTTGTAACAGTCTTTATTTTAAAGTTTATTTTATCTGACACAAGTATTGCTACTCCAGCTTTCTTTTCATTTCCATTTGCATGGAATATCTATTTCCATCCCTTCACTTTCAGTCTGTATGTGTCCCTAGGTCTGAAGTGGGTCTCTCGTAGACAGCATATATATGGGTCTTGTTTTTGTATCCATTCAGCCAGTCTGTGTCTTTTGGTTGGGGCATTTAATCCATTTACATTCAAGGTTATTATCGATATGTATGTTCCTATTACCATTTTCTTAATTGTCTTGGGTTTGTTTTTGTGGGTCAACTATGGACTTGGTTAGTAATGATGTGTCAATGTAGGTTCATCAATTGTAAACAGATGTACCACTTTGGTGTGGGATGTCGGTATCGGGGGAAGTTGTATGTGTGTGCAGGCAGGAGGGACAGGAGAACTCTCTATACTTTCTGCTCAAATTTGCTATGAACCTAAAAGTGCTCTAAACTATAAAATCTATTACAAATATATATGCCTTGTAGAAGAGAATGTATGTGGAATAATGTTTTTATAGTTAATCTCTGCAGCAATGGTCATTCAAATCTAATCGTTTGTTCTCTGTACCACCAAAGTATTTGCTCACTTCCAATCTAATTACTAGAATTACAAAGCCCTCAACACTACCTAGACTGTGGTTTTTTGGTTATTTTGCTGGGATGCCTTTTGATTTAGAGCTTAAAAGTCGAAGTTACAGAATGCAACAAGTTTCTTGAATAATGCCATAAATTCTCCAGTAATCTAAAGAGCTGCCAAGGAAAAATTACAACCAAATCACACCAGATTCTAGTCCTCACATTAATCCTTTTATGGTATGATTCAAACAATGCCTTGAGGAAAAAGGGGGAGAGTCAACAGAAAACCTTACAATCAATTTTCATGCAAAAAGAAAAAAAATGGTCTAGGTGGATTTATCCAGAGTCAGATAAAAGAGAAAAAAAATATGTAAGTTCTACAAAAACCTATAGTCAATATATACTTTATTAATAGCCACAGAGGTGATAGAAAGAAAAAAAAGGAATAAACACAGTATGGAAAAAACTGAAAAAACATTCCAGAAGAAGATATATCTTAAGAGACAGAAGTTTTTTAGCAAGTAATAATTTACCTCCTGGAAATTAAAGAGAACATGCAATTCTCAAAACAAGTGATAAAAGATCAAGTATTAATAGCACAGAATGAACTGACAGGACACTTAATGAAGGAAAAAACTTTCATAGAAAATACACAACTACAAAAAAATCAGGAGTTAGAGGATACAACAGTGATATGAAGAGTATAAAAATGTAAAATAGGCAACAAATACAAAGGATACTATTTAGTGCCAGAAATTAGAGTAGTAATGCCTACCTATTGAGTATGAAGGAAAATACTGTGAATTCTGAATTACTTACTCAGGAAGTTGTATTTCATATACAAAGGCATCAGGATGATATATTTAGTATACAGTAATTCAGGAAATATAATTCTTCACTGATATGCTAGATATTTACAAAACGATCCCCAAAAATAGCTCACTTATGAAGAGGATAGTGTTTAAGGGATTTTTGATAGAGTTCCCCAAATTCAAAAACCCACATAATTAATCTAAAGTAAACATGTTCATTCCAATTTTCCTCCCAGTAAAATTTCAAAAATGGGAATGGAACTTCCAACACTGGAGGGAAAGTATGCTACTGACTTCTGTGAGAAGTATCTCTATGCCTAAGAGAGAAGAAGAGAAACTTCCTCGTTTTCACTTAGATATTTTTCTCCTTTTCATCTCGTTATCTTTGGATGTGACTGAGTTTCCTAAAATTTCTCCAGCTACTTGCTCTAGGTCTGAGGTTAAAGGTAACAGTGGTTCTCCATAACACCATTGAGACCAAGTCCATTGCAATGTTCTTAGATCCTGTGTCATCTGTGAACTTCTAATTATGGCATATATATTTCCTAAATTTTTAAGGCAATTTGAGTGGGATTTTTAAAACTTACTTCCAAAAGAAGCATCTTACCATCATATCATACGGTGTGAAAGGACTGATAGAGATAAGCACATTCATTAAAATATAGGCTTAACTAAATAACTGTGATGATTGTATTAAGAAATGAGTAATATAGTTTATTTTCTGAAAAGACAAGTTATATAAATGTAAAACATACTAAATGCTGTTAACTATCTCTGGTGATTGTGATAAAAATCCCAGAATATTTTATTAAGAATGGGGAAGGGAGGTTGAAGAAAGTTTTTATTAGTTCATCAATTTTTTCATCTTCCACATCAGGGAATTAGATTTTTTTTTTCCTGAAGTTAATAAAGTAAGAAAGGCAGGTTTAAGTTGTGACTTAAAGAAAAAAAAAGTTACTTCTGAGTAAATAAAGCAGATTATAACTTCTATGAGGTACTAAACAGACCACATAGCAAAAGACAGAAAGAACAGAGAAAATAAGCAAGTATCAGCAAAATATCAGAGAAGCTGACAGAATTAAGACTGTAAGAGGCAGATGGCTTTGATCTGCCTGCTCCTGCATGGTCTTGGGCAAATCACTTAACCTTTCTGGGCCTCAGTTTCTCATTTGTAAAATGGAAATGATAGTAATAGTAGTTACCATACATTGTAGTGGGGGATTAAAGGATTTAAAACATATAATGATTTGAATGATAATGGCACAAAGTAAGTTTTCAACAAAATTAGCTTTTTTTGTTGTGGTGGTTCTTCACAAAGCAAAAGCAATGATTATGATTTGTTCTTGGATGACAAATCTCAACATTATAAAGCTGCCAATTTTCACTAAAGTCTTCAATATAACTAAATCAAAATCTTTTTTGATTTCATCTTTTACATTTGATAAATCTAAACACATATATGTCTATATATGTATATATATATATGTGTTTGTATGTGTATATCTATATATATCTATATAGATATCTATCTAGATATATATATATATATATATCTGTGCCAAATTGTTTTGATTATTATAGCAATTCTACCCAGTAGAAGAAAAGAAAGCATGGAGAAAATATGGATTTTTTTTTTTCAACAAATGCTATTGGTTAACTGGCTAGCCATTTGGAAAATAAATCTCTTACCTGGATTATAATAATACTGCCTATGTGGTCTCATCTGTTTTCTGATAGGTACAGTTGTATAAGAGAATACGTGTAGTCCACTACCACATATGAAATTTGCTAGAGTTCTTTCAATATCTTTAGGGGAAATTTTAATGGAAAGAGTAGTTTCAGCTAAAATGCTAGCATATTTTAAAATACTCTATTTTTTATAGAATATATTGGAAACAGAAGAGATTCTATCAACAGACTCATTGTGCTTTTAGCACCATCCCTTCTGTGAAACCAGCCAGCTGCCCGTCATCTTCACAGGGGCATGACTGGACAACCGATGCTTTGAGACGCCTGCTGCTCACATCACAGTGAAGATAAAACCTAGCTGATTGTAAACCGTAAGTTTCAGCTGGAATGCTTTCACAAAGATTTTGTTTATGATGGCTCAGCTGAGGTCCTTGCGCTTGTCTGAAGTTTCAACTTCACAGTAGCCTGATGACTGTACTTATCCGCAAACTCACAAGCCAAACTGGAATTTTCTGTCATATGTGGTATAAGCAGTGCAGTTCAGTGGGACCATGAGAGAAGTTAAAGCATATCATTTAATGTAGGATTCAAAAAGTTGGATTGCATAAATCCAAAGAATTAATCAATTCATTTTTTCAAAAAAAAATTTTTTGAGCACCTACTAACTGCCATGAGGCTAAATTGGTTAACAAAACTGAGAAGGCCCTGCCCTCTAGTGGGAGGACAGACAATAAACACGTAAAAGAATAAATGCAAATGATATGAAGCGCTGACTTTTTGATGGCGGTTGCAGTCTTTAATCTTTCAAAATCACATTCTAGAAAAAGAAATCTATTTTTTTCTCTTTTTAAAATACTTGAATATCAATAAATATTCTTTAAATGCTTAATCAACAATACATTATTGGCCATTCAGTATGCTGCACATCTACTGAAAATTTACCAAATAGATGATTGCCAATCAAATATGATGTATCTAGAGGTCTTGTTTCTCTTAAAATACCGAGAAGTTTGCAACACTTACCTTTTCATATCAGGTGGAACTAAGTGAATGCTTAAATTAATAAATAAACCAATGAATTAATTTAGAAAATATTTAATAGATGTTTATTCTCATCTTTGAAAGAATATATCTACCTGTTTGAGTTAGGCCTCTTGTCTTTGTATTTTACATGACAAAGAGAATTTGCATACCTAGAATGACTATTTGAATAAGCCCCATGTTTTGGATGTGTATAGCGTTTGTATCTCAACAGAAAACTTAAAAGGAACAGTTGAGTTCAAAGTGTTTGTGATTCATGTTTAGATTAAATGATGCAATAATTACTTTTACTTGAGGGATATACTTATACAAAATGCAATAAGTTACTTCTATCCAGACAATTTTCCCCAGGTACAAATACAAATGAGTGCACACACTTCCTTTTAACAAACTGAAAACTCTCCCTGTATCAACATTGTCCAGCCTTGAATTTGCATACAGGTGTCATGTATTTGATTCAAGTCATATGAAAAAATTTATATATGATTTATAAATATTCGCTGTGACCACAAATGGCATTATTTTGATGTTTGGTATAAGTATAATTTCCAATAAGTAATTTATAATGCTTATGTTTTTATTTTGAAAAATCATCAAGAGTATTATAAAGCATGAAATGTTATAAAGTTTGAGATTCACAATGACAGAAAAATTTTAAAAGCTATCTTCTAACTTGACATTCATATGGAAATACGAGTTATGTTTCTTTCAAGGGAAATATTAAATTGCATCAGTACCTTTTAAATTCTGCTTCAGATGCCTTTTATCAGTTGGAGTCTATAACTGTGTTTTAGAAGAAAGGTGGAGCATGACTTGGGCAAGAAGCACCAAGCGGAAGCCTACTAGACTTAATTATTCATTCTGAGGGGCGTTTCTTGGCGTACTCAACCTCTTCAACAGCCTAACACGAGAAATAGATATGAAATGATAGGAAAACAATTCTTATCCTTTTTTCCTCATGCAGGGAACAGGGATTCCCTCATTTTCAATCCACTGTTCGTGCACATCACAGCTTGGAGGTTGGGGAGAAGGTTGAGAGAGACTCCAACAAAAAGAAATTCATTTGCGCTATGGAGTACAGATGGTCACTTTGGAATGAAGAAAGAATGAGTTTCTCCTACATACTCTTTTTGGGAACCCCCAGGGATGCTTTGCAGCTCCCAGGCTAACACCCAAGTCACACCACTTACTTCCATTTTCTGATGCCTGGTATTTGTTCATCTGCTTCCCCTTCAGCTGCCACCATCTGCAGCTTTAAGCGTGATTCCTTTTCTCTGGCCTAGTGGGGAAAAGAATGAAATTTTAAACTTTGAACCAACTCTCCTCCTAAAGCCCATAGTTTTTTTGAGGTTATCGTGCACAATAAACTCTCTCTCACGTGCAGGATATAAACATACACAAGCACACACATACAATAGCAATAAAACAAATAATATATTCTTCAGAAATGTTCACAGTCATTAAAAATTGCTTTTTATTATAGGAGGAGGTAGCTCTGCAGGCAAGGACATAGCAGGGCATGGAAATAGCAGCTGTTGGATAGCAAGTCAGAGGATTGTAGACTCACTTCTCCAGAGCTTCCCCTGAGGATGTGAGCAAACTAGATTTAGAGACGTCAGAAACTCACTAATTGTAAACTACTTGTAAAATTACCTTAATGCCTGGTATTGTTAACAGTTTCCTTACATTTAGAGATTTAGATTGATTGAAACATTTTCATTATATCGAGCAATAAATGTCATTTACTGTAAAGTTCTACAAATTTTAGCTATTTCCTTAGGATCTATTCCCAGTTGTGGAATAACTGGCTCAAAGGATTTGATTTGTTTATGTCACTTGATGTTTATGTATTACCAACTATTTTCCAAAAATATTACAGTATTGTGCATGTATACAAGCAAGCCGTGAACATGTCAGTTTACAGCATTCTCACAATAGTGATTATTTTGAAGTAAAGTCATTTCTGTTCACTTGTTGTTAAAGAAAATTAGCAAACACGTCTCCATCCATGACACACACACAAAATCCTAGAATGAATCTAAAGAGAAGTGTAGTTTTACTTCACAGTTTTAAAACAAAGTAAAGAAAAATAGTGTTTGCCTTCTTAAATGCAACATGGTCTAAGTTTAACAAAATAATTCTGATTGAGTAACAATTCATACTTGGTTTCCTTAGCTTTCTATTTCCAGTGTTTTCTATGTTAAATAGTGTGCTCTTTAACAGAAAAGCATGCTATTTATTCTTCAGCAGCAATTAAATAGCTCTTTAATAGATTCCTTGATAGTCACCCATATAGACAGTGTAAAAATTTGTAATTATTTTGCTAATTTATCCTGATATTTCTCTGTGTGCATGGTTTGTTTTTTTACTTTGTTTTGCCTTGTTTTTTTTACAAGCTAGTCCCAGGGCCCTTTTTCCTGGATAAAAATGCCTCCTGTCTCTAAAATATGAAGTGAACCTTTTACTCCTAGAGGCTAGATTAAACCCTTTTCATTACATGTGTTAGTTTCTGTGTTGCATAACACAGTGCTAAAAGTTTAATGCTTAAAACAACATATCTTCATTATCAGTTTTCAGGTCAGGAGTTCAGGTCCTCTGCTCAGGGCCTCACAATTTGGCAATCTACTTGTTGGCCTGGTTGCTTTCTTTTCTGGAACCCAGGATCCTTTTCCAAACTCACATCTTGTTGACAGAATTCAGATCCTTGCTGCTGTATCAACTGAGGGCCCCACTTTCTTGCTGGCTGTCAGACAGGGGCTGCTCTCAGCTCCCAGAGGCCCTCTTACTCACAGATCCTTGTACTGTGGCCTGCTCATGGGCTGTTTACAACATAGTCACTCACTTCTTCAAAGTAAATAGGAGAAGCTTTTATACCAGTCTACTCAGATGGAGTCTTATATAACCTACTCATGGGAGTGATTATCTCACAACTTTTGTCATATTCAATTGGCAAGAAGCAAGTCCTAGGTTGTATCATCCTCGAAGGGGAAAAGATTTTTAAAAGGCATGTATGATTCAGTGAGGGTCATCTTAGCATTCTGCCTACTACACTACACAAAAACATGACTGCATTTAACTGCCCTGGGATCTATCAAGTTAATTGTTGAATACTCCTCCATTCCTGAGTCTTGAGCTGATTCTTCTATCATTCTACTATACTGACCTACCAGAACTAGAGATCTGGTCTAGTTTTGTACATGTAGGCTGGTTTTCTAAATATCTGTCATTAATTTTTTTCTCATAATCTAGTCTTAATAATTAATAATGCACCTAAACTAAATGGAATATTTTCTAATTTAGAAAGCACTTTTTTGTAATTTGTTTTAACTTTATCCAAGAATTCAGTAAAATTGGGCAGTATCAGTTCATAAATAAAGGTATTTTTGCTCAGAAGCTAAGCATTACATAATTCGCTCGATTTAGTATAGTGTTGACTGACACCTTGTGATTTTTTTTTTTGGCCTGATAATTTTTTGACTGTCCCCAGTTTGGAATGATTAGATAGTGGCCTCCATGGGTTCTTCTGTTGGCTTGGGTCATCAGGTAAGTTACCTCTCATTCTGATTCCATTTGTGAAGTGCAAAAGGCAAGATAAAGGTTGTCCTTGGACCAACTAGAACTCTGAAAGCTTATACCCATGCAAATAATAAAAAAAGGAAGATTTTAAACAGATGTAAAATAAAGATGATGACATGGTTTACAAGAAAGAGCAGCGGCTGAGTACAAGCCAAAAGTCAAGAAGTGAAAGTTAAATAGGAAAGAAAACTATGTTGGAAACACGTCAGCGAGAAGAGAAACGGAAGGGAAAAAAAGTTTCACTTAAATTTAGAATAAACATTGCTGACTTCATTTCAAGATTATATCAATTTTAAATTTGCTGGCTGTGAATTATAAACACTGGAAGCCACATTTTTAAAGTTATAAGTTAGGTGAAGAAATGCTCCCTTCCTTGCCTCAAGTTCTGAGGCTGCTGTGAACTCACATCTACCCTTCACCCCTACATATATAAGAACCTCCCTGAAAAAAGAACTATCTAATTACAAAGGCCGAATTATACTATTTTATGCTGAAATATATCATTTCGACTGAATTATGCTCTCTTTAATATCAAGAAAAACATCTTAAGTTAAATCAACACAGAATTGTAAATGTTCATGCTAACTTGCATGTAACAATTATTGTGATGAAAAATGTAAAATTTACATTATTCTTTACATGGAAAACATAAGCCAATTCATAGGAAAAGACATAATAAGTTAGAGGCAAGTAGAAATTAATAGAGCTAGTTTAGTAAATTATAATCATTAAACACAACTGATACTCGTTTCTGAACGTATTTATTAAAATTGTCATTGGAATAAAGAAAACCACAGACTTAGCTATTGTACTCAATTAATAAACAGGACCTCAAAATTAAACATTCCACCCTAGGATAACATTTGTTTTTGAATTTCACAAAGACAGAATTTCCTTCATTAAATAAGTAATTGAAATAAGAAATTTCTAAAGACACCAAGCCTTGCAACTTTAAATCTTAGATATCATAAATAAATATCATCCAAGATTCTATTTCATAATTTGTGATTCATTTTTTCTACAACATACAGTTTATAGAAACAGCTGACAGATTTAACAAACGAATCACGTATGTTCTATTTTACTGTGATTGGTAGATATCAATCCTTGTGACAAAGACAGAATTGCTGGTGTCCTTGTCTTGCAGCTATCAACAATTTTCCAAATGTTTTCTCAATATTTGAAAGGTCCACCCACTTTGAGAAAAGTTTTACTAAGCCATCTCCAAGGACTAGAAGTTATCACAACTATCTGATAATAGAAAAGCCTAAAAGAAAAGCTTACAAGGGGACAACTGAGCTTCTCTCCCTTTAAAAAATTTTTGCAAAAGCTCACCTAGTTGACATCCACATCCTTATCACTACCAAGAAGTTTGTCACATTGTGCCCCAAGCTGAAAGGAAGTCTATAATAGCAAATATTTTAACTGGGCACACTGGTAACTCCCTCCCTAAAAAAATGGGTTCTATTTGTAAGGTAGCAGAGAAAAATGAATATTGGATGAGTGACTAACAGTGTCTGCCACTCCTATGGACGTGCACATATGTTTCATAGGATTGTATGACTGGTGATAAATGGGCAAAGAAATACATCAATCTGCTAAGACTGATTACACTTCAGGGGTGGGAACAGAGGTTAGAAGAGATTATTAACTTTTTACACCATTTGTGTACTATTTCACTTATTACAATGAGAACACATGTCCCTTTTAGTTCAACAAAGTGAGTATAAATAAATTTTAAAAATGGATAAAAACAAATCGTGAAAGGAAAAAACTGAAAACAATGAAGCATTTAAGTTGCATTAAACACTACAGTTTAATGGATCTATTCAATTTAATATTCTATTTAAAATGTTACCCTGAGAGAACCATAGTTCAAAAGGAGTCATGTACCACAATGTTCACTGCAGATCTATTTACAATAGACAGGACATGGAAGCAACCTAAGTGTCCATCGACAGATGAATGGATAAAGAAGATGTGGCACATATATACAATGGAATATTACTCAGCCATAAAAAGAAACAAAACTGAGTTATTTGTAGTGAGGTGGATGGACCTAGAAACTGTCATACAGAGTGAAGAAGGTCAGAAAGAGAAAAACAAATACGATATGCTAACACATATATATGGAATCTAAAAAAATGGCTTGAAGAACGTAGGGGCAGGACAGGAATAAAGACACAGACGTAGAGAATGGACTTGAGGACATGGGGAGTGGGAAGGGTAACCTGGGATGAAGTGAGAGCGTGGCATGGACATATATACACTACCACATGTAAAACAGATAACTAGTAGGAAACAGCTGCATAGCACAGGGAGATCAGCTCCGTGCTTTTTGTCCACCTAGAGGGGTGGGAAAGGGAGGGTGGGAGGGAGTTGCAAGATGGAGGAGATATGGGGTATATGTACACATATATCTGATTCACTTTGTTATACAGCAGAAACTAACACACCATTGTAAAGCATTATACTCTAATCAAGATGTTAAAAAAAAATAAAAAACAGAATCTGAACAATAATTTTACCTAATATTATCTGAAAACGTTATTTTTGCAGCTTTACTTACTACGCTTTCGTGAATCTCTAAAATTAGAATGATTGGTGAAAAACAAAACTTTACGTGGCGCCACATACCAATAAGCATCTGCTTGATCTTTTATCCAGGCCATAAGTAAAGAAAATTACAAAGAAAATAAAAACAGATGGTATCCCTTCTGTTAAGCTAATAAGTGTACCATTTTCGAAAAGGCAGATGCATTTGTTAATGTCAAGACTTTTAGAGCCCTCAGATATTATTAATGTAATGATATAATAATAGTACCTATATACTGAATACTTTCTTGCTGCCAGGCATGGTAGTTATTTTACATATATAAGTTGTTTAATATGTAGAGAACATCCCCTGGGTTAAATTTTACATTCCAGGTTTTTTATATCAGTGTTTTGGAGATATAATTTATATAACATAAAATTCATTCTTCAAAGTGTGCAATTCAGCATTTTTAGTAGATTGACAGAATTGTGCAACCATCACCAATATCTAATTTTAAAATATCATCATCATCCCTAAAAGAAACTCCAAACCCATTAGCAGTCACTTCCCATTCCTGCCACAATGTAGCCCCTAGCAAACATCAATCTACTTTTTGTCTCTATGGGTTTGCCTATTCTGAATATTTCATGTAAATGGAATCTTTTGTACCTGGATTCTTTTACTTAGAATGTTTTCAGGGTTCATCCATGTTGTAATGTGTATCAGTACTTTATTCCTTTTTACGGCTGAATAATACTCCATTGTATGGATAGACCTCAATTCGTTTATACATTCACCAGTGATAGACATTTGGACTGTTTCTACTTTTTGGTTATCATTAATGTTGATGTGAACATTTGGGCTTAAGTTCTTACATGAACATATTTTAAAAATTTTCTTGGTATATACCTAGAAATAGAATTGCTGGTAACTCTATGTTTACTTTTGGAGGAGTTGACAAACTATTTTTCATGTTGTCAGCACCATTTATATTCCCATCAGTAGGGTATAATGGTTCCAATTTCTTTATAACGTCGGCAAAACTTATTTTTTTACAATTTTTATTGGTGTATAGTTGATTTACAATGTTGTGGAGTATTAATAATATGGTAGATTTTGACCTCGGTGATTGTGAAACACATACAGAGGTACATATCACTTTCATGTACATTTCTGAATGTGTATCATACAATGAATGTCAAAAAATGTCTTTAGAGTTTATATAATTAAACGTAAGGTAACATGTAAGTTTTTACATAAGAAACAATTTTATAAAGTTCTTATTGTAAAAATATGTTTAAATTAGTTTACATAAATTATTTCTAGGTGATCTACTTATTTTAACCAAGTTGGACACAAAACTAATTACATATAAAAAGAAAATAGGGCTTCCCTGGTGGCTCAGTGGTTGAGAGTCCGCCTGCCGATGCAGGGGACAGGGGTTCATGCCCCGGTCCGGGAAGATCCCACATGCCACGGAGTGGCTGGGTCCGTGAGCCATGGCTGCTGAGCCTGCGCGTCTGGAGCCTGTGCTCCGGGAGAGGCCACAACAGTGAGAGGCCCGCGTACCACAAAAAAAAAAGACATATTGGGAGGAGGGCAGAATTTGTGGAAAAAAGCTGGAAATAGATGTGCCACAACTGATTATAAACCAGGTATTTTCTATCTCTGTTCCCAGTATGTATATGACCCGCTCACCCTTCCCCCCACTCCACATCACTTTGCTTTTTCTTTTTTATGTGCCTTTCTAAACGTTACAGAGAGAAGTCAGGGAATTCGGATAACAAACTGCACTTCAAAATACTATATGAAAAATCAGATCAGATGGGCACTGACTGTGCCACCCCACTAGAGATGGATATGCCTTACTACAAGGGGCTGCAAACTCCCAACCCATGCCCCAAACATACACAAACACACACACCTTCTTCAGAAGCATCTTTGTTGTTCCATCAGCCTCGAGCCTTGCACATTAGAAACTTGCTTTTGTCTCACTGCCTTACTTCTTCCTCAAACATGTTAGAGGTATGGTGACATGGTAAGGGATAAGGGTAGAGTCTAAAATCATTTTTGGCTCAGCTGCTTTATTTTAAATAGAGGGAGAGAGGACTGTAACATAACTGACTAATCTCCACTGAGTCCTTATAATGTAATAGGTAGTGACCTAAGGGCCCTTTGTGTATTAACTCATTTAATCCTCTTAAAAATTCTTTGAGTTATTTATGATGCTAAGTTTATAGATGAAAAAGCAAAGGCATAAACTGTTGAGATATCTTGTCCAAAGTTACACAGCTAGTAAATGATAAAACTGGAAATCAAACATGGGTAAGCTGGCTCCAGCCAACCCACTCTCTTAATAATACTTCCTCTTAATTATTAAAATAATAAAAAAAAATCTTTTTCTGGCTTTGTCATACTTTCCAGAATAATGCCATTAGTAATGCATTTTTAAACCAAAAGGAAGTTAATGGTGAACCTAACCACAGTTATTACGTTTTTCCCTTTCACCTTTTTTTTCCAAAAGAATAAAAACATTATAACTTTCAATAGAAAAATTATGTTATTTTGTGATCCTTCTAAAACACTTATTAACTTACTTTTTAATGATAATGATATATTTTGGTTTGTTTTGGGTTAAGCCCAGAGTGTATAGTAATGTAGTTTATTTTAGCCTGTCATCTTCTAATAACCAGTCTTATACAGTAATAGATTTTGCTGGTCAAATATGATTTCTTAGTACTCCTATGTTAGTCATTAACACAAAAACCAAGCATTACTAATTCTGCCCTTGGAACTTAGTAAGTTGTAATCCCCTCATCACACTAAAATGAGGTGTGGCCATATGACTTGTTTTTTCCAACGTGTGTTACCTGACAGCAGAGCTTTATAAGCCAGTATGATATACCAAATTCTTTTCTATCAAAGTGACCGTCTTAGTTGATGGATGGTCTGTTGGCATGGGTTCAAGATTGAGGACAACATGCCACAGGGCCCCAGTCAACACTAATGGACATGAAACATGGAAAAAATAAATTTTTGTGGAGATTTTTGGACTGTTTGTTGTCACAGCATAACCTAGACTATCCAGACAGATATATACTCTATTACTAGAACAGATAAATACATGATTCTCAAAAGAAAATATTTGCTTTTACAATAGCACCTTGTTAGTAACATTCTGCCTCTGAATGTATTATGCTATTTTTAAATTATTTATTTATATTATGCTATTTTAATAACTTCTAGATATTAACAAAGTAACTTCTTGGATTTATAGAATATGATTTATAATATAAAATCATACATATCAACTTAGTATCTTCTTGTAGAGCAAGGAGCAAATAACTCATACAAATTGTTAAAATAGTTTTATGACAATAAAGAACCCCTATTCTCTATTATTTCTGTACTTTCATACTGTAATGCAGTACTAATGTCACACTGACTTGTTATACAGAAAGACAGAGTCCAGAAATGTCCATTTTTTTCTCTCCACTTTTCTACCTTCTTTTTTTAATCAAGGTAGTTTTTCTTGAAATGGCTTTGTTTTGTGGCATCTTCTGTCCAGCATAAGGGTTTCAAGATAAAAATTAATGTTTCAAAAACATTTTCATATATTTCCTAAACCCAGTATTGTTAATTGCTTTTATAATAACAGTACTTTACTGTCATTATTGCTGTCATTTTTGAAGAAATGAAGCTCAGATAAATCACTGACTCAGTAGACAATAGTTCATAGATGACAAAATTCAAAGTAGTTCAGCTTGTCCATGCCTGAACAAGTAAAAAAAAACTGAGCTTTCATTTTATAAAAAAAAAAAAGTATCAGATCATTCTTTAAAATGTTGGGAAACCATTGTATTACAAATGCTTTTTTGTTCTTGGCAGACAACCTGACTCTAAGTGGGAGTTCACTCAAGTATAATTCAAATTTGCATATTCTAATGCACTGCAGGAATTTCTACTTCACTAAAACTAAAAAATCACTATATCTCTATTTTCTATAAGTGGATCTTACGGTACATGCATAATGTTACTGCCACAAAGTTATACAATATGCAATATTATTCTACTCACAACACATTAAGATCCGCTATGCTAGTCATTTGTTAGCTAATATATCACATCTCCCAGTGGTCACTGTTTTGAAGCATATAACAGAAAACCATATAGATATTTTAACATATAAGCAGAAAAGAAATGGAGCTATAGCTCAGCATGATGACTTTAATCTACAGTTTCTTAGTGTTTATGTTTGGAATATTACACAAAGAATGGCTGGCTATTTATTTATATGCATCCTCAGTTTTCTATCCATATCCTATTTCTAACTATGCTTGTAATTGACATTGTGACTGTGTCTGAATTCAATACTTTCTAATGACTATAATGACATCAAATTCATCCTTGCATGAGCATTGTGCCTGTGTAAGTACTGAAAGCACTGACTGTAAGAATGAAATTGAGGTTGAAAAAGAATCCTAGAATTTCTATTAAAAGGATTATTGAGTATAAGATGACTTCAAAAGTTAAAGAAAGTACCCAGAAGCATCAACAAAGCAGAGGAAGAATGGTGTGCTTTAGCAATGGATTAACAGTAATAAATATTATAGTTCTGGTTGAATATGAATCTGTAAGAAATTTTTCTTCAGTACAGAGAAGGATAACAAATATTAAAAGTATATCTACCAGGCATTTTACATAGATAACTATTTGTCATTGGTTCCCAGAGTAATTTTAACTACATGTAACTGTTATAAACTACATGTATCTTTAAAAAAGTGATCAATTTTGCTATATAAATTATCTTCTCACTTTTAATTTAACATTCAAGAGACTGTAATTTGACTATTTGGTGAGTTTTCACATGAATCTCTATCTAATATTTGAATATAATTCAACCAAATCTTTCTAATCTGAATTTTCATGTAAAAGGTATGTGGTGTGGGCATCAAAAATATTACAATAAAAGTTAGGACATAAGTAAAATATACTTATTTGAACACACATACTTATAAGCCCTTATTGATGTATTTATTTCCTGCCATGCTCTGCTGTTAGGTCTCTTAAATAGCTTAACACCAGAATCTTAGATTATCTGTGTATCAGTTTAATGGAAAACTCTAAGCTTTTCAGAGACAAGTGATACAGAAATAATACTGATTTCTTTAAGTACAAATTAATTCAATGTGTTATTCAGTGATAATAAAATAAAATATAATGCATATTATATATGTATAAATGTATGCATAAATATTATAAATACTATAAGACTATTTCTGAAACTCAAAAATGAGGTCCAAAAATGATAAAGAAAAGCAAAACTTATTATTAATAAGTAGCAATTATGCTGCTGAAACCCTGAAATGAACATCCTGTATTTATTGCTTTTCTACCCTCCTACTAAATTTTGCCAATTAGATACAGAAGGTCATGGGAAGACTCAAAGCACATTTATAAGGGTAATTGTACTGAAAGCAATCCAATTATGTTTAAATGCTTCCGTAATATTATCATTCTTATGGAAGCCTCTGTTACACCACCTTCATATAGGAGACAGAGCAGATGCTGCTTTCCATTTACCTACTTCTCCTCATTCTACTAAGTCTGGAATGTAGTCCAGTCAGGATATTATTCAGTACAGACTGTCTTGGCACCAATCTCCTTAAGTTAAATTCGTTGGCTACATAAAGATGCCCAGGATTAATGTATAACGGATTGGAAAATGATGAGCTATTTCAAGTATTTTCTACATCATCAACATAAGATGGATAATTCTATGCCTGTATTATACAACTTTAGCTCTCCAAATATTCCTTTATGAGGAATGATATCTGGCAAGTTGTTATGGTTTGTTAAGTTTATTGCAAAAGATGCTCCTAGTCTAATCTTTCTTGATTCTTTTTTTTGAATGTTATGCGTTCTAAGTTATCAAAAAGAGTCATAAGAAAGTAACTTGTGTTATCTAGAAAAATGTTCTTATTCTAAAAGAATTTGAATTGCAAGAACAAATTATTTTTTCTTTAAATTATAAAAATACAATTTAAATATTTTATTCCTCATATTTCTTCTAAGATTCAATCATATGGATATATTTGTTTTTCTTCTGCTGAGACATGACAAAATACAAACATCTACTAAGGATATAGATAGTTGAAAAACAGCAAAAAATAGATTATACTAAATTTTGTCTGAATTTGTATACTTCAAGTGATTTATACCATTAAACCTTTGCACATATAACTTTCATCTTCAAGTAGCATATTGAATCCTATTTAATATAATGCACACAAGGTAATTGTGTGTAATATATGGATACATAATTTTATTCCCCATGAAACTGCTAGAGATATGATGCTAAAAAACCTAACAATCCCAATTTCTCAATGTCAGAGTTTTTAACATTCCTTCTCTCTAACTTTGGATTAATGACTTAACATGTCTCTTAGAAAAACTGAAGGAACCGTTGCCACTACTCTAGACAACCAAACAATATGCATTCTGCACCATGTTGGTGATAAAACTTTATCTTGATCTAGTAGCTCACACTTGCTGTCACAATGAATGACTTAGTATCAACTTACTCTAAAACTGAAATCAGTTTTTGATATATATTCTCCAGTGTCTAATTGGTTTATATCCAACAACTGTATCCAGCACGTTAACATGTTTAGTTACCTCAGGGTATATTTTACAACTAATTTAGCTTTTGATCCTTCACCGGGAAGTCAAATTGCTTAAAATGAAATGTTTTATGGGCCCTGGTGAGTGATAATATGTTATGAAAATGGTTCGGGATAAAATTATTGAGACCATCTAGTGTGGAATAAGTCTTTAAGCCCTCACTCATTTTCATGTTGGAACAGATGCAGAATTATTTGTCAAGGAAATGCCAGGTCCTGAATTTTTCCTCTTGCTATCCTCATGCAAATATGGGCTAGCAACTTTAGACAAAATTCCAGGTTTTGAAATCTATTTCCTTTTCAGATGTCAACTAACCTTAGATGATTATAAAGCATATGGGCCTATCTTTAATCAACAGAATGACTACTGGGTCTCTAGATTTCTACAGACTATATAGTCTCATACTCTTTGTTCCTCAATATTAGGAAAAATAAAAAGGAACAAAAAAACATGGTTGCTATTAATAGGGTTGCTCTTGGAGGATGTGTTGGATCATATATCACCCTTCTAATGTTGAGAATAGTACTTTATAGGGAGACAGACTCTCTGAGGATTGCATTTGGATCTCAGTGTTTCAACATCTTGAACAATTGCTTTTATTGGACTTCCCTATGGCATGGTGCTCAGCATGGATTGATTAATGCTGTAGGAGCCATCGTATAAAGTCTGCCTTTATAATAATTTCAGGGATTTTTAAAGGATGCTGTCTATTACGTCACATAGTGGTCCCTTCAAGAGGCATCAGGGAAAATTTTATCCAGAATTTTAATTTTGAAATATCAGAAAAATTTTTATTTTATGATTACTTTGAATCTTAAGATTATGTTTCTCCCTTCACTTTAGTTTCTGAGAATCTTAGAGCTCAGTCTTTACCTAGAACTAACAACATAATAAGAGTTCTGTTATTTTATTTGGCTACTAACTTTGTATTTTTCTTCAAATTAGCACTTTTGTTGGTAACTTATCATAGAGTTCACTCTTATCAACAACCTTCCCTTTTCTTTTTTTTTTCTTTTTTGGCCATGTCCTGCGGCATGCAGGATCTTAGTTCCCTGACCAAGGATCAAACCCATGCCCTCTGTAGTGGTAGTGCGGAGTCTTAACCACTGGACACCCAGGAAGTCCCCTTAATTCACTTTTTAAAATTTACTTTTGAAAAAACCAAATTAACACTTTGGTCAGGGGCTATAAGAGGTTTCCCTTATAGCCCCTGACCACACACATAAATAGCTCCCCCCAACCATTATCAACATTTCCCCACCAGAGGGGCACATTTGTTGCCACTGATATGTCATAATCGCCCAAAGTCCATAGTTTACACTGCAGTTCATTTTTGGTGTTGTGTATTCTCTGGATTTGGACAAATGTATAATGACATGAATCCATCATTATATTATAATACAGAGTATTTTAACTTCTCTAAAAATCCTCTGGGTTCCGCCTTTTCATTCCTGCCCCCCACCCAACACATGGCAACCACCCATCATTTTACTATCTCCATAGTTTTCCAGAATGTTACATAGTTTTAACAACCTTCCTTTTTTAAAAGCAGCCAATAAAATGCTAAGAACTAAACATTAACCTAGAATTAGCAATTAAAAATTTCTATTATTTGGTTTGCTTACTAACATTATTCTAATCATTTGTCTTTCAAAATGATCACTGTCATTTACTTTGACCTTAGTGTACATTTTTGTCAACTGCTTTAAAAAAAATTTAGAAATTGAATGCATAAAACATCATATCCAAACCAAGATTCATTCATTCACGCACACATTTGCTGAATAAAAATACAGTGAAAACTCATCCTGTGCCAGGCACTGTGCTGAGTGTTGAGTTATAAAAATGAATAGAACCTCACATAAATATAGTCAGCTGATCCTTGACAAAGGAGCAAAGGCAATACAATGGAGCAAAGATAATCTTTTTGATAAATGGTGCTGGAACAATGGGACATTCACAGGCAAAAAAAAAAAAAAAAAAAGAATCTAGATATGGAACTTACATCCTTCACAAAAATTAACTCAAAATTGATCACAGACCTAAATGTAAAATGCAAAATAATAAAACTCCTAGAAGATAACACAGGAGAAAATCTAGATGCCCTTGTGTATGATGATGACTTTTTTTTTTTTTTGGGTGATGACTTTTTAGATACACCACCAAGAGCATGATCCATGAATGAAATAATCAATAAGCTAGACTTCATTAAAATTAAAACTTCTGCTTCATGAAAGACACTGTCAAGAGAATAAGACCATCTACAGATGGGGAGAAAATATTTACAAAAGACATATCTGATAAATGTCTGTTATCCAAAAAGAACACTTAAAACTCAATAATAAGAAAATAAATACCCTGATATAAAAATGGGCCAAAGACTTTAACAGACAAGTCTTCAAATAAGTATGTGAAAAGATACTCCACATTATGTGTCACCAGGGAAAGACAAATTAAAACAACAATGAGATACCACTACACACCTTTTAGAATGGCCCCAAATCTAAAACACTGACAACACCAAGTACTGCTGAAGAGATGAAGCAACAGTCTCATTCATTTCTGGTGGGAGTGCAAAATAGTACAGTCACTTTGGAAGACAGTTTGGCAGTCTTCCAAAACTAAACATATTCTTGCCATATGATCCAGCAATTGTGCTCCTTGGTATTTACCCAAAGGAGTTGAAAACTTATGTCCACACAAAAACCTACACATGGATGTTTATAGCAGCTTTATTCATAACTGCCAAAACTTGGAAGCAGCCAAGATGTCCTTCAGCAGGTGAATGGATAAATAAACTGTGGTACATCCAGACAATGGAATGTTATTCAGCACTAAAAAGAATAAGCTACCAAGCCATGAAATGATGAAAGAACTTTAAATTCATATTACTAAATGAAAGAAGTCAATCTGAAAATACTATGTACTGTATAAAGTACATACAGAACTATATGTACAGTACAGTAACTGTATATGTACAGTAACTATATATACAGTACAGTAACTATATGACATTCTAGTTAAGGCAAAACTATAGAGACAATAAAAAGGTAAGATCAGTGCTTTCCAGGGGACTGGGGTATGGGCAGAAGGGAGATGAATAGGCAGAACACAGAGGATTTTTAAGGCAGTTAAAATATTGTGTATGGTACCATAATGATGATACATTTGTCCAAACCCATATAAAATGTAAAACAATAAGAGTGAACCATAATGTAAATTAGGGATTTTGATGATTATGATGCATTGACGTAGGTTCATCCAAATATATCATCCTGGTGAGTGACGCTGATAATGAGGGAGGCTATGCATGCATATGGGCAGGGAGTAAATGGGAAATCTCTGTATCTTCCTCTCAGTTTTGTTTTGAACCTGAAGCTGCTCTAAAAATATAAAGTCTTAATAAAAAATTAAAATAAAAAAGAGGAAAAATGAATAAGACACAATCAATTTCTCTAAGGAGTTCACAGTTCAAAGGAGCAGACAGATAAGTGAACGAGCATTAACATGTGGTAAGCTAGACCACAGCAGAGTCAAGCACTGGGTGCTAATGAATAGCGGAGGGATATGTAACCCACTTTGACTCCAACAGATTGGGTCAAGAAACAATTCCCTGGAGATGGTGACGTAGCTGAATCTTGTAACCACCATTTTGATAATATTGATAAGTTCTGCTAATTCTTTTAGGACATTTACTTACATTAAAATTCATCATAATTTAACTCCCATGATTTCTAATTGTATTCCACCCCAACTACCCCAAGTCATGGTTATATAGAAAAGGCAAATTAATCAAACCAGAATTAGAAGGTCTGCACTAGTTCAGCCATTTTTTCTGCAAAATTTTATAACAGGAAAAAGAAATTGTACCAAAAGCACAGAAATTATTTCCAAGTTTGCTTTTATTTAGTTATCCACTATAGATATGAATGGTATTAATTATGGCCCATCCCGTATTGGTATATTTATATTTTGATACATATTTTTGGTGAGACACGTGATCATAAGTCAATCTATCATTAATTTCCAGCTAACTCATCTCTAATACTTTCAATTTATTGCTAAGGTCAATATCCTTTGAGCAAAACCATGCTTGAGAAGCATTACGTCACTCTTTTTCAGAGTTGCTTTTCAGGCTTAAATGAACAAATGAACAATAAACTTGATTTTTACAGAAGCAAGTAAAACCCTTAAAAATATCAGGCTGAAGAACTTTGATTCAACTTAATAGCCTAAAGGAATCATTTGGGAATAGCTTCTTTTAAATGCATACAAAGGTCATTTCTTCCATTACTTGAAAAATACAGTGTTGTTAGATTGTGTAGTTGCCCACAGGCAAAATAGTGAATAATTTATTGAAACATACAACTTTATCTCTAAAATTTTTGTTATAATCTTTCATTATTTTATTGATATGAAATGCCTATAATGTAAATACTATTATAAAATTATAACCACATTGAATTTTAATCTGTAGTTCCATCTATATAATTATATTATAACCAGATCAGTCATAAGTCCTTAAAATAGTATTATATTTGCATAATGGTTAAATTTTGTTTTTTTACGTATTTAATATTTAATTTTTCAGCTTGAGTAGGATGGTACCTACTCAAAGATAACAAAAATAGGGTAGCTTGAACAAAATATTACAAATATGAATTATCTACCATTTAACTACTCTGGTGTAGCTTGCAATATTTTGACATACTGACATTTCAAATCCATGTAATATTTAATGACTATTTTGTACAATTTCTTCAGCTTAAACTAAACTATAGGCTGTAAACCAATGGCTTCTTGACACAGCATTTTATGTAACACACTTTTCTTGTATTATATGCCTTTTGTTCTGTTGCAATTGCTTATTGCTTCCATTACAGTAATTACCATTCTTCATTTTCTCTCACAGAAGATTTCCTGCACTTCCTATTACTTAAAACATAATTTTATAAATGACAATAACCAAAGAGGAAAGGAGAAAGTATAGAGCTTTTAGTTCTGGTCATAAAACTACCACTTGTTGGTTTTCTGCTCAATTGATTGTGTTCATTCTAACAAATTCAGGATCACTCCTGAAGAGATGGTCATATGAAGAGTGAAATCCCTGGTAAGTGGGACATGTTACAGGAAGAACATAACTGAAATCAGTACTTGCTGAGCTCATGTTGTTTTGCATGCTAGATACAAAGGTAAGAACAAGCATCTCCCAATGTAGTGAGGTTTCTTTATGACTCTTTCTCAAAGTTTGGTCCCAGAGCCTATAGCATCAGCTTCATCTGAGAAGCAGTTAAAAGTGCAAAATCGAACTCTAGAGTTAGGGCCTAGTAATCTGTGTTTTAACAAACCCCCCCTGAGGTTTATGATGTGTGCTAAAGCTTGAGAACCACTGCTTTACCAGATGCTCTTATAGATCACTTTCCTTTCTCACAAAGCACTTATCTGAATAAAGTGAAATTATACATGTTTATTAATATATGGGGCTTCTTCATGACCTTTCCCCAACTAGTCTGCAAGCTCCCCTGGAACAGGGACCTCCTCTGTGCTACCTCATCATGAATCTCCAGAGTCCTGCAGTGTTACTTAGCTCTCTGCAACATTATCTTTGGTGAATGGCATCATGCTTTTGAACTTGACTCTCAAAGGTAGATATTACATAAATACACAAATAAATTACAAGGAAGATTATATCAAATATTAAAGTCAAATGTGAGGGTAAAAATAGATTTGGCCTTTCAGTTTATGTGCCTTAGTCTTACTTGGTAAGATGAAACATTGAGCTCAAAGGCATTTTCATAAATGTTTACTATAATTAGGTTAATGTTTATATTAATACAGTAAAGTTTCACTCTATATAATATATACATATATTATTTGCTTTATTTGTTTATTATAACATATAAAAGTGTTTAAATTTATATAATACAGTTTAAAATGCTTTCACATTGATTGGTTCTTTGATCAAATAGTGGGAACAATATTTTTAAAATATGAGTAGTTTTTGAGGCAAAATATAAAAAGAAGTCACCAACAAAAGGAGTCTATTGAGAAGCATTAGCTCACACTTTGTTACAGAGTTGCTTTTGAAGACTTAATGTCAAAATAATATAATATTTTAAAAATCTGCACCTTGCGTGAGTTATATCCATAATCTAATTCATGTGCTTCATTCTTTAACATAGCTTTAAAAAGATTCATGCAGCTACCTTTGCAAATACTTTCTCCCTTGGCTCTTGGTCTGTTCATTTTTCTGATCCTTGATGAGAGTATGCATAGAAAAACCACGGCAATTTCATAAGAATAAGATGCATCATCTTAATTCTGTATTTACAGATTTTCTAAGTAATACTTAGAAATAATATCTGTAGGTCACTATTCATCCTTACCTTTAAAGCACTTACAGAAAAAAAAAAAAAGAACTGTCAACACAAATGTAAGTGCAATTATCTATGACATGCAAGTATCAAGTCTGCCCTTGACATTCGCAAGATCAAGACAAGAGGAAATGGAGGTTCAAATTCCATAGGTCTAAATATGTAAATTTACACTAAACTCAAAACAACAAAGACTTAAATATGCTCAAATCTCTTCCTTTATAAAAGGCACTCCTCAAAATTACCTGGAAGGACAGAATTTAGTGCCTAAATGTGGCCGTGTAGTATGCCCCCCTCCTCCTCCAGCCCTGGCTCAGTCTTATACTATAGCAGCGCACCCCAGCTGGGACTAACAGATCCGTCCAAAGTCTCCACGAACAACCTCCCCATGGCCGACACTTGAGCCTGGAGGTACTCACAACAGTGATATATAATCCACCCTAGAGAGGACCCAGGCAGGCTGTGGACACAGATTAGGAGCCATTTGGGTACAAAATTCCAGTGCACAGGAACAAGTACCATGGTCTAGAAGGTGATGCATGGGCTCTGGATGCACACATCTCAACAGGCCCAGGGATGCCTCAGCTCACAGATAGATGCTGCTGGAAGGAGACCAGAGTGTGGGTCCTCCAGCATATGGCAATGCAGGAAGGGTTTCTATGTGCCTTGGTCCAAGGGTGGAACTGTGCAGCACACAAAAAAGAAGATGTTTGAAGGTAACACATTCTACTTGTCTTTGCCCAAGTCAGTGAATTTCTTCATGCTTTCACTTCTTTTGAAAAAAATACCTTTCAAATTTTTCCCCCAAGCATTTCCAAGGTGGATTGAGAGCTGCCCTCTAATCACTTTTCACATCATTTTTGTCTATTGTTTTTCTTATTATAATGGCATTATTGTAAGAAAGGAGTCATGTTGCCAGGGTAACCAGAGTGGAGAATAGGCATTGTTGTCACTGCAAAAAACTTAACTCTTCTTGAGTAAATTTGTGCTGTAATATTAGACCCACTCAGTTTTGTGTGAGTAGTTTACAGTTTCTGCCTATTTCTCACCTCTTTTTCTCTCTCCTTCTCTCTCTCTCTCCAAGTATGGCTGTCCTGTTGATTTTCTCTTGAACCTACTCTTTTTGTACCTACTATTTAATATGGCCACTGTTTCCTTTATTCAATAGCTTTTCTCTTCTGTTCATTACTGCACACTTGACACTGCCAAATGGTAGCACTGGCAGCTCATTTAAACTTAGAGAACCTTGCTCTACTGGTAACTTTTCAAGTTGGCCTTGAATTAGAACATCTGTACAGCCTGTGCTTAGATGATTTCTCTGCCATTATTACTGCTCCACAGGACAGGACTGGGCAGCCCAAAGTGGGCAGTGAGAGTAGAACAGAAAGCCAACATAAATATCCCTTCAAAGCTATGTTCCATGTTCACTTAACATTTTTCTGTGCTTTACTCTATATTTAAACTTCTATTTCAAAATAATTTCATTGAAAGGAAGATCCAACATTGCCACCATAGGTCAATCATTAAAGTTGGAAGTGGAATCACACAGGGCTTATTAATTTATATCAAATAAACAGGTCAACGATGAAGCTGCTTTGCATATATTTAGTGGTTTTTCATATTAGAAATTTTTTGATATTATTTATTTTATAATATTTTAGCTAATGCTTTGAATCATACTAGTTTACTGTGAATAAAAAAACACACACTTTTACACATTTTCTTAGGCTATTCTTCCTTGGGATTTAAACTTAACGAGGAAATAAAACCTCACGCTCTATCAGGCTGTGCGCTCTAAAAGTTCTGAGTAATATTATATTAGCACATTCTCTATGAACCTGCAGTGGTTAGACAGAAAACAGCTTCATACCCTAGTGCTTTCCAGAAAGGATCATGGTTATTTCCACCTCATTCTAAGGGAAAACAATCTCAAATCTTTTGACTACTAATTTGTCTTCGATGCTGCAACTTGGCTTGTCACTGAATGTAAAAGAAGTAGATGTTGAATTTAGAAATCGAATTGCTTAGGGAGACGTTTGCAAATAGATAATGATGCTAGTGCAAAGCAGAAAACAAAAAAGTCAAGAAAACACTGGAAGAGAGGAAGAAGTACAACAGGCATATAGGGAAGTAAACAGACAAACACCTGGGAAGTAAAGAAAGCAAGTTTTACTTGTGCAATGAATAGTGAACAAGCACAAGTAGTGGGATGAATTCAAAACCATCTTTATTATATTACCACCCTGTCTAGTTTTGCTCAGTGGGGCTACTTTTCACCTGTCACTGGATAAAAATTTAGGCACCCATGGCTTTTCTGCTAACTCGTAGCTAATTCAAGTTGCTGTCACCGTATGTCACAAAGCAGAGTCTTAATTCAGTACAATGAATGCCCAGTCCTATATTTTAAAAGTCAAAGTTTCCAACTTCAGACAAAATGATAGTTACTCCTCTTTTTCCAGTAGGCTCTGTCTTGATGAAAAGCCTGCGTGCTTGCAGTCATGGGCAAGTGCCAATCAAGCTGCCTGCTTTCTGGGCTTGGCTGAGGTAGAAAGCGGACTCCTTCCTGGGGGTAGGCATTTCTTTGGTTTCTTTGGTGATTCACCTCAACCTCTTCCCCCTGAGGGTCTCTCAATTTTGAGGGATATACCCTCTTTCTATTACAGCTTTCATTTGTCTGAGTTTGATCAGAGGAGAGAAACTGCTAAGGGAGATATAGAGTAAGTAATGTATTGCAGGGATCATACAATGTAGGAGCTGGTAAAGCAGTCTATTGTCCTGAATCTGGTGATGACCCTAGAGTTACTATCGGTCAGCCAGACTGGCTGTCAAAAATGAAAGCTGGGGCTTCCCTGGTGGTGCAGTGGTTGAGAATCTGCCTGCTAAGGCAGGGGACATGGGTTTGAGCCCTGGTCTGGGAGGATCCCACATGCCGCGGAGCAACTGGGCCCGTGAGCCACAACTACTGAGCCTGCGCGTCTGGAGCCTGTGATCCGCAACAATAGAGGCCACGATAGTGAGAGAGGCCCGTGCACCGCGATGAAGAGTGGCCCCCGCTTGCCACAACTAGAGAAAGCCCTTGCACAGAAATGAAGACCCAACACAGCAAAAATAAATAAATAAACTCCTACCCCCAACATCTTAAAAAAAAAAAAAAAAGAACTTGTAATCTAGTAGGGAAGAGAGATTTTATTAAAAAAAACAAAAAAGAAAGCTGGACCTGGATGAGAAGAGACAAACTGCACCTTACAAGGACAAACAGGGATCCTCAAGACAAACTATAAAAGGGCCTGGAGGAGTTATGAGTTCAAGAACAGCATTATGCTAATTAGGCGAGCCAGTGAAACAGCAACTATGAATGCAAAAACTGCCTGGCCCCTGCAATGACCTTCAGAGCTTAATGGTTAAGCTTTACTTCTGCCTTTACTTCTGACTTCCAAACGCCTGGCACATTTCTCCCAAAGCCAACATGGGCTGAAACCATATAGGTGAGGAATTACTAGGAAAGGTAGATCCAGATTGACTAAGGTGAAACAGTGTAGGGCCACTACAAAACTCACCATTTATTTCTGCTGGTGCAGATAAGAATCTCAAGAAAACTCATCTTGTCTCTGCAGAGACTTGTTCAGACACCAAATGGCAAAATTATTGGACAAAATCTTACATAATCCCTTCTTCTCTCTCTCCCTGTCTCTCTCTCTTTGCACAAATCAGGTCCATGGGAAACATATATCCAACACACCCTGGACAGACTTACTAACCAAATTGTTCTCTTCTCCTTTATTTCTGCCTTCAACCCAGGTTCCCTGCACCATCTCTGCTTCAGAGAATAGATGGCAAACTATCTGAAAGGTCTCACTGAAGTCTTTCTCTTTAGATTTGAGGGGAAGGGCAGGGATTCCTGCTCCTGGGGTTGGTTGGGGCACTCTGAGCCCAGTCCAGCTGTTGCTAGAGAAATTCTCATTCACCAAATCCTCAGCCCTAAATGCCCTTAATGGGGGTGGGAGTTTGTGGAATCATGTAACTATTTTGTAATATCTTCCATGTAAACTCACATCTTGCTCTAGCACTGAGGTTTGACCTAGCTAGTCTTTTATATTTTGGCACTTCAATGAGAGCATCCAATTTAACTTTGTTTTTAAGAAAAAAAATGTATACCTAAAGTTTTATATTTCCTTACACATTTATATTTCCTTATGCATTTAGCCTATGACTGAAATTCCTACTTATTTAAGTTTAGAAGCAGCATGGCATATATAATGGCTTATGGATAACCTTCATTTTCCTATAAGTATATGGAGACTACTATCCATGATGTGTGTTTCAATCTTATAAGAAGGATGTTAATGTTAATACTTTAAATATTAACTATCAGTCCTCTTAGGACTCAAAACCATTGCATGTACCCTACTTACTGTTTTATTTGTATTTTTAAGGCAAATTTTATAGCAGCTCTGAATTCTGCATCTTCCTCCACTGGTAGCATCATCCTGCAACTTTTCAATAAAACTAATAGCAAACCCAACTCTAGCTTTAGAATCATAAAAATAGCCTGCTGTCTCCTCAGTATTGATGATCTGATAATTAAAATGAGACCTGCTACTAAGCACAATCATCTCTGATCCTGTGGAAGGAGCTGTACTTTTGAACTCTCCAAACCATATCTTTCTGTACATAAAATTGATAACTAGAAATAGGCTTGGGAAAATTCACCATCACGGAAGATCTCAGACAAACAGGGTAGAACACAGGAGGCAGTGCAGTGAGGATGAAAGCCGCAGAAGCTAAAGAAGATATCGGGTGGCACTTTCTCATTTATTTTAATGTTAATACAGAATATGAAATCATAATACAAGTGACTATTTAGAAACTACAGAAAATACAAATAACAAATTATTCCTTTTTTTAAAAATTTATTTTATTTATTTGCACAGGCCTCTCATTTTGGTAGCTTCTCTTGTTGCAGAGCATGGGCTATACGGCGCAGGCTCAGTAGTTGTGGCACATGGGCCTAGTTGCTCCACAGCATGTGGGATCTTCCCGGACCAGGGCTCAAACCATGTCCCCTGCACTGGCAGGTGGATTCTTAACCACTGCACCACCACGGAAGCCCAGAAATTCCTTTTTTTTTTTTTTAATATTTGAATTTTAGTTTATTTTTTTTATACAGCAGGTTCTTATTAGTCATCAATTTTATACACATCAATGTATAAATGTCAGTCCCAATCTCCCAATTCATCACACCACCACTGCCACCCCCCCGCCGCGGCTTTCCCCCCTTGGTGTCCATATGTTTGTTCTCTACATCTGTGTCTCAACTTCTGCCCTGCAAACTGGTTCATCTGTACCATTTTTCTAGGTTCCACGTACATGCGTTAATATACAATATTTGTTTTTCTCTTTCTGACTTACTTCACTCTGCATGACAGTCTCTAGATCCATCCATGTCTCAAAAAATGACCCAATTTCATTCCTTTTTATGGCTGAGTAATATTCCATTGTATATATGTACCACAACTTCTTTATCCATTTGTCTGTCAGTGGGCATTTAGGTTGCTTCCATGACCTGGCTATTGTAAATAATGCTGCAATGAACATTGGGGTGCATGTGTCTTTTTGAATTCTGGGTATATGCCCAGTAGTGGGATTGTTGGATCATATGGTAATTCTATTTTTAGTTTTTCAAGGAACATCCATACTGTTCTCCATAATGGCTGTATCAATTTACATTCCCACCAACAGTGCAAGGGGGTTCCCTTTTCTCCACACCCTCTCCCAGCATTTGTTGTTTGTAGATTTTCTGATGATGCCCATTCTAACTGGTGTGAGGTGATACCTCACTGCAGTTTTGATTTGCATTTATCTAATGATCAGTGATGTTGAGCAGCTTTTCATGTGCTTCTTGTCTATCTGTATGTCTTCTTTGGAGAAATGTCTATTTAGGTCTTCTGCTCACTTTTGGATTGGGTTCTTTGTTTTTTTAATATTGAGCTGCATGAGCTGTTTATATATTTTGGAGATTAATCCTTTGTCCGTTGATTCATTTGCAAATATTTTCTCCCATTCTGAGGGTTGTCTTTTGGTCTTGTTTATGGTTTCCTTTGCTGTGCAAAAGCTTTGAAGTTTCATTAGGTCCCAATTGTTTGTTTTTGTTTCCATTATGCTAAGAGGTGGATCAAAAAAGATCTTGCTGTGATTTATGTCAAAGAGTGTTCTTCCTATGTTTTCCTCTAAGAGTTTTACAGTGTCCAGTCTTACATTTAGGTCTCAAATCCATTTTGAGTTTATTTTTGTGTATGGTGTTAGGCAGTGTTCTAATTTCATTCTTTTACATGTAGCTGTCCAGTTCTCCCAGCCCCACTTATTGAAGAGACTGTCTTTTCTCCATTGGATATCCTTGCCTCCTTTGTCATAGATTAGTTGACCATAGGTGTGTGAGTTTATCTCTGGGCTTTCTATCTTGTTCCATTGATCTATGTTTCTGTTTTTGTGCCAGTACCATATTGTCTTGATTACTGTAGCTTTGTAGTATAGTCTGAACTCAGGGAATCTGATTCATCCAGCTCCGTTTTTTTCCCTCAAAACTGATTTGGCTGTTCGGGGTCTTTTGTGTCCCCATACGAATGTTAAGATTTTTTGTTCTAGTTCCATAAAAATGCCATTGGTAATTTGATAGGGAGTGCATTGAATCTGTAGATTGCTTTGGGTAGTATAGTCATTTTCACAATATTGATTTTTCCAATCCAAAAACATGGTATATCTCTCCAACTGTTGGTATCATCTTTAATTTCTTTCATCAGTGTCTTATAGTTTTCTGCATACAGGTCTTTTGTCTCCCTAGGTAATTTTACTCCTAGTTATTTTATTCTTTTTGTTGCAATGGCAAATGAGAGTGTTTCCTTAATTTCTCTTTCAGATTTTTCCTCATTAGTGTATAGGAATGCAAGAGATTTCTGTGCATTAATTTTGTATCCTGCAAATTTACCAAATTCATTGATTAGGTCTAGTAGTTTTCTGGTGGCATCTTTAGGATTCTTTATGTATAGTATCATGCCATCTGCAAACAGTGACAGTTTTACTTCTTCTTTTCCAATTTGGATTCCTTTTATTTCTTTTTCTTCTCTGACTGCTGTGGTTAGGACTTCCAAAACTATGTTGAGTACTAGTGGTGAGAGTGGACATCCTTGTCTTGTTCCTGACCTTAGAGGAAATGCTTTCAGGTTTTCACCATTGAGAATGATGTTTGCCGTGGGTTTGTCGTATATGGCCTTTATTATGCTGAGGTAGGTTCCCTCTATGCCCACTTTCTGGAGAGTTTTTATCATAAATGGTGTTGAATTTTGTCAGAAGCTTTTTCTGCATCTATTGAGATGATCATATGGTTTTTCTTCTTCAATTTGTTAATATGGTGTATCACATTGATTGATTTGCGTATATTGAAGAATCCTTGCATCCCTGGGATAAACCCCACTTGATCATGCTGTATGATCCTTTTAATGTGTTGTTGAATTCTGTTTGCTAGTATTTTGTTGAGGATTTTTGCATCTATATTCATCAGTGATATTGGTCTGTAATTTTCTTTTTTTGTAGTATCTTTGTCTGGTTTTGGTATCAGGGTGATGATGGCTTCCTAGAATGAGTTTGGGAGTGTTCCCTGCTCTGCAATTTTCTGGAAGAGTTTGAGAAGGATGGATGTTAGCTCTTCTCTAAATGTTTGATAGAATTCAGCTGTGAAGCCATCTGGTCCTGGAGTTTTGTTTGTTTGAAGATTTTTTTTGTGTGTGGTACGCAGGTCTCTCACTGTTGTGGCCTCTCCCGTTGCGATCACAGGCTCCAGACGCGCAGGTTCAGCAGCCATGGCTCACATGCCCAGCCACTCCACGGCATGTGGGATCTTCCCGGACCAGGGCATGAACCCATGTACCCTGCATCGGCAGGCGGACTCTCAACCACTGCGCCACCAGGGAAGCCCTACATCGTGCTTTTGATTTGCATTTCCCTGATGAGTAGTGACGTTGAGCACCTTTTCATGTACCTGTTGACCATTTGTATGTCTTCTTTGGAAAAATGTCTCTGCCCATTTTTAAATTGGATTGTTTGCTCTTTTGCTATTGAGTTGTATGAGTTCCTTATATACTTTGCATACTAACCCCTTATCAGATACATGATTTTCAAATATTTCCCCCCATACCATAGGTTGTCTTTTTTATTTTGTTGACAGTTTCCTTTGCTGTGAAGAAGCTTTTTAGTTCCACTAGTTTATGTTTGCTTTTATTTTCTTTGCTTTTGATGTCAAATTAAAAAAAAAAGTCACTGCCAATACTGATGTCAAGGAGCAAGGTCCCTATTTTTTCTTCTATAAGTTTTATGATTTCAGGTCTTATGTTCAAGTCTTTAATCCATTTTGAGTTGATTTTTGTGTGTGGTTTAAGATAGGGGTTCAGTTTCATTTTTTTAACGACAAAAGAAACTAGAGTGCTTCAACATCCTTTATGACAGTGTTTCTCTGCAAAATACATTCTATTGATACCTTTCATTTCAAAACAATGAAAATTCACATTGAATTAAATCAATGTTAAATGTTTAATATAATCAGAGTTGCAATAATGTTCACTCTTTGCTCTTTTAAAAGTTTTTAAGTATCATCAGTGTCTCCCTGCAGTATGTAAATTTTTGATCAGATGAATGGAACTTACAAGATGTAGTTGCAGAATTATTATAATTTTTAATGTCCCTATTAACTTTTTTTGTATTTCAATGTTACGTCCTTTCAGATTGTCTGCTTTTACCTTTTTTGGTTTTTTGGTCTTTTATGGGTGCAATTAAGCAGTATATAAGAATCAAGAAAAACAATTTAAAATTATGATCTCCACAACCATCATGTGATAAAACACCTGAAAGGCTAAATCTTGAGTATGCTCATTCAGTCTCCCCTAATAGCTGTAAAAGTACACTTGATCACTCAAGCTGTTCCGTATTAAAGGGGGAAATATCTTTTATTATTGAAAATATCCACTGATTTTTCAAAGTAGAAATCCAAAGGTGTCATTATAGGTTTTCATCACTTGATATTGCAAATCAATATGTTTTCAATTTCCCTGTGACTTCCACTCAGCAAACACTGATTGGAAAATGACTTCACAAAAGACATGCTAGGGCTTCCCTGGTGGCGCAGTGATTGAGAGTCCACCTGCTGATTCAGGGGACACGGGTTCATGTCCCGGTCCGGGAGGATCCCACATGCCGCGGAGCGGCTGGGCCTGTGAGCCATGGCCGCTGAGCCTGCGCGTCCGGAGCCTGTGCTCCGCAACGGGAGAGGCCACAACAGTGAGAGGCCCGCGTACTGAAAAAAAAAAAAAAAAGACATGCTAAAGCTTAGATATCATTGTGGCACAATCATGTGCATGGTTCTAATAGCAAATATTAATTATTTAAGATTTACATCTTATGACTCACGTTTAGCTAAACACAACCTGCAAACTGCTCTAGCATAGCCAGCTAAGAAATATCAGTTTAAAGTTCCTGATTAACTTCTTTTTTTCTAAGATTTTTTTTTGATGTGGACCATTTTAAAGTCTTTACTGAACTTGTTACAATATTGCTTCTGTTTTGGTTTTTTGGCCGCAAGGCATGTGGGATCTTTGTTCCCAGACCAGAGATCGAACCCACACCCCCGGAACTGGCAGGTGAAGTCTTAACCACTGGACCACCAGGGAAGTCCTCTGATTAACTTCTGAAAGGTTTATCGTTCTGCAGGGAGGGTAAAGAGGCCATTATTATATCTGCCAAGGACTGTGCTGCATGCTGATGAATTTTGTAAACTCTTATATTATTTAAACTTTACAGCAAGAGAGTATATGTGGTTATTAAATACATTTTATGGATGCTAAAGGATATATCTAGAATAGTAAAATTCCTTGCCCAAGGACACATGCATAATAAGGGTTTATCAGAGTCCAAAATCTATGATCTTTCTCCTACTCCACCACTCTGACCCTGGATCCACCACTGATTTAGCAAAGACTCATAACTTAATAAACCCAAGCAAGTGAGTTTATATGAATGAGATCAAAAGTCAAAGCTAGTCCATGAGTTGAAGATGGAGTTAACAACAGAAATTAAACTCAATTATTGGGTGATCAAACTCGTGGCGGTTGCAAACTGCACAAGTTTCAGCCATTTAGACACGTAAGACAAGAATAGAAACATACCAGTAAGAAGTGAAAAAGGTGACATCAGTGACACAGCAGCCTACAAACATTGATATTGTGGGGAAAGAGCTTCACAGCTCTCAACAACCTTTTGATATATACTGCAATAGTACAAATTTAAAAAGAAGACTCAGAGCCCTTAAGAGAAGTCTAGTTTCTTATTTTTGGGGTGTATTATATTTAAGAATATTTACATAAAAGTGGTTAAAATGCTATAAAGATATGTGGTGTTGTTAAAAACATAAGGATTCCACAGTTGCTTAAGCTTCGTATCTATGCCGTGATCATGCCCTTAAGTACCTGCAAAGCCCTTCTCTCCCACTTCCACACCAGGGGGCAGCATATTTTTAAAAGGCTTCAAATTGAAGAACTGGTATCCCTTGCATCTGTTGGCACCTCCAGTTAGCACATGTCAAGACAGAGTTAGAAATGCAAGGAAAAATAAGAGGAGAGGATTGTAGTAGAAGTAGGCCTCAAAATCCTTCTGACAATTCTACCGGTCTGACACCTATGAAAGAAGAGGATAAGAATGGAAGGTTGGGTAGGAAAAGTATCAGACTGCACTGAAGCTCTGAAAAAGTCAGCAGGCCCATGTGGGAGCTCAAGCACAGACTGCTGGGAGAGGAGCCCTGCACCTGCACGGGAAAGAAATGGTCACGCTTAATATCCCCACCATGCTCAGCAATTGCTGAGCCTCAGGCAAATGCTGTGTTATATCCTGAAGGCACTGAAGCTGGAGGGTGTCAGCTAACTGAACCCCTTACAGCTGATCATCCAGTTCTTTTGTGAAAGGAGATACAAGCAGTACATTTCTGTGACTGTCACAGGCTTTGCCCCAAGTTCAGCAGTCGCAGTCTTATTCCTCTGGTTTTGAACCCCTTTCCTTCTATTTGATCCTAAGGTGGTCTTCTGACTTTTTCTGACATTACTCTTTTCTCCAGTGTTCTGTCATGGCTGATTTCAGTCTGAAGTTGCCACCCCAGTCTTGTAGCCACATCATCTTTTTCTATCTGTAGCTTTCTGTTCAGTATGGAGGACTAAATCTTTTTTTTTTTTTCTTTTTTTTTTTGTGGTACGCGGGCCTCTCACTGTTGTGGCCTCTCCTGTTGCGGAGCACAGGCTCCGGATGCACAGGCCCAGCGGCCATGGCTCACAGGCCCAGCTGCTCCGCGGCATGTGGGATCTTCCCGGACCGGGGCACAAACCCGTGTCCCTTGCATCAGCAGGCGGACTCTCAACCACCGCACCACCAGTGAAGCCCTGGAGGACTAAATCTTAACCCAGTGCTCCTAATCCAGGCACTGTGCTTTGCTTTTCTCGCTACAGAAACCTGGTAAGTTCAACTCTGATTTGGCCTACAATTCAGGATTAATGTATGGTACAGTAATTGCATTTGTCTTCTATTTAATGCATTTAATGGAAACAATGAATATACACTAAGTATCAACTCCAATCTGATGTTGATTACTTGGAAACTTAATATATGAATCACCTCCACTTTTGAAAGATTCTTATTCAAATACAATGCATATATATGAGTATGTGGGTATGTGTATCTTACATTCACTCTTTCGTTTTCTTTCTTTTGTTCTTCTTTCTTTCCTTCCTTCTGTCCTTCTTCCCTTTTTCCCTTTTTATTGTAGCACACTTGATTTACAATATTGTGTTAGTTTCAGCTATATGCCAAATTGATTCAGTTATATATTTTTTCAGATTTTTTCCATTACAGATTATTACAAGATATTGAATATGGTTCCTGTGGTATACAGTAAATTCTTGTTGCTTATCTATTTTATGCATAATAGTTTGTATCTGTTAATCCCATACTACTAATTTATCCCACCGCCCTTCCCCCTTTGGTAACTATAGGTTTGTTTTCTATGTCTGTGAGTCCATTTCTGTTTTGTATATAGATTCATTTATATTATTTTTTTATTCCATATATAAGTGATATAATATTTGTCTTACTCTGTCTGACTCACTTCACTTAGTATGATATTTTCTAGGTCCATTCATGTTGCTGCAAATGGCAATATTTCATTCTTCTTTATGGCTGACTAATATTCCATTGTGCGTGTGTGTGTGTGTGTGTGTGTGTGTGTGTGTGTGTGTATACACACACAATGTAATATGTATATGTGTGTATATATATATATATATATAAATCTTCTTAAGTCAATTTTCTGTTGATGGGCATGGATAAATATCCCTTGTTTTTGGATTGGAAGAATTAATATTGTTAAAATGGCCATACTACCCAAAGCAATCTATAGATTTAATGTGATCCCTATCAAAATACCCACAACATTTTTCACAGAACTAGAACAAATAATCCTAAAATGTATACGGAATCACAAAAGACCTAGAATTGCCAAAGCAACCCTGAGGAAAAAGAACAAAGCTGGAGGCATAACCCTCCAGACTTCAGACAATGATACAAAGCTACAGTAATCAAAACAGCATGGTATTGGCACAAAAACAGACATATGGATCAATGAAACAGAATAGAGAGCCCAGAAATAAACCCATACACCTACAGTCAATTAATCTATGACAAAGTAGAAAGAATATACAATGGAGAAAAGGCAGTCTCTTCAGCAAGTGGTATTGGGAAAGCTGGACAGCCTTGTGTAAATCAATGAAGTTACAACACTCCCTCACACCATATATAAAAATAAGATCAAAATGGTTTAAATACCTAAATATAAGACATGACACCATAAAACTCCTAAAAGAGAACATAGGCAAAACATTCCTGGACATAAATCATAGCAATATTTTCTTAGATCAGTCTCCCAAGGCAAAAGAAATAAAAGCAAAAATAAACACATGGGACCTAATCAAACTTAAAATCTTTTGCACATCAAAGGAAACTATAAACAAAACTAGAAGACAACCTACTGAATGGGAGAAAATATTTGCAAATAATGCAACTGACAAGGGATTAATATCCAAACTATACAAACAGCTCATACAACTCAATATCAAAACAAACAAACAGACAAACAAAACAATGCAATCAAGAAATGGGCAGAAGACTTAAATAGACATTTCTCCAAAGAAGACATACAGATGGCCAACAGGCACATGAAAAGATGCTCAACATCATTAATTATTAGAGAAATGCAAATCAAAACTACAATGGTGTATCACCTCACACCAGTCAGAATGGCTATCATCAAAAAATCCACCAGTAATAAATACTGGAGAGGGTGTGGAGAAAAGGGTACCCTCGTACACTGTTGGTGGGAATGTGAATTCATGCAGCCACTATGAAGAACAGTATGGAGGTTCCTTAAGAAACTAAAAATAGAGCTACCATATGATCCAGCAATCCCACTCATGGGCATATATCTGGAAAAGATAAAAAACTCTAATTGGAAAGATACATGCACTCCAATGATCATAGCAGCACTATTTACAATAGCCAAGACATGGAACAATCCAAGTGTCCTTCCTTCCTTTTACTTATCGAAAAACTGCATATTATTTTTAACAGAGCTGTTTACACATGTTTACAAAAAACATATATAAGGAGAAATACAAAACCACAATAAGATATCACTTCATACCTACTAGTATGGCTAAAATAGGAAAGACAAGTGTTGGTGAGAGTGTGGAGAAATCTGAACTCATGCGTTGCTTGTGAGAATATAAAATGGTGCAGCAACTTTGGAAAATAGTCTAGCAGTTCCACAAAATAGTATACTTAGAGTTACTACATAACCCAACAATTCTACTCCTAGGTATATATCCAAAAGAATTGAAACATACACCCACATATAAACTTGTACACAGATGGTCATAACAGTATTATTCATAATATCCAAAACGTGGAAACAATCCAAATGCCCAAAAACTGATGAATGAATAAACAAAATGTTGGATATTCTTGCAATAGAATATTATTCAACCACAAAAAATGAAGTGCTTATATATATGCTACAACAAAAATAAAATATGGCAAGTGAAAGATACCAACCACAAAAGCCACATATTGCTTAGTTCCATTTATATTAAATGTCGAAAACAGGCATATCCACAGATTAAGTAGAATAGTAGTTTCCAAGGACTGGAGGAAGAAGGAGATAGGCAGTGACTGATAAATGGTACTTGATTTTTTTTGAGTGATGAAAATGTTCTAGAATTAGAGGTAGTGTTGGCTGTATAACTTTGTGAATATATCATTTATATATACCACATATATAGAGAGAGAGAGAGAGAGAGGGAATTGGGCACTTTTAAAAGGGTGAATTTTATGGTGTGTGAATTAAATCTCAATAAAACTCACACACACACAAACAAATCAAAAATTTTTTTCAATATGAGACAGAAAATGAATAAAAAATGCAGTTATTATCTGAATATTTAGTTTTAATGCCAGCTATACTAACCAGCTTTCAAGATTATCTTGAATCAACCTCTGCCTATATACACATTCATGTAGTTCACTTGCACATAATATGGTCTATATGACCAATAAAATTCAGTAGAAACAACGGTATGTGTCTTCCAAGATTAGATTATGAAGGCACTGTGGCTTCCATCCTGGTCACTCTCTCTTGCATCAATCTGTCTTGGGGAAGCCAGCCATGCAGTGTGTGGCATGAAGAATCCAAGACATAAGGAACTGAAGCTTCCTCCCAATAGCCAGGTGAGTGAGCTGAGGTCAAGCCTTTGGAGAAAAGCAGCATGGGCTAACAGCTTGATTGTGACCTCATGGGAGAACCTGAACTAGAACTACATAGCTAAGCTGCTGCCAGGATCCTGACCCTTAGAAAGTGTGTGAGAGAGTTAACTGTTTCAAGCTGCTAAATTTTGAGGCAATTTGTTATGTAGCAATAGATAATATACATAGGCAAACTTGTAGACATATAGGTGTTGGGTGACAGGTATATAAACATATATTTACATATTTTATTAAATATATAAATATGTGTATAGTATACAAATATATAAAATATATAAATATTTTACATATTTTATAATACATACTATATTTTATATATTATTAAATATACATTATTGCATTTACACGTCCTGTTAGAAAAAGAGTTACAAGAGATGAAGAGAAAAATACACAAAGGAGATAAAAATGAGAGAAAAGAAATAAAGTATTGCCAGAGAGTCACATGTTCTTTCAACTTAACAACAGAAATAAAAGGATAATGCAGAGTTTCTTAACAAAAACAGTAGACCCATGAAGACACTAAGTACTACTCCCCATTGAAAACCCTAGAGCATTACATGCATTTTCAGCCAAGGGATCAAGTGCATTAAATAAATATTATAAGTCATAAGCAACCCTAAACATCTAAACTCCTTGAGGTATATGTGTACTCAAAAGCAAAACCACCATTAGATGAAATTTTAATGTACTTTTCATGGTTCTTACTTTGAGAGCTTTAGAACAGTGCTGAATAGAGGGTTGAGAGTGGAGTTGAAATAAGTCCTAATGCTAAGATCATTGATCTGATAGTCTGGTGTTACAAGTCCTTAAAATTCAGATCCAGACAGAAATAAAATTATGAACTAAGGAATATTGAAATTTCAAAGTACAGAATACAAAGAGTGTTTTAAATCAGTGCAAAGATTATATTTTGCTCAGGGCAAAAGAATATTTTAATCATAATGTTACATGTTGTGTAATGCTCATATAATATAAAGCATCTGAAGTGTGACTACATAAATAAATATGCATTAATTAATATATCCAATTGAAGCAGTCTCCAAAAATGTACACATGGTGGCGGTAGGGCAGAGGGATATTCAGACTACACTTAAAGGTGCTGCTAATAGAGCAATTCTTTTTTCTTTAGTTCTTCCAGTATATATTTTCAAAGGCCATGCTTTCAATACCTTTCAGCTCCACCAATAACCATTTATGAACTGATTTTTCTTCAGAAATAATCTTACAACTTTTAGAACAAAGTTAAGGGTATGAGAATAAAAATGACAAATATAGTAGTTAATAATTGTATAATTATTCCATAATTATAATGGTTTATCCTCATAACAACATTAGATCCACATTTTATAGGTGTATAAATAGCAATAGAGAAGTTAAGTAACTTGCACAAGGTCACACGGATTTATTTAATGTTTCTGTCCAGCCATGCATCTTTGTTTCTTTCTTCCCTTCTAATGTCATTCAGTAGCATTCCACTGACTTTCCAATGTGTTCTGGCACCTCTGAGGTGTCTCAGAACATTTAAAAGACTAACAGACAGGTCTTACTAACCTTACTAACAGGTTAGTCTTACTATGTATTAATCTCTGAGTTTCTGTGATATTCACAGTCAGTAATAGATCACCACCAATCCCAGTAGAGGAAAAAAGAAAAGTTCCTTATTTTCTGTTTTGTGGTCTTGGAGGAAGAAAGAAATAACAACAAAACAAAAATTAGGCAAAGAAAACCAAAAGATCCAAATCCCAAACTTCATCAGAATTTACAATCAAAATGATTGAAAATTTGCCTAAATATTTCTGAGCAAATTTAATCAAAATCAGCCTTTTCACTGAAATCCTCTCAACACAAAAAGGGATATGAAAGAAAAAAATGAATACTCATATTCATTGATCAAAAGTCACGTAATAATATATTGCTAGAGCCATAAGCAACCTCTTACACATGAAGACAGTGAGACCCAAAAAATCTGTGCATAACCCAAGGTCACACTGTTGGGATCAGGGAGTAAATCTCTTTTTTCCTATTACACAGTTCTTTGCTATTCACTGCAATTTTTATAAATGCTTATATTCAAGGTTCTTGTTCACTGGTGCTTTGTCCAATATATTGTTACAAGTTCCTATCCTCACCACTTTCTTCCTTGCATAAAATGATGAGTATGTAACTAAGAATTACGTATTTGAAAGAACATTTTTGATTATATTAGGTTTTAGTAAAAGTATTAGGTACTTCTAGTTGAACTGCTAGGTACTAAGAAGTACTCGGGTACTTCTAAGTACATATTAATATGTATAGTTACATATTAATTGTCCACAAACTAATTAATGGAATTTCTAGATCACTGACTCAATCTGATTTTGTCAGAAAAAATGAGTACATTTGTATGTTCTTATGTAGGTACATTCATACACATGCGTGAACGTGCACAAAACCTGTTGAATCAATGTCAGAGATTCATGGATTTCCTCAGTCTATCCACGAGCCTTGGACTTCATTTTAGATCACTGTTGAATTATCTTTCTTTTTTACTGCTTATAATGACTATTTTCCTCCTTAATAATGTAAACCCTTGAAAGTTGGTAGATATAGTACCATCTTTAGTTAAGTTTATTTGTTAGTCTGATTGATAGTTGGTGAGAGTTGCTGAAAAGGAAAGAAGCCAACTATTTGTTTACATGAAATTTAGGAATTTATTAGGTACTGTATTTATCCAGTTCATCCTTATTTCCCATTTTCATAGATGACTGACATTCAGCTAGATTCATTATGATAGAAAGAAAGAAAACTTTGAGTTTAGAAGATTGCTACCTTTTATAATTATATTCTAGAGTTAATGAATTGGACCTTGATTTTGAGAGTTTTCACAACATTCATGTAAGATAAAAATAAAAGTCTTCAGAGGTGACAAAGTGACAAAAATCACTTTCTGAGGATTTTTTAAAAATAATGAGCAAAGCAAAATGCTCCTGGGTTGAGAATACTTATGCCAGTTTTACCTGAAAGCAAATATTTTGCTTTTGTAATAGAATCTTCAGGAATACGGTCTATAATGGAACTGCTGACAAATCCTTAACTATGGAGTTGCTATTGGGTACAACAATAATGCCTTACACATTTCTTTGTGAAGAAAATGGAGGGAGCAATAATAAAGGTTAGTTTTATAATATTGAAATTCTCTTATTTTTTCCTCTCTCTCTCCTTCCTCTCTCTCTGTTTTTTAACCTCCAGGGAGAAAAACAATTAGAGAAAAACAATCTAGCTAAATAGACTGGGAAACAGCCTGACTATCTGTCTCAGTACCCTCCCTCTTTCTCCTCTCACATTTTCCACAAATGGCTTGATTATGTTTACCTGACACCCTCACACTTCCCTGCTGACTGGCTGTAGGCGCTTTTAAGACAAGAGAAACAATGTTTTCCACAAACATCTATACTCCCTTGTAGAGGGGCCAGTCTTTGTGAATACATAGTTGTAACTTCAATATGCCTATGACTGTACTTTCTCAGAATTCAAAAGCACTTTCTGAAACTAGCCTTGCACAATAGATGTAAGTGGAATCAGGATTGCTCTGGGGATGCAAACACTCCAAGTTAGCTAAGCAAACACAGAATCGGAGGTTAGGAATTCATGCCCTTAATAAGTAGCATGCCCCCTAAAAGGCTGATCAAATGCTGAACTCCTTTATACTTTCAAAAGTCGGGGCTTTAGAAATATGGCTGCCATGTTTTGAGGCCCTTTACTCCCAAATACAGCAGGATAATGACCCCTAACTGTTGCACTGAAATAAGGTGCTTTTTCCAAGATGAATCTCTTTGCAAGCACTGTATGGGATGAGAGTTGTAGAGAAATAACAAGCAGCAGAGCTGATTTTCCTGAACTCTCTTTATGGACTGAGCCATCAATCTATAACAATGTGAAGGCTTCAGAGATTTCCTAGTTGCCCTCATAAGAAATAGACATCATTCTATTTTCGGACAGTTCAGGTAGTGGAAGTAGGCACATTTTCCCCATAGTCACCAGGCTATGAATCTGAGTAACTAACCTACTGACAATTAGATGTTATGCTTCAAATTAGAAACCAGTATTACATGTGTGAATTAATGGCATTTCATTATGCATTACTGTCTCCGTCAACAAACTGTGACTAGATTTAAGCTTTGCAGGTCTGAGGTAACTCAGGAGAGTTCTGTTCAAGTCCAGTTTCAATCAAGGGCAGTATGAAATGATGAATGTGGGAACTAAAATACACTGAATATGTCTTAGAGGCAAAACCATCTAGAGCTTCCCAGTGTGTGTGAGTCAAATTCCTTGCATGCTGGAGAGAGCAGAGCATTGCAGGAATGAAAAGTAAATAGATTTAAAATCCTGAATGACTCTCAACCTACACGACAGATTAAACAAGTCACATTTATGGATTTTAAGTTAGACTGGTCACAAACTGACCGAGCTCATTGAGTAGAAAGAACTTGATCTGGGCTTATGAACCCTAAATCACTGAAATACAAGCTTTGTTTAGCAAGTAATAAAACTGAATCAAGAGCAGAAGCTGAATTTAACAGAGACTCCTGTGATTCTCCTCTCTCATTTGCAACCTCCAACTTCACTGGCTTGTTACAGCTGAATAGGTAGCATTTATGCAGTGAATAAAAAGCTGTCTTCCCTACCTCTTCACCCCTCTTCTCAAATCATACAGTATTTCCAAACTCAGCCTGCTATTTTAAATGAAAAGAAATGCTGTAGCCCTATCTCTACATTAGTGGAGCATGGAGGACAACTTAGGTCAGCTCAAAATATTAATCAGTGGAGAAGCCCTCCTTCTCGGCCCTTGCCAAGGGTTGGCCTTGGCCTGTTATTTCAAAGCGAAATTTACATTTTTTGTATGAGTGTATAGGGGTCACATAACACTAGCTTGCCACTGGTAAGGGTACTCCCCACTGTGTGTCTAAGTAAGGTTGAGACAGCAATTCATTTTTCAGATTTGGAATATTGCCACTTCTAAACAGATTTTACTATTTTCAATTCAAACACATTTACACACATGTATGAGTCTCTCATATTTACTACATTTATTTTCCTGTATACATAATTAAGTGAGGTAATATAAAGGAAATTTAATGCTTTTTACTATATTCCAAATCCTTGTATTCAGCTTTTTTTCCTAAATTATCTCTCTGTCATCCTAAATTCTTCTCCCTCTCTCTAGTCTCCTTATATATAATAATAATATAATAATAGGTTTAAATATTGGATTTTCCATTGGAGCACATCATGATTCCAGGTACTGCCCCACTACCTGGCTGCTTCACTGAATTTGATCGTGACTAGTGAGTCTCTTGGCTGTACCTGGATTAGACAGTATATACATATATATTTCATTCTTTTAGTTTACTCACACTAACATCTGTAGCCCTGAATGATGTGAATTCATGGATTTCTCTTCTAGAAAAACGTAACTTTTGAGAAAGTGAGTGTATCTGTAATTTGACTTTGCCAGTGTTGTTGCAAGCTCCATAGTTTCAGTTAGTCAAATTTATAACCCTAAAGCAATATTCTCTTTCCCTTTTCTCTATCATTTAAAACCGTAATTAGTTTGCTCCAAAGCATTTCTAAAATCTACATTTTAATCTATATTTTTGGGGGCATCATAATCCCTAAATGCCATGCAGTTTGTCTGTGCAAGAACCTATATGCTGAATTTACACACGTGGATTTGAAGTCTCTAATCTCCCACGTGGTTCTATTCATTCCAGTAAGAATCACCTTCGTCAAGTATCAATTTCTCTTTCAGAGGCCAACATATCCTTGTAATTGCATCTCAAATTATGGTTAAGGGATCCTCTTGTGACTGTTAATTACTAGGTTCAACAAAATGAGAAAAGAGGAGGAGAATTAAATTTGTCTATCCTGTGCTATGTATTTTATATGCATCCTCTCATTTTAGACTCAGGGTAAACCTGAGAAGAAGGGAGTATTATTTCCTTTATACAAGCGAAGAAAGTGAGGCTTATACATATCATGAAATGTACTTTAAATTCCCAAAGCTGACAAAAATTTAGGCCCTTTTTACTCCCCTTCTCTAAAAAGGGACAGGGGAATAAGGAGGGAGGGGTGAGCAGGAATGACATTTGCCACTGCCAGGAAACAAGAATGCTATACTTAAGGGTAACTGACAGGGTAACAATGACCTGCTTCTTTCATTAATTCACACATGCATGTCCTGTATAGCCTCTAAATATTTTTCTTCGATATTTGCACAGGTGATGTGTGAGTACTTCAGATATAAAAGAGTGTTACAAAAGAAAACAGAAGGAAACACTGCCCAAATTAACCCATATTCCAGAGTATATACTAATTGTGTCCACGTACTTTTGTTGAAAAACATATAACATAAATGATAGCCATGATATCAAAATTTAATAACATGAATATACATGCTTAAAAATCATTGAAATTACAAGCTGCACTTGTAATTTCATGATCAGGCACACCCTGATGACTGTTTTAATTTAAGCAGATATATTTGTCAATTTGAATTAAAGTGTACATTGCATGGAGTATGAATGGTTCCTTTCAAGTACTTGTTAAGGGCAGTATGCAATAACAATATTAAACAATAAACAACTCATATAAATATTGGGAAAGAAATATTTTGAGAAATAAAGATAAAAGCAGTAAAACATAATAGGTTATTTTTAAGTTCACAAAATTATGTGTTCCTCTTACCCCTCTCCCCCCACAAAAAAGTTAAAGGAAACATCATTTGCTGTTATATTCAAAGATCTTGAGTATGACTTAGATGACAATAAATATTCCATCTTTGTAATTACTTAATTTGTATAAAAGTCCCAAATATATATTTATGAAAGATATAATGTAATAGTGGAGAAAGACCCGGGAAACACATAAAAGGAATAAAATGCTGAGATTTGGAGATTAAAATAACATCTACCAAATAGGCTTTGGTACTCTCACTTGGAAATAAATTTGTTTTGCAGTAGATGGGTAGGTATGAATAGATTTGTTGTACTAAAAGCAACCTCTATACGTCACTAGATGCTGATTCATTTCCCTGTACTCATCATCAGGCTGTCCTTAGAACCTCTGGGGTGTGCTTGTTGGTGCTGTGCAGCGACTTAGTATAAGTGGCAGAGCTACTGACAAGAGAGGATTCATGAGTCCAGAAGAATCAGCAAGTGCTGGAGTTTACTTCCAAGGGTTTCCACTGAGTCACACCACTCAAAGCAATAGACTGTTTGGTTTGACAAATGAAATAACTCTCAAATGGTCTGTTTTCAAAATATGTTTTATATTAGCCCTGGCTAAGAACAGTGGTCTTCTGTGAATTTCAACACATGTGCCTCTAGTGTACAGTATGGCTCTGGTGAAAGACATGAGGTGAAGCAACAATCCTGCCATCTATCATCATTTGATCCAAAAGGTGATTTCTGCCTTGAGGCAGAAAACAAAAACAACTATGCAGTGTTTTACCTACTTAGTATCAAAGAAATTTAATTACTGATTTAAGAGGAAAAACAATGATGTGTATATATGAAGAACTAATTTTTTTTCTCATAAGCTGTTTACTTATTTATTTTTCCTTCCAGTTATTGAGATGTAATTGACCTATAGCATCTAAGTTTAAGGTATACAGCATAATGATTTGACTCACATACATCATGAAATGATTACCACAATAAGTTTAGTGAACGTCTATCATCTCATATATATATAGATACAATATAGAATAGAAGAAAAAGAAAATAATAGTTTTTCCTTGTGATGAGAACTCAGGATTTACTCTCTTAAAAACTTTCATATATAACATACAGTAGTGTTAATTATATTTATCATTTTGTACATTACATCCCTAGTACTTGGTTATCTTATAACTGGAAATTTGTACCTTCTGGCTACATCCAATTTCCCCTTCTCCCCCACCCCTTTTGGCCTCTGGTAACCACAAATCTGATCTCTTTTTCTATGAGTTTGCTTATTATTTTTTGAACTATAATTGACCTACAACACTATGTTAGTTCCCGGTGCACAACATAGTGATTCGATACTTCTGTATATTACAAAATGATCACCATGATAAGTTACCATCTTTCACCATACAAAGATATTACACTATTATTGACTATATTCCTAACACTGTACATTTCATCCCCTTGACTCATTTATTTTGTAATTGGAAGTTTGTACCTCTTAATCTCTCTCACCTATTTCTCTCCTTCCCCACACAATCCCTGGGCCTCTATCAACCACTTATTGATTCTCTGTATCTATGACTTGGTTCCTGTTTTCTTATCTTTGTTCATTTGTTTTGTTTTTTAGATTCCACATATAAGTAAAATCATACAATATTTGTCTTCCTCTGACTTATTTCACTTAGCATAATACCCTCTAGGTCCATTCAAGTTGTCACAAATGGCACAATTTCATTCTTTTTTATGGCTGAGTAATAGTCCACTGTATACATATACCACATCTTTTACCATTCATCTATGAATGGACAAAAGTTCCTTCCATATCTTGGCTATTGTAAATAATGCTGCAATAAACATAGGGGTGCATGTATCTTTTCTAATTAGTGTTTTTATTTTCTTCTGAAAAATACCCATGAGTGGAATTGCTGGATCACATGGTTGTTCTATTTTTAATTTTTTGAGGAACCTCCATACTGTTTTCTACACTGGCTGTACCAATTTATTATACATTCCTACTGAAAGTGTACAAGGGCTCCCTTTTCTCCAACACTTGTTATTTGCTGCTTAAAGGAAAAGATGATGATGCATATATATAAAGGATTAAATTTATGTCAAGAATTTCACTGAAAATGTAAAGGAGCATAAAAGAAAGAATAAGAGGAATTAAATAAAAACATTCAATCTTAATTCATTGATTAAAATCTATTTAGTAGGAAAGCAAATAATTATCATGTGAACAAATAGTTATTGAGAGCTTACCTTGTGCCACCCAGTTCTAAACACTTGGCATGTTTCATCTCATTTATTCTCAAGATACCAGAACAAAACATGTAATATTACTATCACTATTTTACAAATGAATAACCGAAGCTCAGAAAGGTTAAGTAACTTCCCTCAGATAAATTTCATTGCTGAGGTTGACAATGAGATAATAACTAAATGATTAATAAAGCTAATTGCCCATATTCAGATATATATTGAATCTTAATTATAATAATAGAAGTTAACAAGCAGCAAATGCATAGTACTTCATATGCTTCACCTGGTTCAATTCTGGTACCAACACTTTGGATTAGAAATTTTAATTGTTATCACTTTACATTTAACAAAAGTGAGGCTTGAATGGGGTAAACAACTTTTTCAAAATCACTCAAGTAATAAGTATTAAAAGCGAGTGCTTGGATAAAAACTACCCACTTAACTCCAGAACTATTTCCCTTATCTACTATTATAATTTTATTTTCCCCAGTCTAAGAAGCTGTGCCATGCACAATGCACCCAAGTGCGTGCACACACACACACACACACACACACACACACAAACTTATATGTTATTTTGTCATTGCTCTAATGAGAGTAGTAATACATATAGAAAACAGGAATACACGTGTCATAGGAAAAAGCAAAATCTTTGTGTATACTCTAATAGATTACTCGCCTTTTGCCTGTGCCAGAGAAAGACTCCAAATTTTATGTTGCAATAAAAAGGACGGGCACATGTTTCAGACCATTGACCCATGCTGCTTCAAGATTTTAGTGTGAAAAATGGAACATCAAAAATAGACTCCTACGTGAAATACACTGTCCTGTACTTTGCCTCTGGATAAACACACAATCAGATTCTATACAGTATAAATATATATCATTTAAATAATTCAGAATAGCTAAGGGGATTGAAATAAATAAAAAAGAAGGTTGCAAGTCTTTTGAAATAGTTGCTACAGTATGCCATTTTTTTTAAAAAAGCCGAGATTGCTCATATTTATTTCTCCTTTTTTTTCCTATGTAGTGTTCAAGAACTTATAAAAGTGCATAATTTTTAGCCTCTTATTTAATTATATAAGGTAATTCTGGCATACATACCACCATGGACACTAACATATGTGACAATGCAGCAAATAAAAACATGCTTCATTTATTAAGATGCATAGGAGTGCTGTTAGTTTGTAACCAATTTCTGTACATAATATATTTTTGATGATTAGTTGCCTAGTTCTCTTCAGAGCTTGGAAAAAAAGACGGGAATGTAGATATGAGCTACAAAATATTAATGGCATCGTATGGTTTGCACTGGCCTGGGCCACTCTATTGGATCAGGGCTTGAGAGTCACATATGTTATAATGCAATCTACCATGCATAGTGGAACCATACTGACTCCATGTAGCTCGCTTCACCTTAGGCCTGCAGTTCTATTCCATTCCCTGCCTGCATGAGTGAGCTTTAGCCTACTCACAAGGAATGTGCCCAAGCCAGATAAGTTCCCGGTCAACTTTTACCCTTGCCTTCATCTGATACGAAAACTGGAAGAATGTCTTCTACTGATGCAGATGGTTAATGGTCATGAGACCCCCAGGGGGAGGGAAAAACCCCAGCTCCAGTTGGTTCTGACACACATCTCACATAGTAGTCAAATTCTATTTTTAGCTTTGGCCCCTTTTAAATCTCCCTGTAACCCCTTCAGCAGAGTAGAGTGCCTCTGTGAATGCCTCTGGATCTTGCCTGCCAGATCGCGCCTGTACGGAAGTTACAGTAAACTTCGTAAGTGTACTTTATGGAGTTGCCTTCTTCATTTTTGGTCTTAAAGTTCCTTCTCAGTTCAGAGGATATTTATTCAATATCCCCACCTCCCAACAACCATAAAGTCTAATTAATTCTCAGATTGCAGACCTCCTCCCTTGGAAGCCACAAAATAAACCAGCTCATCTCCTTGGGACAGTGACTTTAATATACTTCAAAATATTTTTATATGCAAATAAACACAGGCATGTCATGGAAAAGAGGTAAAAGTCCCCAAATTCTTTTAAATGAAAGGACAATAGTTAAAATTTACATGTACAGAAATCCCCTTAAGGTTCCATGCCCAGCCCCCCATTTTTCCATTATAGGTACACCCTATTTGGGGCTTCTTAAGAGGAAACATATGAATACCTCAGAAGATACCTTGATGGAGTATGAGGTAGGAAGAAGTTATCTCATCACCAGTACTGACCTGGGTGACAATTTATTTCCTCCCCTGGCTAGCAAGCACCGCACACTTGTATTTAGGTCTCTTGCCTTCATGTTTTTATGACAAAATTAGTCTCCAGCCAAGGGTAGTGTTTTACAATAACTTTTGCCCACTCACAGACTAGGATATAAGCACACATAAATGAGCTTACAAAGATATCTTATATGTCTTAAGATCATAAATACACACTGCTTGAATTGGAGTGAAGAGACATCAAAAAAAATCTTAAAAAAAAAGGGACTTCCCTGGTGATCCGGTGGTTAAGACTTTGCCTTCCAATGCAGGGGGTGCGGGTTTGATCCCTGGTCAAGGAGCTAAGATCCCACATGCCTTGCAGCCAAAAAACCAAAATGTAAAAAAACAGAAGCAGTATTGTAACAAATTCAATGAAGACTTTAAAAAAGGTCCACATCAAAAAAATCTTAAAAAGAGAAATGGCCCATTAGAAGCCCAGGGTTTTGATCTAGGTTATATATTTGTTTTATTTTGCCCACTCATTTTTTCTTACAAAGAGAGATTTTAGATCCAAACAGAAGTCTGTATTATCAGCTTCTCTTAAGACAGGAAGATCTGGCAGCAAGTTGCTTACATTCTTGAACAGCAACAATCTGCAGTATCTCAAGTAGGGAATGACACTTCATACATATTTGTTCTTTGGTTGGCCACAGTCCCCACCACTCCCTATTATTTACTGCTTTCATCCATCTCTGTTATTTATTTCACCTCTGTGGCATTTGAGCATCAAGACAATTAAAACAAGCCCATACTAATTCACCATTTTGACTACTAAGTCATCCATTAAGTAAAGCATTTTAGTAAATATGACTGAACTGCTTATAAAGTGAAACAGAATAACTGTGATACATACATCTCATGGTAGCACTGATCCATTGCTTGCCAAATGTCAATGTATGCACGTTATTTTTAAAGGTAAATTTCCAGGTTAAAAAAATTAAGGGATGAATGAAGAGAGAAATTACTTAAAGAAATTGAAATAGATTCTCTACCTAACCCAAGTGCAAGAGCATAAGAACATTTTTGTTAGGGAAAGAGGATGTCAACAATTGAACTACCTTGTGAACTAAGTTATTCAATCTTCAATTATGGGATGTCTACAACTAAGGTTAGCCGTTAACTCTACTCATAATCTAACAATCTTGGCTTACTTTCAAAAATGACAAGTATGCATAATGATGGTAATTTGATTGGATTTAGTTTTATATTACATGATTTTACAGAATTTGTAGTCAAAATACAAATGTATTTTATCTAATTAGTAAAGCCTGATGTATTTCTCCTATAAATCTCTTATTCTTGAATAACAAGTTCAGAAATGTTAATCATCAGTATGGACAAACTAATGCTTATTAGTGAGTATAATCCATCCTTTTCAGAACTTGTTAGAGACGAGAAAAAAAAAAATGCAATGGTCAAAAAGACTTGTGTTTATAATTAAATGTAAGGCATCCTGAAAAGCAATTTACCCATTTACTTACATTTTTAGAGCTTTTTGTTCGTTAAGGTGTCCAAAAGTAGGGCTCAATATAAGAAAAAAACCTTTTCCAGTGATAAATTTTCAGACATTTTCCAATAGACATTCAAAGAAGAGAAGAAAATGAAATATATCTTTATATCTAATATTCTATTTGTTTTGACTGATAGTTTTATGTACATATTAGATGCTAAAACCTACTTTATTTTGGACAAAAGAAGAATTAGCCAAAATTATTTCAAAAGAACAAGCATTGTTTTAAAGATAATTAAAATATTTTTGTCAAAATATATGTATTTAATTTATACTAAATGTTTTTAGACTATTAGATGACTTTGTAATAAATTTTTATCTCTGCCAATTTGGGAGATAGGAAATCCAACCCTTACCGTGATTAATTCTGAGATCTTGAGAAACAAACTTTTATTTTCAGGCCTTAGTTTCCTCAGACAGTGACCCTTTAACTCACAAATTCTGATATAGATTGCTTTGACTTTACTATGTATTTCTGGAAATAAAATTGCCAATTTCTAAACAATTCATTTCAACTCCTTATGGGAAATGCCATAATAATTATTATAATGGTTATAATTCTCCTCTTTCCCCTTTTTCATCAACTAATAGCTTGTCAGAATACCATAGAAGATAAACACCTGATTTGTTATTTTCAGTCAACCATCCTAGTTTTCAGATTGATTCTGAACAAATCACATTGGATCCTAATCAAGGCTCCATAAAATATGTATTATTTTTATGAACAGAGTGGGAAACACAATCAGAGAAAAGATAGAAATAAGAAATTGGAAGTAGAAAACTTGGATAGACAGAAAATTATCACAATTTCCAGATGACAGAATCTGATACATACAAACACAAGAAAAACAACTACAAAATGGTTTCATACTATAAGAGAATGTGCTTAAATAGCTACTTACAAGATTTCTTTACAAAAAGTAGCTTTCCCATATTTGAAGAAGAAAAACATTATGGATATCAATTAAAGTGAAGAACCCATCTACTAAAGCAATAATAAGATAAAATACTGAAAAACAAAGTTGGAAGAAATAAAAACGCCCCATGAAGAAAACTTTAAAACACCACTGAGCTCAATTTCGTTTCTTTTTATGGCTGAGTAATATTCCATTGTATATATGTGCCACATCTTCTTTATACATTCATCCGATGATGGGCACTTAGGTTGTTTCCATCGCCGGGCTATTGTAAATAGAGCTGCAATGAACATTTTGGTACATGACTCTTTTTGAATTTTGGTTTTCTCAGGGTATATGCCCAGTAGTGGGATTGCTGGGTCATATGGTAGTTCTATTTGTAGTTTTTTAAGGAACCTCCATACTGTTCTCCATAGTGGCTGAACCAATTCACATTCCCACCAGCAGTGCAAGAGGGTTCCCTTTTCTCCACACCCTCTCCAGCATTTATTGTTTCTAGATTTTTTGATGATGGCCATTCTGACTGGTGTGAGATGATATCTCATTGTAGTTTTGATTTGCATTTCTCTAATGATTAATGATGTTGAGCATTCTTTCATGTGTTTGTTGGCAGTCTGTATATCTTCTTTGGAGAAATGTCTGTTTAGGTCTTCTGCCCATTTTGGGATTGGGTTGTTTTTTTGTTATTGAGCTGCATGAGCTGATTGTAAATTTTGGAAATTAATCCTTTGTCAGTTGCTTCATTTGCAAATATTTTCTCCCATTCTGAGGGTTGTCTTTTGGTCTTGTTTATGGTTTCCTTTGCTGTGCAAAAGCTTTGAAGTTTCATTAGGTCCCATTTGTTTATTTTTGTTTTTATTTCCATTTCTCTAGGAGGTGGGTCAAAAAGGATCTTGCTGTGATTTATGTCACAGAGTGTTCTGCCTATGTTTTCCTCTAAGAGTTTGATAGTGTCTGGCCTTACATTTAGTTCTTTAATCCATTTTGAGCTTATTTTTGTGTATGGTGTTAGGTGGATAGACCTAGAGTCTGTCATAAAGAGTGAAGTAAGTCAGAAAGAGAAAGACAAATACCGTATGCTAACACATATATATGGAATTTAAGAAAAAAAAATGTCATGAAGAACCTAGGGGTAAGACAGGAATAAAGACACAGACCTACTGGAGAATGGACTTGAGGATATGGGGAGGGGGAAGGGTGAGCTGTGACAGGGCGAGAGAGAGGCATGGACATATATACACTAACAAACATAAGGTAGATAGCTAGTGGGAAACAGCTGCATGGCACAGGGATATCGGCTCGGTGCTTTGTGACCGCCTGGAGGGGTGGGATAGGGAGGGTGGGAGGGAGGGAGATGCAAGAGGGAAGAGATATGGGAACATATGTATAACTGATTCACTTTGTTATAAAGCAGAAACTAACACACCATTGTAAAGCAATTATACCCCAATAAAGATGTTAAAAAAAAAAAAAACACCACTGAGGAATATAAAACCAAAAAAGATGAACAAATGGCAATACATATTCTATCATTTGCTAGGAAAACACAGTATTAATTCTATGAGGTCTAATATCAAAATATAATCACAGTAAGATGTTATTTTTTTTACCTTACTGGAAATAGTGATGCTAATTCCAAACTTATTCTAAAAATAAAATAAAATAATTTAGCATCTGTACATTCAGAGTCTCACAAATCAATGGAAAATACAGAATTCAAAGAAAGACATGGCTGAAACAATGAAGTAGTGTGTGAGTAGAATACTTTTTGCCATTTATTTAAATCTTAATTTACTCTTTTAAATGCCCGAAGTACAGCACGTATGTAGAGACTATGAACTCCACAGTTTAATGATGCTTTACAAAGTGAACATATAGCCATAATCCAATAAAGATACAGAATATTACCAACATCCCAGAAGTCTCCATATCATTCTCTCCCAGTTATTAGCCTTTCCAAAAGCAATTTGCTTATTTGGTTAAGCTTTACATAAGTGAAAGCAAATAGTACATATTATTTTGTGTCTAGCTTCTTTCACTCACCATGAAATGAGTGAGATTTATCACTTTGTTGCTTATAGCCATAGTTTACTACTTCACTGTTGGTGGACATCTTTGTTGTTTAAAGTTTTTGGAAAAACTGACATTCATGGCCTGCACTTAATGGATCAGAGAGTATTTATAAGCTCAGATTTAGTATAATAAATACTGAAAATTCCAACCAGTAGTGAATGAGCTTTTCATTTGCTCTTCATCCTCATCAACTCTTGAAATCATTTTGTTTGTTTGTTTTTTTAGCTTTTTATGACTGTTGTGGTAGGTACATGGTGGTATTTAACTGTGTCTTTTTTCTTTATTTCCCTCATGACTACTTATGTTGAAATTCTTTACATAGGCTGTTTGGTCATTTGGATATCATCTTTGTAAAGAATTAATTCAAAATTTTCTATTTTATAAAATGTGGGCTGTCTTTTTTCTTATTGATATTTAGAAATTCTTTGATTATTCTGGACACAAATCCTTTGTTGGATATAAATATCTTCTCACTCTGTGGCTTGCCTTTTCTCTCTCCTAATGGTTTCTTCTTGCTGAACAAAACTTTAATTTTAATGGAGTTCAATCATCAGTATTCTTCTTTATGATTACTGCTTTTTGCTGCTAGCTAAAAAATTCCTTGCCTCCTCCACCTCCAGAATCATAAAGATATTTCTGCCTTATCATCCAAATAGTTCTAAATTTTGATTTTATGTATGGTATGAGGTAGATAGGTTTATATTTTCTTACACAGGTATATAATTAACCCAGTCTTATTTATTAGAAAGAGCATCCTTCCTTACCAAATTGCAGAGGCATCTTTGTCTTAAATCAGGCTAATTTCTCTACTATTTATTCTATTTCATTAGTGTACTTGTCTATTCTTGAGTAACAGCACTGTTCTAATAACTATGACTTTATTATACATCTTGATGACAATTATATCCTCCAGCAAGGTTCATTTCCTCAAGACTGTCTTCACTATTCTTGATTATCTCATTTCTACATGAGTTGAAGTCAGCTTGTCAACTTAACATGCTGAAATTTTTACTGAGACTGCATTGAATCTATAGTTGTACTCAAGGAGAAGTGACAAGTTTACAATATATGATCTCCATTGATTAATCTTCCTTACTTTATCTCATAAATATCTTTTTCTTGGTATAGAAGTCTTATTCAAGTTTCTTAGCTTTATATTTTGATAAATGATATATTTTCAAAATTACATTTCTTAATTGCTTCTAAGTGTTAATACAGTTAACAGTTAACTTTTATATTGATATTTAATCCAGTGACCTTTTTAAAGTCACATATTAATTTTAATCGTCTCTAATATTCTTTTGAATTCCTATGTACTATATAATGCCATCTGTGAATAATGACAGTGTTACTTCATCCTTCTCAATACTTGTATCTTTTATTTCTTTTTCTTCCATCACTGAACTCCCTCGAATGAAATATTGAATAGAAATTGTATTACAAAGCTTCTCCATTTCTAACTCATTCCTAGTTTCACAGTGAAATTTTACAATATATCACCATTAAACAGGATGTTTACTACAGAATTTTGGTCAATACTCTGTTGTATTAAGTAAGCTCCCTTCTGTTCTTGGTCTGCTAATTATTTTTAAAATTCACGAATAGCTGATGAATTTTGTTAAATATTTTTTTAGTGTCTACTGTTATGGTCATATGATTTTCCTCCCAAATCTTGTTAATGTGGAGGATCACACTGATTCATTTTAAATGCTAAACCTATCTTGAATTTTTAGAATAAATCAAATTTTACAGGATGTCTTTTTTAATATGCCTGAATTCAAATTTTTAATGATTTTTTTCTTCACTGTTTATAAGTTGTCCCATTTTCTCGCCATTCCTGGGACTCCAGTAGTGTGAATATTATTTATTTCTTCCATATACCTTATATCTCTTATGGCTTTTAATACATTTTCAATTATTTTTTTTCTCTCCAGACTTCAGTTTGAAATTTTCTACTAAACTATCTTTTTCTTCACTAATTATCTTTCCTTTTCTGTCTAGTGTGCTGTTAAAGCCTACTGAATTATAATTTCAGTTATTTTATTTTTAATTTTGGAATATTCATTTGATTTTTCTGTGTGTAGAGTTCAAGAAGGTCTGCTAAAATTCTCCACCTTTCTATATTATTGACCATGTAAATTAACATTATTTAAAAATATCTGTTACCCCAATGGTCTGTTTCCATTTCCTATGTTTTTCTCTAGGTTTTTTAGTTATTTTATTCTGTTACCTGATACAACTAGGTCAATATTATTGAGCCTTTTAACATTAGTAAAGGCTCTGGATATTAAGTTTTTCCTGAAGAGATTTTCTTCTGGCAGGCAATTCATACCACTTTTACTCACTGTGGGACTGAGGAGATATTTGCTGATATCCTTCTTCACTGTCAAACCCAAGCAAAAGTGGAAACATTCAAAAATTTCTATTTCCAACATGATTTTTCAAAGATTCAGTTTCCTTTCAAAGTGTAAGAGGCTTGTCGCTCCACAGCCTGGCAGAGAGAGACTTGTTCAACCAGTTCAAGTGAAGAAAGAGTACCTACTAATTAGGTTACTTTGGGCAGCCATTTATCATTTTCAAAGCATTCAACAAAATTTGTATCAATATTTCCTTAAATGTACTACTGAAATTCACCTTCCACCTCAAACACTTTGACAATTTGCTGAGAACTCTCTACAATGAATCCAGATTTCTGTATGTACTAAACCATTCATGTGCTCTTCGTCCCAGTTTTACATGCTCAAGGGAACGGATCATCCTTTAACAAAGTTACTCATTTTATAGTGTCATTCAGACATTTTAGTTTTCATTTGCTCTCCAAGTTTTTTGAACCCAGCATTTATCTGTGAATAAAGCACTGTATTATGACAATGTCAAGATTTTATTTTATAACAATAGACGAAACCTCTCCTGGAGCCAGCCACCCATGGGATAACATCGGTAAAGAAGCCAACACAATTCCTCCTGGACAGCACTTTCTCAATATGAAGACAAAAAAATTAAATGTACCTTGACCTTTTTTGTTTCAGACGGAAACTTGCAGCAAGAAAATATCGTTTATGAATTTTGCCAACGTTTACAATTTTTACAAGAGCTAGAGCTTGATATCTAATGGTGAAATCTGCTTACTCACCAACCTGGAAGGAGATGTCATTTTTCCATTTACTGATCTCAAATCTCTTCAGTTTCAGGTGATACTTCTTCAGTATTTCAACTTATACTGATGGAGAATGGCGTCTTTGATTTATCCAGCTGCATCTTGACCTAACATTTTCTCACTACAACTTTACATGCTTCCATCATTATGTTCTCACCAACCATGTGAAACTTTTCTTTTTTTGGTGGGGGGGGGGGGAATAATTCCTGCTACTAAATAACTTGATTCTTGAAACATTTCATTGAATGCAGGTATTTTTTTAAAAAAGAGCTTTACTGAGTTTAAGATTCCAAGAACTATTTCTCAGTACTTTCCTTGTTGAGTGACTATGGTTTGTAGTTATGTCCTTTTGATCTTGTTGCTTCACTTAGAGATTGTTTGCAACAAACTATGTACAATGGGATTAGATAACTTGGATTGTCAGCTCCTGTAAAAATAATTGGATTTCATGGTAAATATAGGAAGTTTTTGGTTTTATTGCTATAGTTTCGTTTTTTCCTTTGTTGCTCTCGCTCACTTACTTTGAAATGACTTTGAAGATTGTGATTGTTTATTTCCAGCCTTACCAGAAGTATCTGTAGACCTAAGATAAAGAATCATCTTCTTCCATCTCACACCTCATGTCCAGAAAACACCATACTGGATCCTCAAACATGTTTGTAAAGAGAAACATTAATAAAACAGATGGGTAACAAATAATTTTACAAAAAAAATCACAAAAAGTATTAAAAGTTCACAACTCTTCCAGCCTACATATCCACATTTTGCAACATTTACAATAAGAGCAAAGCCACAGGAGGATTCCTGACCTACAGTGAATAAAAATTTTGTCTTTGAATCAAGATAGACATTTTCTCTACCGTGCTCATTTCCTTCTGAGCACCAGAAGCATTTTTTTTTTGGCTGTGTTGGGTCTTCCTTGCTGAGCGCAGGCTTTCTCTAGTTGCAGCGAGCAGGGGCTACTCTTTGTTGCAGTGTGCATGCTTCTCATTGCGGTGGCTTCTCTTGTTGTGGAGCATGGGTTCTAGGCACGTGGGCTTCAGTAGTTGTGGCATGTGGGCTCAGTAGTTGTGGCGCATGGGCTTAGTTGCTCTGCAGCATGTGGGATTTTCCCGGACCAGGGCTCGAACCCGTGTCCCCTGCAGTGGCAGGAGGATTCTTAACCACTGTGCCACCAGGGAAGCCCCCAGAAGCACTTTTAAAGTCCATATTTCTGCTAACATTCTGTTCAAAGCAATCTAGGTTTTTTCTGTGAAGTGCTTCAAATTTCTCCCATTCTTTACCACTATCCAATTCCAAAGTCACTTTCACATATTGAGTCAGGGCAGGCTGGAAACTTTCAGGCAGGAGCTGCTACTGCAGTCCACAGGTGAGGTTTCCGCTCCCCAGGGAAACCTCCATTCTGCTCTAAGCCCTTTCTGTTGATTAGATCAGCCAGTGAAGATTATCAAGGATAATCTGTACATAAAGTTAACTGATGGTAGACATTAATCACATCTAAAATATAGAACCACTGCAACACTTAAGATTTATGTTTGTTTGAAAAACTGGGTCCTATAGCCTAGCCAAGTTGACACATAAAATTGATCAAGACAGGAAATTTTAGCAGTATTAAAATTAATTTCAATATTAAAATAGCACTATTAACCTCAGGTGTAGTACAGCATTTTGTTGTTTTTATTATACCTAAAATGTTAACAAGGAAGTTTTGAAAGACAGAAAGGATCTTGAACATTCATGTATTCCTATGTTACACAAACCATGAGGTGCATGTTCAGTGTATGATGCACCGGGATAAATACACTTTGTTACTGTGGGCACCTAACTGGTAAGATAATGAGGAATCATCCTAGGCATGGTAGAGAGGTAAAGTGAACGCTAATGGACCAGATAAAATTTGTCAGGTACCCTGTTAGAGCACCTTTGTCTTGGTTTTTCTGATAATTAGTATCTTTTCAAATAAAGAACTTAATCACGTTCGCCTTACAATGCAAAATGTCTTGAAAAGAAATCCACCAAAATTATACAAAGATTTAAAAAACCCTGATATTGGAAACTGAATTCAAAGCAGGTTCATTGTATACAGAAGTATAGCAAACTGACCAAAAAGTGTAAGAGTAAAAATGTTATTTCTTGGTCTAAAATTCTGATTCAATATTATCATATAATGACACACTGTAGCATTAGCAATGGAAGCTGTTTCTAACTTAATATAGGAAACGACTTGTAAACTATTAAAGATAAAATGTATGGTCTCAGGGCTTCCCTGGTGGCGCAGTGGTTGAGAGTCCACCTGCCGATGCAGGGGGCACAGGTTTGTGCCCCGGTCCGGGAAGATCCCACATGCCACGGAGCGGTGGCCCGTGAGCCATGGCCGCTGAGCCTGCGCGTCTGGAGCCTGTGCTCCGCAATGGGAGAGGCCACAACAGTGAGAGGCCCGCGTACCGCGAAAAATAAAAATAAAAAGTATGGTCTCAGAAATTAAAGATAATAAAACAGGTCTGTGCAATTGATGTTTATAGATAGTGCATCCCTGTATAACACCATGACATGGATTTTGAGTATCTTAATTATTTTTAAGTCACAAGTATTAATTTTATGAATATATTTTCCTTTTATAAAATTCAACATGAAAATAAATTCTATATCAACTATTGCTCTCAATCCTAGTTCATTCCTTATAGAAAACCACTGTTATCAATTTGATTTCAGAAGTTATTCTATATACAAGAAATATACATACCAAGATCATCCATTTTAAAAATTATTTTGTTTACATAAATCATGATACACTGTCTATTTCTGCAAACCCTCCACACACATTATACGTCTTAGACATCTTTCCATGACAGTTAATATTTGTCTTACTGATTTTTTGTTAACTACTGCATAGTATTCCCAAAGCAGATTCAGCTGCCATTTATTCAGCTAGTTTCTTTAAGATGGACATTTTGGTTGTTTCCAAGTTTTTGCTAATACGTACAATACATTTTTCCTCATGCATATGTGCAAATGATTTTAAGGCACATTTTCAAGTTCATCTGGAGGGCTTGTTAACCAAAAAAATATACCCATCCTTAGAGTTTCTAATTTAATATGTCTGAGATAAATACTAAAAATGTGCATTTCTGACAAGTTCCCAGGTAATTATGATGGTGAAGGTGCTGGTCCAGGGTCTGTACTTTGAGGACCACTGCACTAAGTACCTACTGAGTGCTAATCAAACTGTAGTCCATGAACCACCACTAGCAGCATTATTTGGAGCTTGTTAGAAATTCAAATGTTTGAGTCCCACCCCAGTTCTACCAAATAAGAATCTCTGTGCTTTACAAGTTCTTCATCTGATTATTATGTATTCTCAGGTTTGAGGAGCACTGATGTAGCTTAGATTTATGTAGCTAAGACTTACGTTGTCATTGGGAAATCTTATCCCCTGCACCCTCTTATTTAGAATCACATGAATTACATACTGTGATTGGGCACCAGTAAAATATTTTCATTAGTTCTAACAAATATCAGATAATTAGAATTTTTATTAATTTTAAAATGGGTTTATCCAAAACATTATAACCTCAACATTGTAGGAAAAGCTCACATGTTTAATATATTTTATTTTATTTCTTCTTTATTTATTTTAAAAATGCTTCTAAAACAGTTCCTTAACTTTTTTTTTATAAATTTATTTTATTTATTTATTTTTGGCTGCATTGGGTCTTCATTGCTGTGCATGGGCTTTCTTTAGTTGTGGCGAGTGGGGACTACTCTTTTGTGGTGCGCGGGCTTCTTATTGCAGTGGCTTCTCTTGTTGCGGAGCATGGGTTCTAGGCACACGGGCTTCAGTAGTTGCGATACATGGGCTCAGTAGTTGTGGTTTGTGGGCTCCAGAGCACAGGCTCAGTAGTTGTGGTGCACGGGCTTAGTTGCTCCACAGCATGTGGGATCTTCCCAGACCAGAGATCAAACCCATGTCCCCTGCATTGGCAGGTGGATTCTTAACCACTGTGCCACCAGGGAAGCCCATGTTTAATACATCTTAAATTCTATACCTACCCTGTCAAATAGCGTAGCCATGAGCCACATGTGTCTATTTACATTTACATTTAATGAAGTGAAACCTAATTAAATTTAAAACTCAGTTCCTAAGTCACAGGAGCCACACGTCAAATCCTCAATACCAGCATGTGGCTATGGGCTACCATATTTACATCATTACAGAAAGTTCTACGGACAGTGCTGTTCCACAGGTATACCAAGGTTACATATTTTCTTTTTCAAAATAAGGTTCAGTTTACTGTGTTCAAAACATATTAACTCTGTTACTATGGCAACTGTGAGGAATTTCTTGCAATTTTCCTTGGAAGATTTACAAAATATTTCTAAGAAATAGAAGCATCTAAACAACACTACACTTATGTTTTCTTTTAGAATACACACACACACACACACACATATATAGTATATTCATAGTTTTGTACTTGAAGGTTATTAAAATGTGACTTGTAATTTATCCACTGCTTTCTCCAAAGGGCTCCGCCCTTAGAGAGATAATTTTAAACTAATTCCAACTTTCTGGCTTTTATCTATCTCTTTCTACTCTCAGTAGTGTTGTAATCAATAGAAACATGTCTAACTCACTTAAACTTTCTAGGCTTCTTTTCACTCTGTACTGTAATAATGAACTTTGCTTCTCGGTGCTTGAGTTGCTAGACATGCAGGGGCAATCAAATGTTTCTTGCTTTAAAAATAATATTTTACTTTGATAGAAAGAACCAAAATCCTAGGTATAAGATATATTATAAAATTACATGGTGCAGAGAGACCTTCAACATGGCAGAAGAGTAAGACGTGGAGATCACCTTCCTCCCCAAATACATCAGAAACACATCAACATGTGGAACAACTCCTAAAGAACACCTACTGAACGCTGGCAGAAGACCTCAGACCTCCCAAAAGGCAAGAAACTCCACATGTACCTGGGTAGGGCAAAAGAAAAATGAAAAAACAGAGACAAAAGAATAGGGACAGGACCTGCACAACTGGGAGGGAGCTATGAAGGAGGAAAAGATTCCACACACTAGGAAGACTCTTCACGGGCAGAGACAGGGGGTGGCTGAGGGGAAGCGTCAGAGCCACGGAGGAGAGCGCAGCCACAGGAGTGCGGAGGGCAAAGTGGAGAGATACCCGCACAGAGAATTGGTGCCAACCGGCACTCACCAGCCCGAGAGGCTTGTCTGCTCACCTGTCAGGGCGGGCGTGGGCTGGGAGCTGAGGTTCGGGCTTCAGTCGGATCCCACGGAGAGAACTGGGGTTGGTGGCATGAACACAGCCTGAAGGGGTTAGTGCGCCACAGCAAGCCAGGAGGGAGTCCAAGAAAAACTCTGGACCTGCTGAAGAGGCAAGAGAGCATTGTTTCCTGGTGCACGAGGAGAGGGGATTCAGAGCACCACCTAAAGGAGTTCCAGAGATGGGCGCAAGCCATGGCTATCAGCGCGTACCCCAGAGACAGGCATGAGACGCTAAGGCTGCTGCTGCTGCTACCAAGAAGCCTGTGTGTGAGGACAGGTCACTCTCCACACCTCCCCTCCCGGGAGCCTGTGCAGCCAGCCACAGCCAGGGTCCTGTGATCCAGGGACAACTTCCCCGGGGGGAACGCACGGCGCGCCTTAGGCTGGTGCAATGTCACGCTGGCCTCTGCCACCACAGGCTCACCCCGCATCCGTACCCCTCCCTACCCCCGGCCTGAGTGAGTCAGAGCCCCCGAATCAGCTGCTCCTTTATAACCCCGTCCTGTCTGAGCGGGAAAAGATGACCTCAGGTGACCTACATGCAGAGGCGGGGCCAAATCCAAAGCTGAACCTCAGGAGCTGTGTGAACAGAAAAGAGAAAGGGAAATCTCTCCCAGCAGCCTCAGGAGCAGCGAATTAAATCTCCACGATCAATTTGATGTACCCAGCATCTGTGGAATACCTGAACAGACAACAAATCATCCCAAAATTGAGGCGGTGGACTTCGGGAGGAACGATATATATATATATATTTTTTTCCTTTTTCTCTTTGTGTATGTATTTATATGATTCTCTGTATGATGTTGTCTGTATAGCTTTGTTTTTACCATTTGTCCTAGGGTTCTGTCTGTCTGGTTTTTTTTTTTTTATTACTTTTTAATTTTTTTAACAATTATTTTATATTTTTAATTTTAATAAGTTTATTTTATTTTTTTTCTCTCTTTCTTTTTTTCTCTCTTTACTTCTGAGCTGTGTGGCTGACAGGGTCTTGGTGCTCCGGCCGTGTGTCAGGCCTGTGCCTCTGAGGTGGGAGAGCTGAGATCAGTATACTGGTACATTAGAGACTTCCCAGCACCACATAATATCAAATGGTGAAAGCTCTCCCATATATCTCCATCTCAAGGCTAAGACCCAGCTCAACTCAACGACCAGCAAGCTACAGTGCTGGACACCCTATGTCAAACAACTAGCAAGACAGGAACACAACTTCACCCATTAGCAGACAGGGTGTCTAAAATCATAATAAGGTCACAGACACCCCAAAACACACCACCGGACGCAGTGCTGCCCACCAGAAAGCCAAGATCCAGCCTCATTGACCAGAACACAGGCACCAGTCCCCTCCACCAAGAAACCTATACAACCCACTGAACCAAATTTACCCACTGGGGGGCAGACACCAAAAACAACGGGAACTGTGAACCTGAAGCCTGTGAAAAGGAGACCCCAAACACAGTGAGTTAAGCAAGATGAGAAGACAGAAAAACACACAGCAGATGAAGGAACAAGGTAAAAACCAACCAGACCAAACAAATGAAGAGGAAAGAGGCAATCTACCTGAAAAAGAATTCAGAGTAATGATAGTAAAGATGATCCAAAATCTTGGAAATAGAATGGAGAAAATACAAAAAATGTTTAACAAGGACCTAGAAGAACTAAAGAGCAAACAAACAAAGATGAACAACACAATAAATGAAATTTAAAATTCTCTAGAAGGAATCAATAGCAGAATACTGGAGGCAGAAGAACGGATAAGTGACCAGGAAGATTAAATAGTGTAAATAACTACTGCAGAGCAGAATAAAGAAAAAAGAATGTAAAGAATTGAGGACAGTCTCAGAGTGCTCTGGAACAACATTAAACACACCAATATTCGAATTATAGGGGTCCCAGAAGAAGAGAAAAAGAAAGGGACTGAGAAAATATTTGAAGAGTTAATAGTTGAAAACTTCCCTAATATGGGAAACGAAATAGTTAATTAAGTCCAGGAAGCACAGTGAGTCCCATATAGGATAAACCCAAGGAGAAACACATCAAGACAAATATTAATCAAACTATCCAAAATTAAATAAAAAGAAAAAGTATTAAAAGCAGCAAGGAAAAACAACAAATAACACACAAGGGAATCCCAATAAGGTTAACAGCTGATCTTTCGGCAGAAACTCTGCAAGCCAGAAGGGAGTGGCAGGACATAGTTAAAGTGATGAAAGGGAAAAACCTACAACCAAGATTACTCTACCCAGCAAGGAGCTCATTCAGATTTGATGGAGAAATTAAAACCTTTACAGACAAGCAAAAGCTGAGAGAGTTCAGCACCACCAAACCAGCTTTACAACAAATGCTAAAGGAATTTCTCTAGGCAAGAAACACAAGAGAAAGAAAAGACTTACAATAACAAACCCAAAACAATTAAGAAAATGGGAATAGGAACATACACATCAATAATTACCTTAAATGTAAATGGACTAAATGCTCCCACCAAAAGACACAGATTGGCTGAATGGATACAAAAACATGACCCATATATATACTGTCTACAAGAGACCCACTTCAGACCTAGAGACACATACAGACTGACAGTGAGGGGATGGAAAAAGATATTCCATGCAAATAGAAATCAAAAAAAAAGATGGAGTAGCAATTCTCATATCAGACAAAATAGACTTTAAAACAAAGACTATTACAAGAGACAAAGAAGGACACTATATAATGATCAAGGGATCAATCCAAGAGAAAGATATTACAATTGTAAATATTTATGCACCCAACATAGGAGCACCTCAATACATAAGGCAAATGCTTATAGCCATAAAAGGGGAAATTGACAGTAACACAATCATAGTAGGGGACTTTAACACCCCACTTCTTTCACCAATGGACAGATCATCCAAAATGAAAATAAATAAGGAAACACAAGATTTAAATGCCACATTACATAAGATGGACTTAATTAATATTTATAGGATATTCAACCAAAAACAACAGAGTACACTTTCTTCTCAAGTGCTCACAGAACATTCTCCAGGATAGATCATACCTTGGGTCACTAATCAAGCCTTGGTAAATTTAAGAAAATTCAAATCTTATCAAGTATCTTTTCTGACCACAACACTATGAGGTTAGACATCAATTACAGGAAAAAATCAGTAAAAAATACAAACACATGGAGGCTAAACAATACACTACTTAATAACCAAGAGATCACTGAAGAAATCAAAGGGAAAATCAAAAAATACCTAGAAACAAATGACAATGAAAACACGATGACCCAAAAACCTATGGGATGCAGCAAAAGCAGTTCTAAGAGGGAAGTTTATAGCAATACATCCCTACCTGAAGAAACAAGAAACATCTCAAATGAACAACCTAACCTTACACCTAAAGCAATTAGAGAAAGAAGAACAAAAAACCCCCAAATTTAGCAGAAGGAAAGAAAACATAAAGATCAGAACAGAAATAAATGGAAAACACAGAAAGAAGCAGTAGCAAAGATCAATAAAACTGGAAGCTCGTCCTTTGAGAAGATAAGCAAAAATGAAAAACCATTAGCGAGACTCATCAAGAAAAAAAGGGAGAAGAGTCAAATCAATAGAAGTAGAAATGAAAAAGGAAAAAGTGTCACAGATGACACTGCAGAAATGCAAAGGATCATGAGAGATTACTACAAGCAACTATATGCCAGTGAAATGGACAACCTGGAAGAAATGGACAAATTCTTAGAAAAGCACAACCTTCTGAGACTGAACCAGGAAGAAACAGAAAATATAAACAGACCAATCACAAGCACTGAAATTGAAACTGTGATTAAAAATCTTCCAAAAAACAACAGCCCAGGACCAGATGCCTTCAGAGGCGAATTCCAGCAAATATTTAGAGAAGAACTAACACCAGTCTTTCTCAAACTCTTCCAAAATATAGCAGAGGGAGGAACACTCCCAAAATCATTCTACGAGGCCACTATCACCCTGACACCAAAACAAAACAAAGATGTCAGAAAGAAAGAAAACTACAGGCCAACATCACTGATGAACATAGATGCAAAAATCCTCAACAAAATACAAGTAAACAGAATCCAGCTGCACATTAAAAGGATCACACACCATGATCAAGTGTGGTTTATCCCAGGAATGCAAGGATTCTTCAATATACGCAAATCAATCAATGTGATACATGATAGCAAGAAATTGAAGGATAAAAAAACATATGATCATCTCAATAGATGCAGAAAAAGCTTTCAACAAAATTCAATACCCATTTATAATAAAAACCTTCCAGAAAGTATGCGTAGAGGGAACTTTCCTCAACAAAATAAAGGCCACATATGACAAACCCACAGCCAACATTGTTCTCAATGGTGGAAAACTGAAACCATTGCCACTAAGATCAGGAACAAGACAAGCTTGCCCACTCTCACCACTATTATTCAACATAGGTTTGGAAGTTTTAGCTACAGCCATAAGCGAAGAAAAAGAAATTAAAGGAATACAAATTGGAAAAGAAGAAGTAAAACTGTCAATGTTTGCAGATGACATGATAGTATACATAGAGAATCCTAAAAATGCCACCAGGAAACTACTAGAGCTAATCAATGAATTTGGTAAAGCTGCAGGATACAAAATTAATGCACACAAATCTCTTGCATTCCTATACACTAATGATGAAAAATCTGAAAGAGAAATTAAGGAAACCCTCCCATTTACCACGGCACCAAAAATAATAAAATACACAGGAAGACATCTACCTAAGGATACAAAAGATTTGTATGCAGAAAAATATAAGATCCTGATGAAAGAAATTAAAGATGATACAAACAGATGGAGAGATAGGAGCATGTTCTTGGATTGGAAGAAACAACATTGTGAACATGACTATACTACCCAAAGCAATTTACAGATTCAATGCAATCTACAGATTCAATGCAATCCCTATCAAACTACCAATGGCATTTTTCACAGAACTAGAACAAAAGATTTCACAATTTGTATGGAAACACAAAAGGCCCCGCATATCCAAAGCACTCTTGAGAAAGAAAAATGGAGCTGGAGGAATCAGGCACCTGGACTTCAGACTACAGTACAAAGCTACAATAATCAAGACAGTATGATACTGGCACAAAAACAGAAATATAGATCAATTTAACAGGATAGAAAGCCCAGAGATAAATCCACACACATATGATCACCTTATTTTTGATAAAGGAGGCAAGAATACACAATGGAGAAAAGACAGCCTCTTCAATAAGTGGTGCTGGGAAAACAGGACAACTACATGTAAAAGAATGAAATTAGAACACTCCCTGACACCATACACAAAAATAAACTCAAAATGGATTAAAGACCTAAATGTAAGGCCAGACACTATCAAACTCTTAGAGGAAAACATAGGCAGAACACTCTTTGACATAAATCACAAAAAGATGCTTTTTGACCCTCCTCCTAGAGAAATGGAAATAAAAACAAAAATAAACAAATGGGACCTAATGAAACTTAAAAGGTTTTGCACAGCAAAGGAAATCATAAACAAGACGAAAAGACAAACCTCAGAATGGGAGAACATATTTGCAAATGAAGCAACTGACAAAAGATTAACCTGTAAAATTTACAAGCAGCTCATGCAGCTCAGTATCAAAAAAAAACAAACAACCCAATCCAAAAATGGGCAGAAGACCGATATAGACATTTCTCCAAAGAAGTTACACAGATTACCAACAAACACATGAAAGGATGCTCAACATCACTAATCATTAGAGAAATGCAAATCAAAACTACAATGAGCTATCACCTCACACCAGTCAGAATGGCCATTATCAAAAATCCACAAACAATAAATGCTGGAGAGCATGTGAAGAATAGGGAACCCTCCTTCACTGTTGGTGGGAATGTAAGTTGATACAGCCACTATGGAGAACAGTATGGAGGTTCCTTAAAAAACTAAAAATAGAACTACCATACGACCCAGCAATCCCACTACTGGGCATATACCGTGAGAAAACCATAATTCAAAAAGAGTCATGTACCACAATGTTCATTGCAGCTCTATTTACAATAGACAGGGCATGGAAGCAACCTAAGTGTCCATCGACAGATGAATGGCTAAAGAAGATGTGGCACATATATACAATGGAATATTACTCAGCCATAAAAAGAAATGAAATTGAATTATTTGTAGTGAGGTGGACGGACCTAGAGTCTGTCATACAGAGTGAAGTTAAGTCAGAAAGAGAAAAACAAATACCATATGCTAACACATATACATGGGATCTAAAAAAAGAAAAAAAAAGGTTATGAAGAACCTAGGCGGCCAGACAGGATTAAAGACGCAGACGTAGAGAATGGACTTGAGGACATTGGGAGGGGGAATGGTAAGCTGGGACGAAGTGAGACAGTGTCATGGACTTATATATACACTACCAAATGTAAAATAGATAGCTACTGGGAAGCAGCTGCATAGCACAGGGAGATCAGCTCAGTGCTTTGTGACCACCTAGAGAGGTGGGATAGGGAGAGTAAGAGGGAGACGCAAGAGGGAGGGGATATGGGGATATATGTATAGTTGATTCACTTTGTTATAAAGCAGAAACTAAGACATCATTGTAAAGCAATCATACTCCAATAAAGATGTTAAAAAAAAATTACATGGTGGACATCGTATGAAGAGAATTCTCGTGTTTATGCACAGCTCAAGAAGTGCAACTATTTATAGAATTCAAGGAAGCATACAGACTCTCCTCAGTGTTAAATTTGCTCCCTGGAGGCAAATTCACTATTCAGGGATAATCAAGACTTTTAGAACGTTGAAATACCACCATGATCCACTATTCATGGTATTACAGTCCAAAAAACTCCTAAAGTAGTTTGGTGAGATTGTGGCAAACTCATTTGGTGGCAAAACATAACCTGATCTGATGGGAAGGGGTGTGATTTTTAGCCTATATTAATCCCATACAGTCTAATTATTCATAATTTGCTGAAGAAATGCAAATATGTTTGATTATGGGATGTTACTTCAGACCCTGCTGGGAGTATTTACATACCAACTTTTTCAATGAAGTGTTGCTCTGTGTCTCAAATAAAGATATAATTTTTAGGGGCTTCCCTGGTGGTGGAGTGGTTAAGAATCCGTCTGCCAATGCAGGGGACACGGGTTCGAGCCCTGGTCCTGGAAGATCCCACATGCCCTGGAGCAACTAAGGCCATGCACCACAACTACTGAGCCTGTGCTCCTGAGCTCGCAAGCCACAAATACTGAGCCTGCGTGCCACAACTACTGAAGCCTGCCCGCCTAGAGCCTGTGCTCCGCAACAAGAGAAGCCACCACAATGAGAAGCCCGCGCACCACAACAAAGACGCAATGCACCCAAAAATAAGTAAAATAAATAAATTTTTTTAAAAGATATAACTTTTAGAAGGCAAATATAATATTTCTCATATAAGCCAAAAGGGGTAATATTTTATGGCTGAGAAAAATAGCATCAAGAAGACTTCAATTTGACATATTTAAGAAAATGTTATGCAAGAAGTTTTAAAATCCAGTTTAGTCTTGGCTCAGATATTTACCAGTTTAGTGACTACAAAAACTCTCAAAAGCACAGATTCCTTGGAAAATCACTTTATTTTTTATTTTCATTAGTTTATGCATTCACCTTTTTCAACAATTGTACCACCAAGTCATATACGCTCAATCAGAGTGAAAGGTGAGATCTGTTATCATAATATAACTTGAAGTATGATCAAATTATATATTTTTTAATTTAGAAGAATAAAGCCTTGAATTTGATTTATAATGCCTATTTTTAAAAAAATTATTTCAATGCTAGGAAACAAATCTGATTAGCTAACAGTACCATAACAACATGGCTCAGATAATGTTTTCAGGGAAGAACAAATGGAAGGAGAAAACCCTTTGTTAAGTTTGATGATCCATCCTGCTATATTTCCAAAGATTATACTGTCATAGAATGTTTTATCTTCTATTTCATTTATAAACATTCAAATCTGTATTTACAAAATAGTCTCACAGCTGCAGTTGGTGGAGAGTCCCAGCTGGAGAAGGTGGGACGCACAGGACTTTCAGAGTGGTTGACATTTCAGATAATGGAGGTCATTGTTTCCAGTAATTCTTCCTTGGGATGAAAGAAATTACACAAGTGGAGGGAGGAGGCAACTTATTCTAGGAAATTGTCCCTGCTACAGAGGCAATTTTGAGTTATGTTTGCAAGTATGTGTACATAATTCTGAGTAGCACATTGATAGCTAGCCATTAAATTGATTATTACTGATCAGCATTTTTCTGATTTGATTAATATTCAATTTTGCAAATACTTGTATTGAACAATATAAATTTATATATCAGGGACAATATTGGATTCAGTCCCACTCAAATGTGAGGTCAGCAGTGGAGGGGTAATTAGTAACTTCTTGGAGACATGAAGAATATTTATTAAAATTAAGTTGATCAAGATATAAAATTATTATAAATAAGTAAACTATATGTAGACATAAAGTTATTGTCTTGATAATTCATTTTTCCCTAAGACAAATATACCCAGTGCAGTTTAAATTCATCTAATTTTACAATATTTTACTATAAAAAACACATAAATGTAAAAATAAACTAACAATAGTGATAATGACATATAATGCTATTTATAAATAGAAAATGTCTTCTGAGAAACTCAAAACATGTTACTAATATTATGTTAATAATCTTCTCCATGTACCTTCTTAGTTTAAAATTCTATGCGTTAAAACACATCTCCTCGAGAATAATTCAGAAGTCTTCTAAGATACAGGTTCTTGCTGACAACTTTTACTGCGTATTCAGATTATGCTGATGCAGGTGGCCAAAGTACCACCTCTTGGGATTCTCCTGCCTCAAAGATTATTAAGTTTAAGTTGAAATTTGCAGGTGAGGAAATGGAGTACAGTGGTTAAATGAATTTGATGTGAGTCACATACTTTATTAGTTCTTCATCTGGACCTCAAAGTAACATTTCCTGATTCCAATTCCAGTACTCCTAATTTTGAATCTGTCTCCAAGTAAGTTGTGTAGGGCATATTTCCAAAATTTTACACTTGTGCAGATTTTGTTTCAAATGGGGAAAATTCTAACAGATTCTCCACTAAGACAAATTTTTCTTGTTATGTTTTTAAATACATGTGTAAAAACAAAAACTAAAAATTTCTATGTTTATATTTTTGGTTCATCTCAGAAACTAAACCAATTCATAAATAGAATTTTATAATTGTTTAACAGAAACTTACATAGTCATTACCATAAATCAGTCAGTATAAAAATTTTAATAATCATATTTGTAAATATTAATAAACAAAATTATTAAACCAACTACTTTCACATTATTAACATTAATTTAATGTTGCAGAGGGTATAATTTTGCGGAAATTAAATTAATGCCCACAACATTAATATAGTGGTAACTGTTCTGGTACACATCCTTTTGAATGTGCATGTTCTACAACTAGTAATAACAGTGTCTGACCTTTATTGGATTATGTTCCAAACACTATTCTAGCACATTATATTTTAAACTCATTTAGTGTTCATAACAGTCCTATAAAAATGTATTATTATATTCCCCAATTTTCACTGAGGAAACTTGGACAAGAAGAAGTGAAATCACCTGTTCAAGCTAGCAAGTAGAGAAGCCTGGCTGGAGAATCCATTTTCTTAACCATTACTATCTAATGCTTTTGACTTCAGTGTGTCATGTTGTACTTCAAACACCCACTGCTATTATCTAGTTCATCTACTGTAAAACTGTCATTTGTACAGTGCTTCTTGACCACAATTTCATCTTCACTCTGTGCAAATTTACATATTAATTGGCCTCAGTCATTTTCTTGATGGCACTAGACACAAAGCAGTGTATTTCACCGCCTATCATTGCTGTGATGTAATATAAAAGCCTCCATTATTAAAGCCTCCGTTTATTAATTTCAGAAATCAAAGTCCTTTTTATAAAATGGCTCTCCATTGTGCATATAATTTTAACCTTCAGAACTGATAAAATAATTTGAGTATAACAGGGGATGTAGGAAAATTTCTGTCATTTGGAAATTTGGCTTTATTAACCTAAGACCAAAGAGAAATGGTAACCCAAACATTAAAAGCAAAATATTGGCTCTTGTGTAATCACTTATGATTCACATACAAATGTAAATACAGGGATCAAAATCATAAAGAAAATCTAAGAGCTCCAGAGTTTATCATGGACAGTAAATCACAACATTAAAAAAATAGTTGAGGATCCGCTGCTCTCCAAGAACACAATCAAATACTAGTAACACATACTCCTAGGGAAAGAACTGAATAAGACTGTATGGTCCTCTCACATTCAGAATGTATGAATGTGCAACTGCTGTATGACTGCACACTTAGAGACCTTTTGGGATCAATTAAGTTTTGTTTGTTATTTCTGAGAATGTGATACACAAATTCTGATGCAAAATACATCTCCACAGATATTTCCACTAGCAGAACACATCGTCCTTATGCTTCAATACAACACTGCTTAGGAAAATTTATGATGTCAGCGATCTGCCCTTTAAAGCCCTCTTAAGTAACACATCAGGGTCCTTTCTGAGGGTGCACCTCCCTAATTCTCGCTTATGCTCCATGGCTTTTCTGAACTTTCATATTGACATGCGGCGTAAAGAGGCATACTCTGGAGCATGCCTTCTAGACCGTACCCCAACTTCCAGGATTCTGGTTTATATTATATTGTTGATGACTAATAATAGCTCAATGAATCTAAATTAATTACAAAGGAATGCTCAGTTTTTAATCAGAGGGCACCACTACTGTTTAAGTTGTACCTCAAATAATGTAATTGCTTGTAGAATTTCAAACACACACGATAGGGTACATGGTAGGGCAGACATTCAAGAATATATATATATATATATACACACACACACATATATATATATATACACACATATATTTTTTTTTAGGATGGCGTGTTATGTATGCATATACCATTTCTGAATCTCTCATCTATAACAGGTAGGCAAATACCTATACCATCTGCATGTGTGGCCAACTGTGCTCTCAGCTGAACTGCAGTCACATTTCTTTTTTTTTTTTTTAACATCTTTATTGGAGTATAATTGCTTTACAATAGTGTGTTAGTTTCTGCTGTTTAACTAAGTGAATCAACTATACATATAAATACATCCCCATATCCCCTCCCTCTTGTGTCTCCCATGCACCCTCCCTATCCCGCCCCTCTAGGTGGTCACAAAGCACCAAGCTGATCTCCCCATGTGATGCAGCTGCTTCCCGCTAGCTATTTTACATTGGTAGCATATATATGTTAATGCTACTCTCTCACTTCGTCCCAGCTTACCCTCCCCCCTCCCCATGTCCTCAGGTCCATTCTCTATGTCTGCGTCTAGATTCCTGTCCTGCCCCTAGGTTCATCAGAACCATTTTTTTTTTTTTTAGATTCCACATATATGGGTTAGCATACGGTATTTGTTTTTCTCTTTCTGACTTACTTCACTCTGTATGACAGCCTCTAGGTCCATCACCTCGCTACAAATAACTCAATTTCAGTTCTTTTTAGGGGTGAGTAATATTCCATTGTGTATAAGTGCCACAGCTTCTTTATCCATTCATCAGTCTATGGACATTCAGGTTGATTCTGTGTCCTGGCTTTTGTAAGCAGTGCTGCAATGAACATTGTGGTACATGAATCTTTTTGAATTATGGTTTTCTCAGGGTATATGTCCAGTAGTGGGTTTGCTGGGTCGAAAGGTAGTTCTATTTTTAGTTTTTTAAGGAACATCCATACTGTTCTTCATAGTGGCTGTATCAATTTACATTCCCACCAACCATGCAGGAGGGTTCCCTTTTCTCCACACCCTCTCCAGGATTTATTGTTTTCTCCACACCCTCTCCAGGATTTATTGTAGATTTTTTGATAATGGACATTCTGACCAGTATGAGGTAACATCTCATTGTAGTTTTGATTTGCATTTATCTAATGATTAGTGATGTTGAGCATCCTTTCATGTGTTTGCTGGCAATCTGTATTATCTTCTTTGGAGAAATGTCTATTTAGATCTTCTTCCACTTTTGGATTCAGCTGCTTGTTTTTTAGACATTGAGCTGCATGAGCTGCTTGTATATTTTGGAGATGAATCCTCTGTCAGTTGCTTCATTTGCAATTATTTTCTCCCATTCTGAGGGCTGTCTTTCTGTCCTGTTTATGGTTTCCTTTGCTGTACAAAAGCTTTTAAGTTTCATTAGGTCCCATTTGTTTATTTTTGTTTTTATTTCCATTTCTCTAGGAGATGGGTCAAAAAGGTTTTTGCTGTGATTTATGTCAAAGAGTGCTATTCCTATGTTTTTCTCTAAGAGTCTTATAGTGTCTGGCCTTACATTTAGGTCTTTAATCAATTTTGATTTTACTTTTGTGTATGGTGTTAGGAAGTGTTCTAATTTCGTTCTTTTACATGTAGCTGTCCAGTTTTCCCAGCACCACTTATTGAACAGGCTGTCTTTTCTCCATTGTATATTCTTGCCTCCTTTATCAAAGACAAGTTGACAATATGTGTGTGGGTTTATCTGTGTGCTTTCTATCCTGTTCCATTGATCTATATTTCTGTTTCTGTGCCAGTACCATACTGTCTTGATTACTGTAGTTTTATAATATAGTCTGAAGTCAGGGAGCCTGATTTCTCTAGCTCCATTTTTCTTTCTCAAGATTGCTTTGGCTATTCGGGGTCTTTTGCATTTCCATACAAATTGTGCAATTTTTTGTTCTACTTCTGAGAAAAATGCCATTGGTAGTTGGATAGGGACTGCATTGAATCTATAGATTGCTTTGGATAGTATAGTCATTTTCACAATGTTGATTCTTCCAGTCCAAGACATGGTATATCTCTCCATCCGTTTGTATCATCTTTAATTTGTTTCATCAGTGTCTTATACTTTTATTCCTAGGCATTTTATCTTTTTGTTGCAGTGGTAAATGGGAGTGTTTCCTTAATTTCTCTTTCAGATTTTTCATCATTAGTGTATACGAATGTAAGAGATTTCTGTGCATTAGTTTTGTATCCTGCAGCTTTACCAAATTCATTGATTAGCTCTGTTAGTTTTCTGATAGCATATTTAGGATTCTCTATGTATAGTATCATGTCATCTGCAAACAGTGACAGTTTTACTTCTTCTTTTCCAATTTGGATTCCTTTTATTTCTTTTTCTTATCTGATTGCTGTGGCTAGGACTTCCAAAACTATGTTGAATCATAGTGGTGAGAGTGGGAAACCTTGCTTTGTACCTCATCTTAGAGGAAAAGCTTTCAGTTTTTCACCATTGAGAACAATATTGATTGTGGGTTTGTCATATATGGCCTTTATTATGTTGAGGTAGGTTCCCTCTATGCCTACTTGTTGGAGAGTTTTTATCATAAATAGGTGTTGAATTTTGTCAAAAAAGTTTTCTGCATCTACTGAGATTATGATATGGTTTTTATCCTTCAATTTGTTAACATGGTGTATCACATTGATTGATTAGCATATATTGAAGAATCCTTGCATTCCTGGGATAAACCTCACTTGATCATGATGTATGATCCTTTTAATGTGCTGTTGGATTCTATTTGCTAGTATTTTGTTGAGGATTTTTGCATCTATGATCATCTGTGATATTGGCCTGTAGTTTTCTTTCTTTGTGACATCTTTTTCTGGTTTCAGTATCAGGGTGATGGTGGCTTCGTAGAATGAGTTTGGGAGTGTTCCTCCCTCTGCTACATTTTGGAAGAGTTTGAGAAGGATAGTTGTTAGCTCTTCTCTAAATGTTTGATGGAATTCACCTGTGAAGCCATCTGGTACTGGGTTTTGTTTGTTGGAAGATTTTTAATCACAGTTTCAATTTCATTGCTTGTGATTGGTCTGTTTATATTTTCTATTTCTTCCTGGTTCAGTCTCAGAAGGTTGTGCTTTTCTAAGAATTTGTCCATTTCTTCTAGGTTGTCCATTTCATTGGCATATAGTTGCTTGTAGTAATCTCTCATGATCCTTTGCATTTCTGCAGTGTCAGTGTTACTTCTCCTTTTTCATTTCTAATTCTGTTTATTTGACTCTTCTCCCTTTTTTCCTTGATGAGTCTGGCTAGTGTTTTATTAGTTTTGTTTATCTTCTCAAAGAACCAGCTTTTAGTTTTAATGATCTTTGCTACTGTTTCCTTCATTTGTTTTTCATTTATTTCTCATCTGATCTTTATGATTACTTTCCTTCTGCTAATTCTAGGTTTTTTTTGTTTTTCTTTCTCTAATTGCTTTAGGTGTAAGGTTAGGTTGTTTATTTGAGATTATTCTTTTTTCTTGAGGTAGGCTTGTATAGCTATAAACTTTCCTCTTAGAACTGCTTTTGCTGCATCCCATATGTTTTGGGTTATCATGTGTTCATTGTCATTTTTTTTCTAGGTATTTTTTTATTTCCTCTCTGATTTCTTCAGTGATCTCTTGGTTATATAGTAGCATATTGTTTAGCCTCCATGTGTTTCTATTTTTTGCAGTTTTTTCCTGTAATCTATATCTAGTCTATCATAGTGTTGTAGTCAGAGAAGATACTTGTCATGATTTCAATTTTCTTAAATTTACCAAGGCTGGATTTGTGACTCAAGATATCATCTATCCTGGAGAATGTTCTATGAGCACTGAGAAGAAAGTGTATTCTGTTGTTTTTGGATGGAATGTCCTATAAACATCAATTAAATCCATCTTGTATAATGTGTCATTTAAAGCTTGTGTTTCCTTATTTATTTTAATTTTGGTTGATCTGTCTTGGTGAAAGAGGGATGGGATATTTAGTAAGATATTTAAGTGTAGTTTAAGGTGGGCACAGTGAGCGTTGCAAAGAATCTTCGGGTATTGTCATTTGATGCTTTCTATTTCAGAGAGCATGGGTGTTTCAGGAAGTTCTTGGAATGTACAATATCTCTATTCACGTTTATCTTCCTGGGGCAACACTAACGTTATTGATAAAAAGTACTCTGTATAATATAGACAGTGAGCTCTGTAAATGATTTCAATTCTGAAAAGTTATATCTGGCAATAAAGAGATCTTAATTTACTGAACTATACTTCCCATCTCTTCATCTATCTGGAAAAACGCTAATTTTTCAAATCTTGATTATACCCTCAGTATTCTCTGTGTTATTACTGAAGGACTTGTCTTCCTCAAACAATAGACACACAGTGGTTTTTATCCACCACAAAATACAAAATATAAATTAGTCAAATCAATATATTTTTTTAGAACTAACATTGAATCAAAATGGTCATTTCATTATTTATGACATTTAAAACTTGATTCATTCTTATCTATTTCTTTCATCTACATCGTCATAATCACACCTCCCCCTAGTTAGAGCCTTTTGTTTATAAATAATCTTCAAGTGCTATTCTGCCTCTTCTTGATTTCCTGAACTTCAGAACAAAATGCCATATGGACATCCACAGAAGCCATACTCCACTCATCAGTCTAAGGGTTCAGCTAGTAATGCTAATTGGGGTGAGTATAAAATAAGAAAAGTCTAGAGCTATTATTTCTTTTCTTCATGTTGAAATATACAGCCCATGTATATTATTGAGTCTGTAAAAGTAACATAATTATTTTGGTGTACAATTCCTAGAAATTTATTGTGATCCATCTGACTTGTATTAAATTCTAGAGAAGTGCAGACATTTTGCTGGAATTAAAATGACAAGGCGATCTGGACAAGATCGTGTCATTTCTCTCTGCTCCTCCTGGCTAAATACAACGTTAGAAATAATGCAAAAGGCAACCAAGGGAAAGTTTTGAAAGGTGGTAAGAGGAAGATGGATTGGTCTAGGACCCCAAGAGTAAAGAAACAACAAAGCAGAAGGGTGTCCTATGTCTCCTCTCTAACAGTAGAAAGTAATCAAATTTCAGTGTTTCCAGAATCCAAAATCCAAACCTGGCAACAGAAGGAAGCATAGGTATGCTCATTTCTCCCCTGGATTGAATGGGAGTCCCTCTGACAACCGCAGATGAGCCTAGCACCACTGGAAATGCTTTTGTTAGCAGGAGTTCTGCTAAAAATAAGTCTGCAGGAAAAGTGCTCTTTATCCCCACAGGGTCTGAAACTTCCCTCTCCCACTTAGAGATACTAGGGCAGCCAAGTGGGACTGGCAATAGGGACCACACTACAAAAAGTAGCCTGGCCCTGGATATTCTTTATCCCTGTTTGCTTGAGAACCCCCTTTGCTTCTCCTTTGGTTGCCTCTGATGCCCCCTCCCAGGTACCACCAGCCAGTATGGCCAGGATGTGGAGGAGGCTAAAAGAGGGCATCTACCATTATAAGCCTGTAGCCCAACAAGGGAGATCTCACCACAAAAGTGTGTGGCCAATGTGCCTGTTGAAGTGGCCATGGGAAGCAGCAACAGCAGGGCCTTGGAAACCCCAGAGAGACCAGATAAACCAAGCAGACCAAAATAAAACCATGAAGGCTCTGGAAACAAGCTGTATTTAAAATTGCAGCCTATAGATATAGGTTAGAACCTACATGCTAACCATAAACAGGATGATGACCTACTAAAATAAAAGGCTTAACTAGGACTCAGACACTCCTTAACATATAGACAAAATAGCCAACATACAATAAAAAGCCACCTGGCACACCAAGAACCAGGAAAATCGTAACTTGAATGAGATAAGACAGTCAAATGTCCTAAAAATGTTCTAACAATTAATTATAAACTCTCTTGAATAAATGGAAAAAAAACCTCAGTAAAGTGACAGAAGTTTTAAAAAAGAGCCAAATGAAAATTACAGAACTAAAAGACACAGTAACAAATAAAAATAGCTTAATGGACTCAAGAGTAGAATGGAGATGACAGAGGAGAGAGACAATAGTGGAGGTGATAGAATCAGTGAATTTAAGGACAGAACACAGAATTGACCTAATCTAAACAACAGAGAAAAAAATACTGAAAAAAAAAATTGTGCAGATTCTCAGAGATCTGTGGGACAATACCAAAAATCTAGCGTCCATATAGTCAGTGTTCCAGATGGTAGAAAGAGAGTGGAGCTGAAAGAATTTTAGAAGAAATTAATATCAGAAAACTTCCCTAACAGAGAAACACTAATTTATAGTTCTTATCTGAAACTATGCAGGCCAGAGGAAATAGCATAACATTTTTTCAGGTGATGAAGAAAAAGGAAGTGTCAACCAAAAATTCCATTTTCATTGAAATTACTTTTCAGGAATAAATGGGAAGTAAAGGTATTCTCAGATAAAGAAAAACTAAAATAAATTTTGCTAGATGACCCTTTAAGATTGCCTAAAGTAAGCTCCTGAAGCAGAAAAGAAGTGAGAAAAGGAGGAATCTTGGAGCATCCAGAAGGAAGAAAGAGCAATTGAAAGAATAGATATATGGGTACATACAAGCAACTAACCTTATCATCTTGAGCTTTATAGAAACTATTTGATCACTGAGGAAAAAAAAAAAAAAACACATCTGATACTCAAGACAATGATATTAAATGGGGGAGGAACAAGGGCCAAAATGGAGAAAGATTTCCAAACTTCACTCAAAGTGTTAAATATTGATACCAGTAGATGGTAATAAGTCATTTATGAATATTGAAATACTCAGCAAACACTACACCAACTATACAAAAAGATATGCTCAAAAGCACTGTAAATACATCAAGATAAGGTGCAAGTAGCCTACAAGAAGACAAGAAAAGAGGAACAAAAGAACAAGAACAGAACCAACAGAAAATGAATACTAAAATGACAGATTTAAGCTTTAACATATCCAAAATTAACTTAATGTAAATAGTCTAAATATACCAATCAAAAATGAGACATTAGCAGTGGATTTTTAAAAAGTTACTCAATTATACACTGTTTATAACAAATTTATTTCAAATTCATGCCATAAGTAGGTTGAAAGTAAAAGGATAAGAAAATATATAACATGCAAACATTAATTAGAAACAATGGGAGAATAGGTATATTAATATTTCATAAATTAGATTGAAGATCAAAGAAATTGACTAGAGACAAAGAACAGTGCATAATGATAAAAGAATCAATCCACAAGAAAGACAAAATGATCCTCTGTATGTGTATGTAAAAGAATCACAAAATACATGAAGCAAAAACTGATAGAAGTGAAAGGAGAAAAAAACAAATCCACAATAAATGTGGAAACTTCAACACACCTCTCTCAGAAACTGATAAAACTACTAAGCCGAGAATCAGCAAGATTATAGAATTTGTGAACAACAGAATCAATCAGTAGGATAAAATTCAGATATATAAAATAATCCACCTGACAACAACAAAACGCACACATTCTTAGGTTTCCATAGACGATTCACCGAAAGAAACCAGAAAGCAACATCTGATGATAATGGAGTCAAGCTAGAAATGAGTAACAGAAAGCCAACACGTGGAACTTTGATAACAAACCTCTGAGTAATCCATAAAAAGAAAACGAATAAACCCAAGGCAAACAGGAGGAAGGATAATAAAGATAAGATCAGAAATGAAAGAAATTCAAAAGAGAATAACAGAAAATCAGTAAGACCACTACACCAACTAAAACTAAAAAAAATTAGTTCTTTAATACAATCAACACAATTGATAAACATTTAGCAAGACAAACACAAGTTTAAAAAGAGAAGAAATAAATCAACAATAATGGAAATGAGACACGGGATATCACTACAGATCTTACCATCATTAAGAGGATAATAAGGGAATACTATGAACAACGTTACATTGATAAAGTTGGCAATTTATTTGAAATGGAGTAAGTCTTCAAAAACCAAAAACTACTAAAAACAAGCAAACTTAAACAGATAATCTGAATAATCTTATAATCATTAAAGAATTTGAATTTGTAATTTAAAACTCCTGAGAAAGATATCTCTGGGCCAACATCATTTCACTGCAGAATTCTACCAAATATTTAAAGAAGGATTAACAAAATTTTCCACAGTCCCTTCCAGAAAGCAGAGAGTACCTATCTCAACTTCTTTCATGAGACCAAAATCAGAAAAAGACAGTACAAAAAAAGAAAACTACAGCTCCATATCTCTCATGAAGGTAGAAGCAAAAACTCTCAAGAAAATAAAAGCAAATCCAATCCAACAACGTAAAACTGAATTACACACCATGACCAAATGAGACTTTTTTTCTAGGTAAGTATGTCTGATTCACCATTCAAAAAATCAAACAATACACCTACGATATCAACAGGCTAAAGAAAAAAAATCACGTGATCGTTTCAATTGATGAAGAAAAAGCATTTGGCAATATCCAAAACCCATTAAGGGAAACAAAACAAAACAAAACAAAACAAACCTCTGCAATTTAAGGGTAGAGGGAAATTCTACTTGATAAAGAACAACTACAAAAAAACCTATGGCTAATACCTTACTTAATGGAGAAACTCAAACAATATTTTCCTTTTCAGACAGGGAACAAGGCAATGATGTTCACTTTGATCACTCATTTAACATAGTACTGGAAATCCTAGCTACTGGAATAAGGGGGAATAAAAAGACATACAAATTAGAAAAAAAGAAACAAAATTTTCCTATTTGAAGTTGGCAAGAGTATCTAGGGGAAAACTGCAAGGACTATACCAAAAAAGAAAAAACCTTCCTAAAACTAAAAATGTAATAAATCTCAGGATGTTAAGATCAACACACAAAATCACTCTCATTCCTCTATACCAATAATGAACCTACAGAAACTGAAATTTAAAACAAATAACAGTAGCAATCACTCCAAGAAAAGGAAATGCTTAGGTACACAATTAACAGAACACTAAAGCATTATATACTAAAAATAACAAAATACCAGTTAAATCAAAGAAGACCTAAACTAATTGAAAGATATACTGTGCTCATGCATCAGAACACTCATCATAGCAAAGGTATTAATTCTTCCCAAATTGATCGATGGGTTTAATGCAATTACTGTCAAGTCTCAGCAGTATCTTTTTTATATAGACTAGCCTATTCTAAAAATTATATGGAAAGGCATAGACCTTAGATGAGGTAAAACCATTTTGACAAAGAAGCATAAAGTGAGAGGATTCACTCTACTTGATACTATGCTTTACCTATATGGTCATAGTAGTTAAGACAGTGTGGTATTGTAGGAGGAATCGACAGATTAATGGAATTAAATAGCAAACAGAATTTAGACCCACACAAATATTCTCAACTGATTATTGGCAATGGTGTAAAAGCAATTCAATGGAACAATTCAATTCAACATCATTTTAACAAATTGTGTGGAAGCAATTGGACACCTATAAGCAAAAATTGAATGTCAACCTAAATGTTATAGCTTTACAGAAAAATTAATTCAAAATAGAATAAAGCTTTAAATGTAAAATATGAAACCACAAAAGAATTAGAATAAACATGAGGAAAAATATTTGGGATCTAGGGCTGGACAGTTTTTGATCTCAAAGCATGACAGACAGAAGGAAAAATTGATAAATTTGGACTTCTTCCAAATTAAAAAATGTTTTCTCTATGATAGATCCTACATGGATAAAATGACAAGCCATGGACTGGGAGAAAATATTTGTAAAGCACATATCTGACAAAAGGAAGAGGTATCTAGAATATAAAAAACAAAACAAAATAATCCAAATAGAAACTGGGAAAAAGATATGAACAGACATTTCACTGCAGAGGAAATACAGATGGCAAATAAGCACATGAACAGAAGTTCATCATTAGCCATTAGGTAAATGCAAATAAAACCACAATTAGATATCACTATATATCTATCAGAATGGCTATGATTTTAAAAAAAGATAGTGGCAGTACCAAATGCTGCTGAGGATGCAGAGAAACTGGATCATTTGTACATAGCTGGTGGGATGTAAAATGTTACAGCCACTACAGAAAACAGTTTTGCAGTTTCTTATATAACTAAAATGCAAATATCATATGACCCAGCTCTTTCACTCTTGGGTATGAGAGAAATGAAAACATGCTTATTACACAAAAACATACATCACTGTTCATAGAAGCTTTATTTGTAATAACAATAAAACACTCCAGATGTTCTTCAGAGGTGAATGGTTAAATTATAGAAAATACACACTATAGAATACTACTTAGCAATAAAAGGAAGCAAATTATGATACACTCAGCTTAGATGCATAGGTAGGGAATACTACTGAGTGAAAACAATTCCAAATGGTTTTGTACTTTATTAAGGGCAACTTGAATGATCTTCGTGGTGATGGACCTGTTCTGTATCTTGACTGTAGTAGTGGATACAGAATCCTCCCCATGTGATAGAATTGCATATAACTAAATACACACACACATGCACAAACGAGTAAAAGTTACACTGGGAAATTGTGAATAAAATCAGCACTTTGTATCAATGTCAGTGTCCTGTCATGAAACTGTACTAGAGTTTTATAAGTTGTTATTGAGTGAAACAGGGTAAATGTTACACTGGATCTCTCTGTATTATTTATTATGACTGCATGTGAATCTTCAATGATCTCAATAAAATTTTCAATTTAAAAAATGATATGGATCTTGAATTTCAGAATTCAATTTAATATTTTCAGAGATAGACAAAACTCATTGCTTTCAGGGAACTGTAAGCAGTTCCCCTGTAAGCAGGGAACTGTAAGCATCAAGAAGCCAACATTTCTTCTACATATTTTCTCTTTATCTCTCTCCCTTTCTCAAAGTCATTTCCTTCTTAATCTCCTGTCCTTCCCAGCCTTAATGTGTCTTGTACATTGCTTTATTATTACACAGCAAATATCCAATCACGGCTGTGGAGTTTTGCCCAGGAACTGGTTGTCATCCTGGAGAGCTTTTTAAAAGAGACTTAAAATTGATTTAAAACAAAACAAAGCACAAGATTTTGACAGTCACAACCATAGAGAATGAATATTACAGAGAAAGGCACAAGTATGCACACTTGCACCAAATTTGGAAGTACCCACTTATTAAATGACAAATATTTTTAGCAGCTAGAGCATAGAGTGGTTACATGTTCACTGTGGGGTCAGAGTAGATGTGACAAGAAAATAGGAGAAGACAGTAAAAAACTGAGAGTACTACTAAGGATATGGAAATTATTATGTAATTATATAGGCCAAGAAAAATCATCATTAGATTTTCAACCGAGATGTATTTGAAAGACAGGAGGTTGAATCTGAATAACTTGTTGAAATGAGAGGTGGATCAATGAAAGGAGCGATAGAAGATTCGAAATGTTTTATTTTGAGGACTAGAAATCTCATATTACCATTTTCTGAGAAGAAAAGAAAACACAGGCACAGAATTCAGCTTATGGGAATGGAACATTAAAGAGATTTTAATCCCTTTCAATGAAATAATTCATAGGTTTAATTAAATGTCTAAATTTTTAAAAACAGCATTTAACGTAATTCTATTCAGAAATTAGTAAGTGGAATTTTTACAAAATTGTGGACAAAGCATTTTTATTCAATTTACTTCCTTCAAATACCAAGGTATTTTGGTTCTATAATTAAATTATAATGAAAATATTATGTATATAAAATATTTATAGTGATATAAAAAAACATATTTCAAACTAAAATTTACTCTCAATATATTTAAGTTTCATATACAAAAACAGTTTTCAAAAATTTTCAAAATCCTAACAGCAACTAGCTTTTTATCTTATCAGATATAGCTATTTCTTTCTCTATTTTAAACAAACTGACCACCTGTCATTTCCACTATTTTCAGGTTCAAAACAGTTATTCCTCTTGGTATATTGTGTATAGTAAGCTCATTCTCCACTGCCCTTTAACTTTATTTATTTTCTCCTAGGGTAGTAATTTCTGTAGATACTGCTATGTCAGCTGAAAGAATCATTTTTCCCCTGGCAGGTTTTTGTGGCTCTGTCAAACAGGGTGAACCTTTAGGAGGTTTGAATATAAATCATAGGTCTAGATATAAACTATGGTTAATCAGGTAATTAGATAAGAAATAATACTCATAAAACCACATGCTAAGGGGACATGGGATATGACTAAATAAATATACTAATATTTTGGATTATACTGAGTTATGCCAGGGCAAACTTTCTTTTTTGGTCACCATTATTTTCTCCTCATTCCATACAGTAATTTCTGTTTCTTAGGAGGCACTCAATACATATTCATAGAAATTAAGTGTGAATTTTTTGTCCTTAATATTTTTTGTTGATTGCTTCCCCTTTATTTCTCTATGTCCTTCTGCTTCCACTTTATTTCTCTACAACCTTCTTTCTCTCCTTTTTCTTGCTTTTTCTTTCTGACTTTACCTTTCTGTATTGTTCTCACCAACTGAGTGAACACCACCTTTTGCACCTTATTTTATGAGTTTCTGAATTATCTCATAAGGACATACAAACCCCCAAACATGGGCTACTAAACACTAGCCCAAGAAACAGGTATTAGATACAGACATAAAAAAAAATCTGACAAACAGAAAAGTGATGAAGAAAAGCAGGGGAAAAGAAATCACAAGAAAATAAGAAAATGAAAAATGAAGAAGAAATGAAGCAAGGAAGGGATGGGAAAGGAATGAAGAGACGAGAGCAACATCTAGAAACACACACATAGAAGAGCATGAGAGATGAACTGATGGTGACAGAGCCTGAAGCAAAAAAAATAAAATAACAACCAGCAACAACTGACTCAGAGGTCAATGTTTCATAATATCCTGAGATACAGCAACTTGCCTATTCCTGAGATGTACAAAAGAACTAATGATAAGTCAGAAATGGGCAAAAGGAATGCCATCTATTTTTTAAAATATTTTGGGTTTTGTATTATAGCAAAAATTCTAAATTTTGAGTCAAGTTCACCATGAATGACAGATAGTTTCTACCTAGGACATAAAATATAAATCAGGGGTATCGAATATAATAAGTGTTCTCTAGATCTAAAATAAGTAAATGCCAACACATTACAATCGTAATAGCACTGTCTCCACCAAGAGGTAGGAAGCACAGTGCCTGAGAGTCCTCTTCAGTTCCTGAAAGCAGCATATTCCAGCACAAGGGATACTGCTCTGGCCCATATATCTGGTGTTTCAAAAAGGCTTCTGGCTTTGAATGAAACCCAGGCAGGAAAGGGTTCTGTAGTAGGTTTCCCATTCATATACCTTTCCTGTGGCATGCTTATTCAAGAATTGTGCCCAACTTTTATTAGTTTTTGCCTTAAAAATATCGAATTGTGGGATTCCTTCGTCATGTGCTCTAGACACAATCCTTCGTCATATAGTCTGGGCTTATTTTCTTAACCATGTCTTCTGATAAGCAGATTTTTCTGTCAAACTTATTATGGTTTGTTTTTGTTATTGCTTTCAGTATCAAGGTATATTTTGGCCACTCCCAAGTTGTGATAATATTCTCCCCCTTTCTTTTCTAAAAGTTTCACGGCTTTTAACTTTTATACATAAATCTATGATTAGTTTTTTATACACTTTGAGGTAGAAAATAATTGTGTTTTTCTTTTCCATATCAATATACTTTTGTTCTAGCACCACTTCTTGAAAAGACTTTGCATTCCTTATTGATTGTTATACCCTCAATGAACTTACCATTCTTTGGTAATATTCTTTGTCTTAGAGTCAGTTTTGTCTCTCATTAATACAGAAACTCTAAATTTTCTGCTCTTTATTTTCAATTTACCACACCTAATTTTTGCCCGTTTTTCACTCCTTCCTTTCCTTTTAGGTTATCAATTTCTTATTAATATTTAATTTTAATTCATAATAAGTTTCTATACCTCTCTGAAACATTTTTAATGGTTTCTCTGGCGATTACAGTATGCAACCAAAATTTATCAGTTAACTTAGAATTATTAATGTACTACTTCATGTACAATGCAAGAAGCTTGCAACCTTATAGTTTTAATTACTCCTGACTTAAGTTCTACTTTAGTCATATAGTGTACTTATTTATAAATCCCACAACACATCATTTTGCTTTAAAAAGTTATCTATGTCTTTAAAAATTAAAAGATGGAAAAAGTATACAGTCATATGTTTATCCACATATTTACCATTTCTAGTACTCTGCCTTTCTTCTTGTAGATTACAGTTTCCATATGTTGACATTTCCCTCAGCCTAATGATCATTTTTAGCATTTCTTGAAGTACAGGATCCCCTTGCACTAATTCCTTCAATTTTTATTTATCTGAAATTGTCATTTGGCCTTTGGGTCTTGACAGTTTTTTAAGATATCAAATTCTTGGTTGACAGAATTAAAAAAAAAAATTTAAGGCACTTTAAAGATGTAATTCCCTTGTTTTTCCTTTATTGCTTCTGATGAGAAGTCAACGATCATGTGTATGCTTCCTCTCATATTTAATATGCTTTTGATTTTTTTTTTCTATCTGCTCCCAAGTTTTTCATTCTCTCTGTTTTTCTGCAATTTTACCATACTGCTCTTATATGCTTGACATTGTATTTGAGGTATTGTAGATAGTTTAGATTTACTTATCTTCCTCTGAAGCGTATTGATTTCTCTTCAAATAGATGGTTAATTTGGCCGGATTCAAACTCCAAACTTGTTTGTCCTGCATTTCTCTTAGGCCCTCACTCTTTTTTGCGGTACGCGGGCCTCTCACTGCTGTGGCCTCTCCCGTTGTGGAGCACAGGCTCCGGACGCACAGGCTCAGTGGCCATGACTCACGGGCCCAGCCGCTCCGCGGCATGTGGGATCTTCCCGGACCGGGGCACGAACCCGTGTCCCCTGCATCGGCAGGAGGATTCTCAACCACTGCGCCACCAGGGAAGCCCCTAGGCCCTCACTCTTGATTTGCAATTCTTGGCATCTTGACCACTCGCATCCCGGGCAAAGGTAAAATGGAGATTTTGTGGGCTCCCTCTTCGGTGGCTTCTTCCCTTTAGGATAACCCCTCCCCCAACACAGACATTCCAGACACTACAGCGCTGCACTACTTCATCCTCTGATTCTTCAAGTCAGTATGGTTGTGGTTCCTTTTGAGTTGTAGTCACTCTACACCCAACAGACTGACAGTGACTCTGATGAAAAGTCATAGAAACATAAATTTCACCCAGCATAGTTCTCTTCTTTCAAGGGTCAGCTCTTCTCTGGTTTTGGACAGGTATTGTTTTTCCTCGAGTGTTTTCAAATGGTTGACTTGAAAAATGTTTTGTACAGATTTAATCATTACTATCTGCAGGAAGGTTGGTTTGACATAAGCTAATCTGCCATTTCCAGAAGCAAAATCTTGAATTTAGCTTTGGCTCCCTCTGTCCCTTGTATCTACTATCTTTTTTCCCCATGTTCCTCATTTCACTGTCTTTTTGTTTATATTAGGGAGAACATGTTTTCCATATCTGTGATTTTTGTTTCTGCAGTACTGCTTCTACGTTGTAGGCACACAAGATACCTCTTCCATATCCTTCTTTATTTTGTTGAATTCCAGATTAACCCATAAAAATTGTAAAATTTCTTTTATAAACAGGTATAACTTAACATCTATTCTAAGAATTGCTTTGGTGTTGGTAGGCAAAGAGGGACCTCATAATGCTCCTGTGGGGAATATGAAGTCTTCTCATACTCAGCAACAAAGGGAAATATGAGGCTTTTAGTCATAAATGAGCAACTATTAAAAATGCTATTTCAATTTAGTATTAGTAATATACATATTAAAGGTGTTCAAGTGTTAAATATCTGGGATTATAATTGAGCTTGCCATAGTTCTTCAAGAAAATAAAGCATGGGGCTTCCCTGGTGGCGCAGTGGTTGGGAGTCCGCCTGCTGATGCATGGGACGCAGGTTCGTGCCCCGGTCTGGGAGGATCCTACATGCCGCGGAGCAGCTGGGCCCGTGAGCCATGGCCGCTGGGCCTGCGCGTCCAGAGCTTGTGCTCCGCAGAGGGAGAGGCCACAACAGTGAGAGAGGCCCGCGTACCGCAAAAAGAAAAGAGAGTATTAAGAATATTTTTTGGTTTAGACTTTACATTTTTAAATATATAAATTTAAAATGTGGTAAATATGAAGGCTGATTTTCTCTTCAAAATGAGGGTCAATGATACCTTTTCCTCCTAGCCATATGAATCATCCATAATCCATTTCCAATGATTGAATTTCTTTTGATAGTTCTACTATCATTGTGTTGGATTTCCTAACTTTTTAACCATTCTCATTCAAGGCAAGATTTTTTCGGACTGGCTATATTTTTTTTAAAGATGTTTGTCCCTACTCACTATCCTTTGGGTGATACAAGATTCTCATTCAAACAAATTTTAGGAGCATAGGTTTAAATAATTACTCTTGTTCAGTCTGCCTACAAATATTCCTCTAATTTAGCTCTCCAAGTTTAAAAACTATCCCATACTTTCATTAACTGTGTTTTTTTTGTTGTTCAGTTAGCATAATGTAATATATCAGGAACTGAGGTCCCCATCATGAAATATTGGGCTGGCCAAAAAGTTCATTCAGGTTTTTCCATAAGATGTTGCAGAAAACCTGAATGAACTTTTTGGCCAACACAATATTAATTACCAGGACTACTCCTATTCTAACCCTGGTCTTAATGGTAAGTGTACAACTTCCAAAGTCTCCCACAAAACCACTGTTTCCATTTTCTAATTCCTTATCCATATTCTGTGGTCACTGCAGACCACAAATAGATGTAGACAGGTGCTGGTAAAGGATGAAGTGCAGACAGTAGAGGTACCTGGACCAGTGAAACCAGTGCCTCTAAAGAGAAGTTTTCTTATCTTTATGTTCCTTACAATGCTGAGTTTTGCAGAATATGATGGGAAATGAAATATGTTGTAGACCTCTTTGATTAGCATATTTGATTTAAGCATCAATATTTATACTGAACAATAATTGTTTCCACCTTCTTCTCTCTTATAGATGTTAAAATAATTCCCCATATGCTAGCACCACATAGAAGCTTATTATCATCTTTTGCTGTATTATTTCATGAATTTTAATGGTGGGATGGGAAGAACTATGACTAGGATTTAAGCCTAAAATACTGGATGTATTCCTGTTGAAACATCATCTCTTAGAAATAAAAGTTTCATCTAGAGTAGAGAACAAAATAAGGCATCTAAAATGTCATTTAATATGTAGACGGAATAGAAATATGAAATTTTGGGATTCAACTGTAAACCAGAAACCAGATATCCAAATGTATATATTTTTTTCTCAATACAAAGCAACTTATCCTAATATCAGCATCCTATTTTTAAAATGTCAGTCAAAACTAAAAACTGTCTAAGGAAAGTAGGATTTTTAAAACCAAATAAAGTTTTTTTAAAGTACTATGTGACAGCTAAAAAAAAGTGTCAATATGAGAAAAGAAAAATAAAATTTTCTTAAGAGTAGAAGAGTCCCTAGGCCATTCTTTGTATTTCCATCTTTCACATTAAGCATAGCTTAAAAGTTTATATCTACATGAGAACAGCCTGACACAGTTCACAATATTTGGTTTAAGTCCACACTTCATTCTTAACCAAAAAAAAAAACAAAAACTATGTGCCAAGAATGAGAGGTACATATGATGATTTGGGCAATTTAAAGTGCACCTTTTCTTGAGGCCTGAGGTACTTAGTCCTGGACACATACAACATACTAAAATTTAGTTTGAGTAAAGGGATATGCAAGTGAAAGGATTTTGCAAAAGAGGATTGAACTTGGAAAACAGGAACAAGCAAGTGAAATCTCAGGTAGATCACTTTTTAATGAGTGGAAGTTGAGGAATTAAAAATTTCTTTCTTTTAAACTGTATCTTTGGTCACCCTTGAGAATGTCTTCTGGGAAGGATAGCTGCTCTCCAAAATGAAGATCACAGATTTAGAAAATAAAGATTAGACCATTGTCCAATGCTCACTTATTTCCTGAAAGTGAAAGGGAAGTTATTGAGTAAAAGATAAACTTCCTTTCTTTTCTTTTAAACAAAATGGAACTTATGTTTCTTTGGATGGTTTGATGTTTTCATATCAGTAAAACTGCTTATGCTTGGTTTATATTTGAAGACTGAAATGAAACAAGTTAAAGGTACAAAAATGGTAATGCTTCTTAAAGTCCAGATATCGTGATGAATTTAATAACACTTCATCAAATGTTTTACACTCCATTGGTATTTGAACTTTGTAGTACATTTTCTAATTTTCTCTATCCTCGTTCTCTTTATTCAACATTCTTTCAAGTTTTTCTTTAGCACTAGTTCTTTTCTTTAGTGGCAGTTCTTGATTTGTTGTCTTGTCTCCAGCCTACTACATACAAATCTGTATTGCTACGGTCAACAACGAAATGACTGTTTTCTTGATCTCTAAACCTTTCAGACCTGTACTTGAGAACAAGTATTAATTTCCCCTTCCCTGATAGTGAACATCTAGACAGATCTGAACAAACCAAAGAAGAAAATCCCTAAGCACCCTTCCTCTCTTCCCAATTCTGGCTTCCAGTCTTATTCGATATACTTTTGGTAATTAGCACTTTACTGCTGAGATTTACAATACATTTTTTAATACTTTCAAATGTATAAATATCTAATTCCTTTATAATTTTGGAAACATAATTTAGGAACTTAAGTTTAAAGGAAATTTCAAATGAGAATTGTAACATCTATTTATAAAATGAACACATAGCAAAGATTTTATTAACTCATTAATAAATGAAGGAACGAGTAAGAAGTTAACTGGTCCAAAGAAGAATATAAGGAATATATTTATAGATCCGGAATATTGAAATGGGCTTGCAAACAGGTGTGAAACTGACTTGTAATTCAGTTGGGAAGGAACCAAATTGAACCTCCACATGACAAATTTCTTTGCATACCTATAAATGTGATTATTTTGCATTGCTATCATTTGTCTACAATTTACAAAGTTGCAAGTAGCTTAAAAGCAAAGAAAGGCACAGAATCCCTATAGGATCAGATAAACTGGAAGTGTATGTTATAAAGAATGCAGTTTTCCATTGGAAACACTTTTATTCCAATGTCATAAATATTTCTTTCATAAAGATTAAGCATATTGATTACCTTTACACACTGTTTTTTTTCCTCTTTACTGAGATATACTTGATAAATAAAAATTGTATATATTTAAGGTTTACAGCTTGATATTTTGATATAAGTATACATTGTAAAATAATTATCACAATCAAGCTAATTAATATATCCATCACCTCACACAGTTATTGTCTTACCCTCCCTTTCTTCCTTCCTCCCTTTCTCTCTTTCTTTCAAGATACTTAAGCTCTACACTCTTAGCAAATTTCAAGCGTACAATACATTAGTGCTCCAGAACTTATTCATCTTGCATAACTGATACTTTGCATCCTTTGATAAGCATCTCCCTATTTTGCCCTTCCTTCAGTTTCTGGCAAGCACCATTCTAGTCTCATTATCCTTTAATGAGTTGGACCATTTTAGATTCCACATATCAGTGAGATCATGAAGTATTTGTCATTCTGTGTCTGGCTTATCTCACTTAGCATAATGTTCTCCAGGTTCATCTGTGTTGTTGCAAATGGCAGGATTTCCTTCTTTTTTAAGGCCAAATAATATGCCATTCTTTCTTTTTATCTATCTATCTATCTGCCACATTTTCTTTATTCGTTCATCCAGTGACAGGCATTTAGGTTGTTTTTATATCTTGGCTAATGTGAATAATGCTGCAATAAACATGGGAATGCAGATATCTCTTCAAGATAGTGCTTTCATTTTCTTTGGATACATAGTCAGAAGTGCGATTGCTGGATCATATAGCAGTTTCTTTTTTAGTTTTTTGAGGAACCTCCATACCGTTTTCTATAAAGGCTGTATGAATGTACATTTCCATCAACAGTGTACAAGAGTTATAAGACAGACCCCTGAATAGCAGCTGGAAAAATGGGGGCGGTAGTGTGAGGTCCAAACCCTTTGCTCCTCAGGGAGGAACTGCAATTTGGGGGTTCCCTCCTGATCGTATGGTACTGTGCCAGGGATGGAGTTTATGACAAGATTGAGTCTCAGCTTTTCCTACCAGTCTATGTGGGTGTTTTTTCCCTTGCCCAGCATACAGGAATCTCTCAACCAGTTTCTGGATTTCACAAAAAGGGAACTGATGCTTGTGTAGCTGCTAAATCGGTGGTCTGTGGGGAGAAAGAGCATCTGGAGCTTCCTATTCCGCCATCTTGCTGATGTTCACAACTTGACTAGTTCTAAAATATATTCTCCAAATGAGAATAGAAATATTCCTTATGTTTTTATAAAACAAACAACGCTAAAACTGAATAGTTATGAATAAAGGAATTTCTTTTGTGCATGAAATACATTTTGTCATTTGATATTAGGAAACAGCATGTATGTATCATATATATATACAGATATATATATATACACATATAAAATATATATTAGCCTAAGATTACAAGATTAACACATGTTCAGGTCACATTAATAAATGAAAAATGGTTGTATTATTTTATGCAAGTACTCAGCAATTGTGTTGCCACAGGATTTGGTTCTTAGAAATAAAAAAAGCTGTATCAGTCCTGAATGTATCAATTCTGAGATGTTATGTCTGAGCTTCTTTTCTCATGCATGATAAAACACTCATTTCTTAGATGAAGCATAGACTCATTATATGTACTCTCCACTTTGCTCTATTAATACTCTCACTTTGCTATCATGTATAATAAAACAGCTGTTGTAAAACATAAGTCAGATAATATCTGAAGGAAATAAAGAAGAGACTTGAAAGAAGGCTTTAGTTAGCTTTGCAAAACGTTATTCATCATATATCTGTACTATTATAAGTTTAGGTTTTCATTCCTTTTGTTTGATTTAATTATTTTGGATAAAATGTCAAGATAGTAGGCAAGTCTTTTATTTGATTTTTTCCTTTTTTCTTTCCCCCTTATAGTGCATCACTGCATACAACATAATTTCATCTTCAGGCCAGCATGACAGCTGAAAACAGTGGACAGCTAACGTATGTAGGAGTATTTCTTCTACATAGGATGAACACTATCAACAGATTATAACCGACCTACTTTTAGCAAAAGAGGAAAAAAATCAATTTTTAAAAACAAAGTTCTGAGTTCCCTGAAAACTGGGCATTTGTGCCCTATGGTTTACAAGCAAAGAGCCTAAAAGCCATTTTACTGACTTTTATGACAATGCATTTACATAGAGCCTGAGAAGGACTATTCACTCTTTTGCAAGACAAACAAAACAAAACAAAACAAAAACTGCACAATTAAAGGGATATGGGCATAGGACTGCATGAACCTTGGGGGATCTGAGTACCTAAAAAGATAAAAAACATATAAATAAAAGTGGTGAGCTGGACTAACTGAAGTAGAAACTCCTGCTTGGCAGTTGGTTGAAAACAGAAGTCCTTAGAAAGCAAGTGGGGAAGAAGAAAGGGATTAGTAATAGCAACCAAAACAAACAAACAAAAAATTCCTCAATGAAAATACAGTCATTGTCACCACAGGTCTTAGTAAACTACATCATTTTGAATTCCCCAATTCTACCTTCGTCCTGCTCTTTGGTGAAGGAAAGGAAAAAAGCAATACTCTAGGGTTTTATTGCTTCAAATGACCCAGTTCATCATGAGGTGATCTACCACTGTGTTAAATATGTGTTATATTTTGCCACAAACTGACCCTTCAGAGAACATTTAAAAGAGTTTCTAACCCTAAACTTTAACCGCACATGTTCACTTGTTCAAAAGTGCTTTGTTCAGTTTAAATAAAAACATGTTGTTTGCAATGGTTTTAAGCATGTTGTGCTAAATTAACAGAGGTAATACAAATATGCATTTAAAAATAATTTTTTGGCACAAACAAATTTACCTGAAACATTTAAGTAGGATTATACCGCCTATATTTCATTTGCCTAAGTTTTACTACAAAATTTGAGATATTTGCCTTATAAAAATGAGAATTGAATTGCCTCTAGTTGTAACATGAGAAATAGACTAAACCAGAAAGGACTGTAACTGCAGCAAAGTTAAATATCACAAATGCACAGCCAGAACAGCTGGGAGTAAAATATGATGACTTTTAGGAAGGTAATGTCTAAGACGATATGGTGATCAAACTGTAATATGGAAACTTTAGAACTGGGTTTTTTAAATGACAGAAATTCTCTGATTGTTACGCATATTTAGGTTATATGATATATGATACCTGGAACACTCCCTTGTTGTTCATTATGTCTTTATGGCCCATCAGGATATATAGATCTCTGTAGTAGAGAAATTCCACAATTCTCAAAGTGGGCTTCTGTTCTAAATGAAACCATTGATTTAAATACAAGTGAAGTCAACCAACTGCAGAGAACAGGATCCATTTTAGTAATATGAGAAAGAGTTCCACAGATTGGTTGTGTTTATTGTCAGTTATATGATATTCATTTTATAAATTATTTAAAAAACAAAGATTGATCACATTGCAAGGCCCTCTGATTCACCAGCAGAACTGCTGTTTGTTTCTACATACCACATTCTTAATTTATTACAGTCATCATTGCTAATAAGTAATTTATTTGAATTATACAGGTAGATAAAAATTTATTCATATTACACCTTGTCAGTTCCCTAGTTCCTAATTAAAAATACTATATATATTTATATATAAATACATATGTCACCAAATTATAGTTTTAAATAAGATGTGGATTTTCAAACTAATAAATGGATATACTTTTAAGGTAGCCTATTAATATGATTGTAATTATTTCCCAGTATTTATTATGTGCTTATGGTTATATCTATAAGTAAAATATAACTAAAATGTGCTTTTCTGTGTAAGCCATTACAAGTTTACAAGCAGAGCCTCAATTTGTTCAAACTAACATGGCCAGTAAGAGCAAAACTAGGAAAAGCATCTTGGTTCTGATAACCCAATCCACTATTTTTTCAAATGTTATTTTCTAATTTCTTTATTATTGAGTACTATAGAGCAAGATTTTAATTTTCATCACTGACAAGGAGAAATTTTTAAAAATTAGTCTCCAACCATATCATATTTCAATCTATTCAACTTTCCTACTCATTTAAGATGTACTAAGAAACAAATTATACTGGCTAGTGTTACTAAAACACTAATATTCAATATTAAATACCATGTATATCAAACTCACTTTATTATATAATAATTGCAACAATTAGTTAATGGAGCTGTTATAGGTAGTGTCCTGAACAATTCCTATGTAATGCCCTATCTAAATCTCAAGTGTCCTATAAATAAGTAGCTTTATTATTATTTTATAAGTGAGAAAACTGAGGCAATATAGATTAAGTAACTTTTCTGATAACTTTCATCTAGTAAGCAACAGAGTCACATTTGAATCCCAAAGACTAGGAATGGATTACCAAAAAATAATAAAAAGTAAAAAAAAAAAAAACCCAAACAAAAAAAGTACTAACTTCTGCTGTTAGCATCTCCCTTTACTAATGAATCATGATAGAAAGAAATGTCCACTTCCCACTAAGGACATGCTAAGCTCACAAGCATTTTGCTATTATTACATTTGCCATTTATAGAAAGTGTCCATGATACTAAACCATAATATCTGTAAACTATTACCATTATTGCATTTATATTTTGGGTTAAACTGTTGACATGTTCAAAAGTTATAAACATCAATAATCATGTTGCAGGATGATAATTACTGAGCTGGCAGCAACACTTCCATGTGGCCATGGGTACTGGGAGAGGGTCTGAAGTACAGTATAAAATTCCTGCAACATAGGATGGGCTGGATGTTAAATATTAAAGGGCAAAAATAAGGTGGGATAATGAAAACAAAGAAGCCTAGTGTCCAAGGTAACTCTTGGCATGTCAATATATCATAAGCAGATTGTCCCCCTAAGACTAGGTTCAAGGAATTGTCCATCACAATTCAGAATTGTCTGAAACAAATTTACAAAAATACTTTATTCTTCCTGGTAACTAAATTAACCAGAAAACTTAACATTGTGAATAAATGACAATTTTCACTATAACTGAAATGGGAATAGATCAGGGTAAAATCTAATGCCCTGGACTAAAATCTAATGCCCTGCACTATATTTTTCTTTGTTTTGACTTTGTGGTAATAAAAAATAGCTGAAAACACTTTTCTCTATCCACTTGCAGATTGTGTGAAGTTGCTTCACACTCTTCTAGGATATAGTTAGTTTCCCTAGCATGTACGTTTGTTTTAAAATTTATTTATTGTATTTAAAAAATTTTCATCCATCTAGTATTTTTACTTCTTTAAAAATAATATACCTTAAAAATGAAATTATAACTCCAAAAGACGTGTTGCCTCAGTATATGAATTTTACTCTGGGCAGTGAGTCCAAGATAAACAAATGCTATGGAAGATGCTTTTGATTAGAAAACAATGCATCCTTGGTGCTTTACTTTCCTTCAGAATAAATGACATATATTGCTGAGAACAGACCTCTGCAATCTATCTAAAGAAGAAGCTGTGAAATTGTTCAGTAGTCAAGAAAGATCTGTGATAATGAGCTACTGACAACTCTGCATGTAGAATAGACTGGAATCTACTTGGTAAATTGTACTTTTAGTATAGCAACATTATCTGAGTCCATTTTTAAAAGCATCTAAAACAAATAAATACTCAAGAACGTATGTTTATCTTTTTAAGATCAAAGCTTAGCTTATCTGAACAATTCAGACTGATTTATTTTCTATATATTCTACTTTCTTGACTGAATACACTTAATATTTAAATTTCACTTGGCTCATCAGAGACACCATTATAAGCAAGACTGTCTTAAGATAATAATGATCTCAAGGGATCTTAAGAGGCAGTTTAGGCCCTAAATGGACTCACTGGGTCTTCTGAAGAAATATATTATGCACTAGTGAATGCAAATATGCTTACTGATCTTTTATACCCAAACACTACAATAGGTTCAGAGGGGATTAGAACATGAATACAAATTCGCCCTTAATAAATTTATATAGCATTTTAAATGATATAAGATTTCAACATAAGCAGAAAACAATATACAAAATATTACTTCAAGAAATCATAAATAAGCAATAACTACAGTTGAGAATAAGAGGTGACTTGAGCTGAAGTGCAGAAAGGAAGGAAAACTCAGAAATATAGTTTTAGGTATCAAAACTATGCAAATGAATGGATTGCCACGATAAAGAATGTAGAGAGTAGCATATCAGAAGGAAAATAAAAACCCATAGGATCAACTTAAAGAATGAGGACATGGGGAATACTTGTACACAGAAGAAATTATATAGAGTTGATATATAGAGGACTTGAACAATAAAAGGTCATGGAAATCAATGAAGAATATTTGAAAGAGGAAACAGAAGTCAATAGTATTTAATGCTATAGAGAATTCTAGATAAATGGAGTCTGGAAATGGGCACTTTGATGATTAGAAAGAGCTTAGGAAACTTCAACTTTTATTAAGGTGACTGGAGTGGCATGCAACATACCAAGTATTACTTAGAAATGGGGAAGTGGAAATGTAAGAGATAGATGAATTTTACTTCTGAATTTAATATTGTCCATCACCTTAACAAGCTGTAATTTAAGATAAGGATGGTAAGACTAACATATTAGTAGGTTTATTGTGAGAGTTACGTGGAGAATTGAGATAACAAGAAAAATGTGTGAGGTGGTTGATAAATACCAATGAATCTCTGTTACTGAGTGACATACCTTCCATCATGACAATGGCATTTTTAAAGTTAGGTTTTGCCAAAATTGCAGTTGTCTTTATTCAAAATCTCAAGGGTGTGAAGTGCTCTCTTGAAAATCTTTTGACGTAAGATTTGTAATCTATGTTTGTCTTCAAAGGGTAATAATAATTTTCTGTGTGTTCCTGTTGTTGTTTATACATATATTTATAGTTTTTTTTAATTTCTGAAGGAGATTTATGTAGGTTTTTAATTATGAGAGGGTGAGTTTGAAGATCTATAAGAGTAAAGAAATGCAAAATAACATGAGGTCTCTAAAGGGGAACACAGGATAAAGGAAGAATTCACTTTGTGAGTTGACAGGCATGTGGCAGACTCCTTTCACTTTAGGCAAAAAGAAAGAAGAAAACTTGTTTCCAATAACACCCTAGATTCTTTTTCCATATGGCTTCTTATTATTCTGCCATTTCTCATAACCACTTTTAAAATAATCCAATAATCTAATCATGGTCCTTATCACATTGCTTCTCCTATTACTCTCAGCAGATATCCTTGTCTTTTATTTCTCACAGAACTAAGTTTCCTGCCTGTATTAGTCAGCTACTGCTACATAACAAAACACCCCCAAAACACAGTGGCTGGGAGCAGTAAACATTTATTCTCATGCTCATAGGTCTACAGGTCAGCTAGAGTGGCTCTCAGGATTAATTGTAATTGCTTTACTTTAGTCTGCATAGGTCGGCTGGGACTACCCTGTCCCATATGTCTACGCTGGCAGTGCAGGGGTTACCTGTGCTATGGTTTTCTCATCACAGAGGTCAGAAGCTCCAAGAGAGTGCACAGAAAGATGTGATGCGTCTTAAGGTCTGTTCTTGGATTTTTGCACTGTGTTATTTCCATTGCCATTTCAATTGACCAAAGCAAGTCTCATGGCCAAATCTAAAACCAATGCATTTAGAAGAATACTGTGCCCATAGTGAGAAGTAGGGAGGAGTGAATATTTGCTGAACAATCATCTAACAATCAGAATCTACCCTCTTCTTTAGAAATATTCCACATGTTCTCTTGCACACAAAACACAGGTACTCCTAAGACCACTAATAGACTTATCTGTCACAATGGTATCAGACTTTAAGACAAGAATCTCATCGTCTGCATCATGTCCAGATGCAGATTCTCTTGACCTGAAGATTTATGAACCAAAGAGACAAGCCATTTACTCTCCACCTACCTAAGTTACAATGGTGAAACAAACAAGGATATCCACAATAAATATTTTCATTCCACAATGAGAAGTATAAGAGGCAGAATTATAGTTAATAGTCCACAAGAAGCCTAATTCCTGCTGGGCAAATGTTTCCAGATGCCCCTATCTTTGATTTAATTCCACATTTGCTCCCTGAGAGTGGCTACCCATTCTCCGTTGATCACTACCACGCTTGGTGCTACCCTCTGGGAGGCCCTTCTTTATCTTTAATCCTCCCTAGCTACTTTTGAAGCAGTACTGCTTGGTGGATAAACGGTTTTCTCAGACTGCTTCTTGTCTGTACAAAGGTGGTGGCTCTGAGGTATTTTTACATTGAAAGACTATCTCATTTGCTCTAGGCTGGGAGTGATTTTGTTAATATAGGTTTCTGTAAGCTGTGGATTTCTCATGTGTTTCATGGCAGAGAATTCCAACAGTCAAAAGGCAGAACCACAAGGGTTTGGACTTTTGCTGTCGTTTGTTTGTCCGTTTGGGCATGCTGCTCTTTCTCTTTAAATATAATTATAGTTGATGTTACTTATCTGGCTTCTATAGGACCACACCCTTGTGCTTTCTAGGGGCTCTTTGTCCAGCTCAATAAATGAAGTTTAATTCACTTGAAGATCTTCATAAAGGGTGTTACATTCTTATCTAGTGCTCTGGATTTTTGTCTTTTTTCCTGAATCTATGTTGTAATGTTTTATGCCTATGATTTTAACCCTGCAATTTCTAGTTTCTCTATATTCCTTCCAAGTATGATTTAAAACTGCACAGCTCTTTACTGGACTCATTTTTTCCCTCTGTAGTATCTTACCAAATGCAACTAGCCATTTATGCTATGAAAACTTTCTTGCCCAATACTACAGTTTCCTTATTTTTTTTTGTCTTCCAAGTTACCAAAGGCAAATGTTTTACCAGATGTTTTTCCATTACATACCACAGCTCACTATTATCCATTCTCCAATAAGAGTTTCCTTGTTAACTATTAGCCAGTCTCAAAGCCAGTGTGACCCATTCTAAGTCATCCCCATTCTTAGCCACCAATTAATTTATTACTTAGCTATTGTTACATAAAATTCAGTGGCATACAACAATAACTATTCTCAATGTGAATTCTTATTTATTCTCAAAAACTATTTATCTCCACAGGTGTTCATGTTGGTTGGAGGACTCTGCTCCATCTGCTTTATTTCGGGGCTCAGGCTAGAGGAGCAGAAGCTATGTGGGGTATGATCTTCATAGTGGAGGTCGAAAGTTCTCCGAGAGTTGAGGAAAAACACTTTATAAATATTAAGACCTACATTTGGAACTCGTGTCCTGCCTCCAGTGTTGAAAGTGTCTGTCATATGGGGAAACCCCAAATCAATAAGGTATGTAAACAGACTCTGCCTACAGCAGGGCAGGAAACATAGTGACTATTTGCTGAACAATAATTCAAACATTCACACTGCCTCACCTACTCTCATGTTCCCAGATCCTTGTCCATTTCCTTCTTTCAGCTATCACAGTGGGATAAGTGCCTTCCATCTTTACTCTGGTTCTATCCACATTCTGCCCTTTCAAGGATACCACTGTCATCATGCCATCTTTGTAATAGTTTCACTACCTTCTTTGACAGCAATTTCAGGCTTAACCCTAGTTTTGAAGTAACCTTCAGTTAAAAGTTCTCCCTTGGCACTATATCCCCTCTGATTGATTTCAGCTCTTGAAACCTATACCAACTATCCCCACCTCCCTGCCAAAGACACACACACAAAACACGGATACACATATATACAAACAATACTACGAGTTCCTTTTATTTAGGGACCATATTTTACTCCTATTTTTTTATAAGTCCATGTACATATATGTCACATAATAACTGATAAATGTTAAGCAAGTGAATAAGAGTTGAATAAGATTATGTGCTATTTTATAGTTGAATAGTGGAATGTAAGGTGGGGAAAATTTTTCTATCCACTCTCACAGTCAAAATGCTTTCATTTCTTGTTAATGTCTTTGCCACTTAGCAGGTAAACTCAGTTTTGATTTACTTATTTTAATCAGCTGTGAGTCAGAGTGCTTGATCACTGAGCCTATTAAGCTCACATGAGATGTGGGACTCAGTGGCTAACAGCTCTTATGAGAAAAGGTTGTATATGTGGCATGAGCAGAAATCCTTGAACTCTGTGACACATGATTGGCTGTAGTCTCTGTGAAGGTAGGGTGAGGTCTGTGGTCTTCACCATTCTATCCAGCACGTATCAAATAGTAAATGCTAAATGAGTGAGTAAATGAATGAATGAATGATCCTGGGTGATTTCCTTCTTCCAAATAAGATGATTATCAGATGAGTGTCCTCTGCATCTATGTGGATTATTGTGTATATTTTTTATTCAGGCATAAAACACACTACAAATATGAAACATTAGGCTCTCTTTCAAATTATATTCACTATAAAACTATAAGATAGGAAATAATTTAGGAAGTTAAAATTGGAAATGGGTTATATTTTTTCTTAAAAAAATTTATTTTTGAACAGATGTTTGTTAACCAGCTTTTACTGCACTGAAATATAGTTCCCTGCACTATATTGGCAATACCAACTGCCACTAATAAGTTGGGGCATGAACTTCATTTATTAGCATTTTGAAATAAAAATGAGAAACCTATAAGAAAAAGAAAAAGAATAACTATAATATTTCTCTTTTAACTTGTGCAAATGCAGGTTGAAAGGAGAAACTTTGGTTCACTTATCAGACAAATTAATCATAACCTCCTCTACAACAAGTACATATCTTGCCCCATTATTGCTTTACAATAAAATATAAAAGAGCAATTGAATGTCAAGATACTCCCCACTGGGGCAAACAAATTTTTTCTCTTTTCAATTTCCATGGACAATATTGCTGATGTTCTTCAATAGATGTTCACTTATCAGAAAAAGTCAGCATTAGAAATTGGAAGCTGATTGGAAATTCACAAGAAAAATAACAGAAATTTATCTTCATAAATCACATTACTTCATCAAAATCATTGCACACAAAAAGCATTAAAGGAGGGACCTTCAAGATGGAGGAGGAGTAAGATGTGGAGATCACCTTCCTCCCCACAAATACATGAAAAATACATTTACATGTGGAACAACTTCTACAGAACACCTACTGAACGCTAGCAGAAGACTTCAGACTTCCCAAAAGTGGCTAACAGGGTCTTGGTGCTCCAGCGGGGTGTCAGTCCTGAGCCTCTGAGGTGGGAGAGCCGAGTTCAGGACATTGGTCCAAAAGAGATTTCTCCGCCCCCATAATATCAAACAGCAAAAGCTCTCCCAGAGATCTCCATCTTAATGCTAAAAAACACCTCCACTCAACAACTAGCAAGCTACAGTGCTGGACACCCCATGCCAAACAACTAGCAAGACAGGAACACAACACCACCAATTAGAAGAGAAGCTGCCTAAAATCATAGTAAGTTCACAGACACCCCAAAACACACCACTGGACATGGTCCTCCTCACCAGAAAGACACAATCCAGCCTAATCCAACAAAACACAGGCACCAGTCCCCTCCACCAGGAAGCCTACACAAGCCACTGAACAAACCTTACCCACTGGGGGCAGACATCAAAAACAACAGGAACTACGAACTTGCAGCCTGTGAAAAGGAGACCCCACACACAGTAAGTTAAGCAAAATGAGAAGACAGAGAAATACACAGCAGAAGAAGGAGAAAGGTAAAAGCCCACAAGAATAAACAAATGAAGAGAAAATAGGCAGTCTGCCTGAAAAAGAATTCAGAGTAATCATAGTAAAGATGATCCACAATCTTGGAAATAGAATGGAGAAAATACAAGAAATGTTTAAGAAGGACCTAGCAGAACTAAAGAGCAAACAAACAATGATGAACATGAATGAATGAATGAAATTTAACATTCTCCAGAAGGAATCAATAGCAGAATAACTGAAGTAGAAGAGCAGATAAGTGACCTGGAAGATAAGATAGTGGAAATAACTACCACAGAGCAGAATAAAGAAAAAAATAATAAAAATTGAGGACAGTCTCAGAGATCTGTGGGACAACATTAAATGCACCAACGATCGAATAATAGGGGTCCCAGAAGAAGAAGAGAGAAAGAAAGGCACTGAGAACATACTGGAAGAGATTATAGTTGAAAACTTCCCTAATATGGGAAAGGAAATAGTCAATCAAGTCCAGGAAGCACAGAGAGTCCCATACAGGAAAAATCCAAGGAGAAACATGCCAAGACACATATTAATCAAACTATCAAACATTAAATACAAAGAAAAAATATTAAAAGCAGCAAGGGAAAAACAACAAATAACATACAAGGGAATCCCCATAAGGTTAACAGCTAATCCTTCAGCAAAAACTCTGCAAGCCAGAACAGAGTGGCAGGACATAGTTAAAGTGAAGAAAGGGAAAAACATACAACCAAGATTACTCTACCCAGCAAGGATCTCATTCAGATTCGACAAAGAAGTCAAAACCTTTACAGACAAGCAAAAGCTACGAGAATTCAACACCACCAAACCAGTTTTACAACAAATGCTAAAGGAACTTCTCTAGGCAGGGAACACAAGACAAGGAAAAGACTCACAATAAGAAACCTAAAACAATTAAGAAAATGGTAATAGGAACATACATATTGATAATCACCTTAAATGTAAATAGATTAAATGCTCCCACCAAAAGACACAGACTGCATGAATGGATACAAAAACAAGACCCATATATATGCTGTCTACAAGAGACCCTCTTCAGACCTAGGGACACATACAAACTGAAAGTGAGGGGATAGAAAAAGATATTCCATGCAAATAGAAATCAAAAGAAAGCTGGAGTAGCAATTCTCATATCAGACAGAATAAACTTTAAAACAAAGACTATTATAAGAGACAAAGAAGGACACTACATAATGATCAAGGGATCGATCCAAGAAGAAGATATAACAATTGTAAATATTTATACAGCCAACATAGGAGCACCTCAATACATAAGGCAAATGCTAACTGCCATAAAAGGGGAAATTGACAGTAACACAATCATAGTAGGGGACTTTAACACCCCACTTTCGCCAATGGAAAGATCATGCAAAATGAAAATAAGTAAGGAAACACAAGCTTTAAATGCCACATTAAATAAGATGGACTTAACTGATATTTATAGGACATTCAACCAAAAACAACAGAATACACTTTCTTCTCAAGTGCTCACGGAACATTCTCCAGGATAGATCATACCTTGGGTCACAAATCAAGCCTTGGTAAATTTAAGAAAATTAAAATCTTATCAAGTATCTTTTCTGACCACAACACCATGAGTTTAGATATCAATTACAGGAAAAAATAAGTAAAAAATACAAACACATGGAGGCTAAACAATACACTACTTAGTAACCAAGAGATCACTGAAGAAATCAAAAAATACCTAGAAACAAATGACAATGAAAACACAACGACCCAAAATGTATGGGATGCAGCAAAAGCAGTTCTAAGACGGAAGTTTATAGCAATACAATCCTACCTGAAGAAACAGGAAACATCTCAAATAAACAACCTAACCTTACACCTAAAGCAGTTAGAGAAAGAAGAACAAACTCCAAAGTTAACAGAAGGAAAGAAACCATAAAGATCAGATCAGAAATAAATGAAAAAGAAAGGAGGGAAACAATAGCAAAGATCATTAAAACTAAAACTGGGTTCTTTGAGAAGATAATCAAAATTGATAAACCATTAGCCAGACTCATCAAGAAAAAAGGGAAGAAGACCCAAATCAATAGAATTAGAAATGAAAAAGAAGACGTAACAACCAACACTGCAGAAATACAAAGGATCATGAGAGATTACTACAAGCAACTATATGCTAATAAAATGGACAACCTGGAAGAAATGGACAAATTCTCAGAAAAGATCAACCTTCTGAGACTGAACCAGGAAGAAACAGAAAATATAAACAGACCAATCGCAAGCACTGAAATTGAAACTGTGACTAAAAATCTTCCTAGAAACAAAAGTCCAGGACCAGATGGCTTCACAGGTGAATTCTATCAACCGTGTAGAGAAAAGCTAACACCTATCCTTCTCAAACTCTTCCAAAATATAGCAGAGGGAGGAACACACCCAAACTTATTCTACGAGGCCACTGTCACCCTGATACCAAAACCAGACAAAGATGTTACAAAAAAAGAAAACTACAGGCCAATATCACTGATGAACATAGAGGGTTCAACAGCCACTACGGAGAACAGTACGGAGGTTCTTTAAGAAACTATAAATAGAACTAGCATATGACCAGCAATCCCACTCTTGGGCCTATACACTGAGAAAAGCATAATTCAAAAAGAGTTATGTACCACAATGTTCACTGCAGCACTATTTACAATAGCCAGGACACGGAAGCAACCTAAGTGTCCATCGACAAATGAATGGATAAAGAAGATGTGGCACATATATACATGGAATATTACTCAGCCATAAAAAGAAACAAAACTGAGTTATTTGCAGTGAGGTGGATGGACCTAGAGCCTGTCATACAGAGTGAAGTAAGCTAGAAAGGGAAAAACAAGTACCATATGCTAACACATATATATGGAATCTAAAAAAAAAAAAAAGTTCTGAAGAACCTAGGGGCAGGGCAGGAATAAAGACACCGATGTAGAGAATGGACTTGAGGACACGGGGAGGGGGAAGGGTAAGCTGGAACGAAGTGAGAGAGTGGCATGTACATACACTACCAAATGTAAAATAGATAGCTACTGGGAAGCAGCTGCATAGCACAGGGAGATCAGGTCAGTGTTTTGTGACCACTAGAGTGGTGTGATAGGGAGGGAGGGAGGGAGACGCAAGAGGGAGGAGAAATGGGGATATGTGTATATGTATAGCTGCTTCACTTTGTTATAAAGCAGAAACTAACACACCATTGTAAAGCAATTATACTCCAATAAAGCTGTTAAAAAAAAAAGCATTAAGAATCTCTATTGTAACTCAAATCACATTTCTAAAAGACTTTCCCAAGATTTGTTTCAGTTTTGACCTACACACACACACACACACACACACACACACACACACACACACAGCTAACATAATTGGGGGACTTCTTAAGGATTTAAACATAGATCAGTGCACAATAGGGTTGTGTGTTTTCCAGCATATAATAAATAGATAATTATTTTGTGTCAGAGGATGGAATTTAGTTTTTACAACAAAGAGAATTTCATGAAATAATCAGTTTTGAACTACATTTTTAAAGGAAGTGAATGAAGAAAAAAATGATTGTCAAAGAAAACTTTTCCCCAAATTAAAAGTACAATATATCGAGGTTTAATGTAAAAAGTATAGAGGCTAAAATTATGTATGAAAATATTTAAAATAATATTTCCATCCAAAGGAGGATATACACATTACTACTGAATAAAAAGTATTAATCTTAATACATATACTGAATTGCCTTAAAATCTAAACTCTCAAAAACTTGGAATCAAAGTTTTCAAAGAGGATGATTTGAAAATCCTAATAGACAGAATCAGCTGGCTGCGTAGTGAAAATCTAACTGAAAACACAAACTAGTGGGAAGGGATCTAACTTTTATCGAAAGCCTGCTATATACTAGGTATCTAGTGATTTTCTGTGAATTATTTGATTTGGTACTCACAACAGGTGAAGTAGGATCAATTATCCTCAGTTTACAAATGAGAAAACTGAGGCTCAGAATATAAAGCTTAAAAGATCTGAACTCTCACATATAAATAACAGAGGCAAGACTGAAACCAAAGAACTCTGTGACTCCAGAGGTTTTCCTTTTCAGCAACGTATTTTCTCCCTGATAATATATTTTGCCTTGCATAAATCTCAATAGCAGTAAGAGCAATAAGAAATGTTCACCATCAAAGTCCTTAATTTTCCCTGTGTATTGGCTGGACAGCTAACTAATGAGAGATGTGTTGCAGACGTCAGGGCGTAGACCTTTTAGAGAGAACCAGAAACACAAGCTAGACATAAAGATATAAATAGATGTTTGGGAATATTTATATGCATACAGCAGTTGAAAATATGTGTTTCGAATGTAAGCCCCCCACAGGACAGACAGATGGCTGGGCCTGAGAGATAATGATGAATAAGGCAGGAGAAAGATTATTCAGAACAAGGAATATTAAAAGAGTTTAGCACTCAAAAATAATAATAATAAAGGAAAAGTGGAGAAGGAAACATTATCGAAGTTAGACATTGCAAGAAGTTCTTCCACAAAGAGAAGTACTATCTATGGAACCACTTTATATTTTTATCATTTGCTAGAAATTGTAGGGGAACAGGTTGCAGTTCTTGTCCCCAAGCTCTGATAATGTGGATTAGTAGTGAGAAAGTGTAAGGGTAGATGTTTTCCCTTTTTTCCTCCCCATCCAGATTGAGGGCGGAGGCAGACAATTATCTCACTATCCCTCAGGGTAAGGAGCCCTGCAGAGTTGAATCAACTCTATACAGTGGTCTCCAATTCCATCACCCACCCTACATAGGATTTACAAGTGTGAACGGGCAGCCTGATAAAACCACTAAGATCTAGAATCTTAGAGCCAGGGAGAGACATTCCAGTCTTTATATCACAGTGTTTGTGTGTGTTCTTGTCATTTCAGGTCTCCAAAAAAAAAAAATCCCCTTATATTCCCACTACCTCAATATTGTTTTTGCATCAATATGCTTCCAAATACACTTATCTTGTCTATGGATTGAGATATCAACTCTATGGGAATGAATCACAAAATTAAATCTCTTAAGCATGAAGAACATATCTCTATATGCACACTGGATATTCTTGTCTCATATTCAGCATGTGTAAAATGTGGTCCAGAATTTCAAGCTTACAGCATCCTAGCTATATGAAATCAAATTACCTAACTCCCCTGTGCCTCAATTCCCTCATCTCTAAAACTGGAATAAAATAACCTTTCCTTGTACAGTTGTCCTAGAACCAAATGGACTGTTACATATAATAGATGTGCTTCACACAGTGACTGGCATACGATAGATATTCAGTAAACTATACATTTTTACCTCTGCAAATGTTCTGTTCTTTCTCTTTCACCATTTTTATAGTCAGGGTAAACTGACCAAGCTGTCATAAAAGCAACCCATAATCATAGTCAATTTACACATGAAAAAGTTCATATCTCACTTAATTTGTGATGAGGATTGGATGACATTCTACGGTTGCTTCTATCCATCAAGTGACTTAGGATTCTAGTCTCTAAGTGATTCAGCCACCTCAGCTCTAGATCTCTGTTATCAAGGTCAGGGAAGAAAGATCCAGAGAGCTGCATACCACTTAAGTTATTCTTTTCTCAGGAGGGACACACATTATTTCTGCTCACAGCTCATTGACAAGAAGCAACTAGATTATCTTACTTTACGGCAAGAGGTATGGTCAGTACGGGAACAAACATAGATATCTGGTGAGTATGAAATATCTGTGCCACAATTAAGAAACTACCATTAACCCAGTGAGCCAAGATGGCAATCTTGAACTTATTGCTGACACCTCCCCTTTCTTCTTTATCTATATAATTTCTCCAACTAAGTCCTCTTATTTCCCTCCCTTTAATGTCTCTGAGATGAGCTTCCTCATCTCCACTTCTGCTTCTGCTCCAGGGGACATAGATTCTTACATGGCATTCTATCTCATGTCTGACTCCAGCTGTCTGCACTATAATCTACCCTCCTCAGTACTTCCAGAGTTACCATTATAAATATACGACTATGGGGTTTCTTGGTATAAGACTTCGGTTTTCTTACATTTCCTGTAAGCAGTCTCCTTCTGAATATTAATGGTTTTGCAAGATAGGAAAGAAATCCCTGGGTGTTCTTATACAAGCAATTAAATGCTTTGGCCTGTAAGTGATACATCTCGATATCCATTCACAACTCGCTTGTCAACACTGCCTTAAAGGTCCTTAAAAATCTAAAAATCCTAACTATCTTGGCCTATTTTCTGTTCACTATTGTTGTGACCTCTGCATCCTAGTTTTTTTAAAATTAATTTCAACAAATATTTATTGTACACATACTATGGGTCAGGGATCATATACTTTCACATGACCATTCATCTTTTCATGCTTTACTCATGTTCTTATCGCCTTAAATAATATATTTCCCTTCTCATATAATACCACAAAAAGTCTTTAAGGCGGGCTTCCCTGGTGGCGCAGTGGTTGAGAGTCCGCCTGCCGATGCAGGGGACACGGGTTCGTGCTCCGGTCCGGGAAGATCCCACATGCCGCAGAGCGGCTGGGCCCGTGAGCCATGGCTGCTAAGCCTGCATGTCCGGAGCCTGTGCTCCGCAATGGGAGAGGCCACAACAGTGAGAGGCCCGCGTACCGCAAAAAAAAAAAAAAAAAAAAAAATCTTTAAGGCATGATTTAAATTTCCCCATGTAGAAGTACTTAAATATCCATTCTATACCCACCCAAAGCTAAATTAATTCCAGAGCATGTTGTTCATTTCTTGGTATAGTGTTAATACCTGAATTACTACAGCTGTTGAATAGTTTATCATACACTATAGACTGTTGGCCCCTTAAGGGTGAAGAACTGATATAATTCATCTTTGCATCCCCAGAACGTGGCACAAATTATGTACTTAAAGTTGTGAATTGAACTAAAAGTTTGGCAACAGTTCTATAGAGTAAATGCTTGAGGGAACACTTCAAAATTCAAGTGCTAATTCTAAAGCTTTCCCACAATTAGGCTTCCACTCCATAAATCACTACCACGTAAGTAAACTGTGGCAGATGCATTGGCTCAGGCAGTTCAATAGCCATTCCGACCTCTTTCTAATATGCTTTCTTGTAATGCAGATGCTGAACTACTAAAACAGAACAAAACAAGAATATAAAATTCCTTGTTATGATTTAGATTCCCCAAATCAGACACACTTGAAAAGATTTGAATTCAAAACTCAATTAAGTGTAAAAAGAAGCAGGGCACAAGGCATCCATTGGGGGTGTGTGTGTGTGTGTGTGTGTGTGTGTGTGTGTGTGTGTGTGTGTGTGTGTGTGTGTGTGTGTGTGTGTGTGTGTGTGTGTGTTGTGTATGTGTAGTATAGCACAGGTGTTGTGATTATGAAGCAAGCAGTTGTAGTACTGATTTCTTGATTCAACAGGAAGTTTCCTGATCATGGAGGGAACAGCAGTCCTTGGAAACCCAGTTCTATTGTTGGTTTGGAGGTTATTCTTGCATCTTAACCTAGAGTCTGTTCCTACTGCCTCCCAATAGTTCAGTAAGAAATTAAATTTATTATAATACATTATTTTATTTGTATGCCAGCTCGAGTGAGTTCTGTCTTTGCTGTTAAACCTTAGCTAATACAACAGTGTGTGCCTGGTAATAAGCCTCAAGGAAATGGGCATCTGGTATTGAATGTCTGACCTGGTTGTGTTTGAAGACAAAAGAGGATCCTGCTAACATCAGAGTACAGAACACTGTTATTCCATCATATGCTATGTCAAAGCAACAAATTAAATGATTATCTGCAGTCTCCCAGCAGAAAGTGTTTATTGAAGCAAAGTATTTGATAAGCTGATTAGCTGCTGCACTATATCCTTATGACAAAAATGCCAAAATTTCCATGTTATAACATAGAAGAAGGAATTCTAACACCTCAAAGATTTAACAATGTTGGTGTGGCTTAATCATACATAATTCATTTATACATTCATTAAGTGCGACGCCCTGAGAGAGTCCAAAGGAGATTCCTTTCACCAAATCATTGAAAAATCCATTGGTAAGGAAAGCCATAGCATTCTATTTGCTATTCTTTATAATATGATAATGAGAATTGTCTTGATATGGCTTCAGATTTTAATAAGTATGATGAGATCTAAGAATCCAGAGGCCAAGTGGATATATTTAACAGACAGAAGCAAGGGTATCATGGTTTTCATAATAGTTAAAGTTACCAGAATTTTTGACTAATTGCTCATAGACTACCAAAGATTAACATAGGTGGGGAGCCCACTAAGGCCTTACTTTAATTTTTAGGCTTATAAATACAATCTTCATAACTACAAGTTTTATGTCATATTTATTATAAAGAGTGCACTATTTATAACCAAAAATATTCTATAATATGAAGTAAAAGTAAAACTGAGGCTCTAGAAGTCTCTGAATCCAGTGCATCCATCTCTACAGCACTGGCCCCCTCTTCAAGCCACATTTGCACATGCTCACTTAGAGAGTTCCCTATGACCACTTGACTGTGAAAGAAAAAAAAAGAGCCGCGTTTACAAACGGCCCTTCATTATATGCTAGAAATAGTTAAAAGTGTGCCTGTAATGCCGAAGCAGTCTATTGACTGGAAAGGAGAGTGGAGAAGGTACTGTCATTTGGCAAAAATTCTAATGAGACCTATGGTTGTCACATTGCATGGAAGAAGAACTGGCTGCAAGTATGAGTCAACGTTTATTCAAGAACAGAGGGTAACAGGTTAGCCAGATGGTCAGTGAATTAGAAATATATATATATATATATATATATATATAAAAACAGGTAGGTCACCAAGAGTTTGGGGGAAGAGGTATGTTTATGAACTCAAAATAGACTGAAAATGAGAGGATATAAGCTTCTCTTGGTAGGAGAAGCTCTCAGGTGAATAAGACAGCATTATTATGATGTTACATGGCCTCTTTTCCTAGGTATCTCATGTATACTTAAAAGGTTTAGGGCAAAAAGTGATCATGTTGGTAGGAATAAAGATTATGAACGAGGGCATGCAGACTTCTTTTCTCTTCTCAAAGCTTATTTGGCTAAGCCACTTAATCTGCCCAATGCCAGCAGCAAGGAGCAACACTGAGGTCTCCAAATAACAGTGTATCTCTAGGGGACCAGTTAGTAACTTGGGGCATGTCAAATATGGAAGGTTTTCTTATTTGAAGAGACATTTATTCTAGTTCATTCTTCTCTGCATGCCAGCAATGCCACTATAATCTTACTGAATGTCTTATTCAACACCAGGATACTCTACCTCTCAATGAATGAACTTGTTTTCCAGCCAAAGCAGTGAGGCAATTGGTTTACACTCAGAGAACTGACTAATCTAACTCTATCACCTGGAAGTAACTGGTGAAATGGGCTCTTAAAGACTCTGCTTTTTGCACTACTTAGAAACAACCCTTTGAAAGTATGACATCCTAGAGGAGACAGAATATTCTACAAATCAGTGACAAATATACGAGGCTGGACTAATTCTCCCATAGTTAGAACACATGGAACTAGAATATGTGGGTAAATTAGAAGTAATATTTCTATTATACCTAATGACTAACTCAACAATATATTTTCTTCTTTTCCTTGCATCACAAAGTTCTATTGGTTTAGAGTTCTCAGCTAAACGCTTCCACCAGATAAAACAACAGTAATGTCACTGAGATCACCCCCTGGTCATTTTGGGCTCCTCATGCTGCTACACCAACAGCCCCCAAAAGGGGAATAATACAGTATTATCTAGGATGACTGGTTCTGCTTATCAAGGGCAAATGGGTTTGTTTTAACACAACAGGAGTAAGGAGGAGTATTTCATGTACTGCCATTCCAGTGTTATTAGTTAATGGAACGCTGGAGCAACCACACACATGCAGGAGCATCAAGGGTTAGATCCTCTAGGAATACAGTTTTGAGCCACCCCAACATGTAAAGAATCCTGAAGAGCAGAGGTAGTAACTGTGAACAAAGGAAATAAAGAATGGGTGGTGGAAGAAACAAACTGAAAATCTTATTACCTTATGCAAATATAGAGACTAAAGAAGCTACCCATATATGCTTCCTATATGCTTTTATGTTAACCAGATATCTTTTGTTTCTCTCTCCCTTTGTCCAACTATCGTAGTAGAATATATCAGTTTTATCTTTATCCCCTAAGTAAATATACTGGCTTCATCATTTTAAATGATTTAGAGAAGGAATGAACATCATGCAGAATGTGCCTTTTCAGTAAAATTTGGATACTACTTCATTTGCATGAAGGACATTTATATTTATTAGGAAGGCACCTGTTGTACAGTTATTGTTGCTTAGAAATTTAAGTATGGAAGTAGGTTACTGAGTAGCAATTGTTGGACTGCACAATTGGACTGCACACAATATTGACTTGATAATGAATGATCCATTCTGTCTTCTATGAAAATTCCTCTGCAGAAAGGGCTCAAAAGCTTAAGAAATTAATTTTTTATTCTTCTTTGAACCTAGAATTTCAAAAGTGATCTAGGACTGCAAGTCAGGTAGATTTGAGCAAAACTCGCATTAGAACTAAATTACGTGGGAAAAAGAGTAGGGCTTGAGGCATCCATTTTGCACACGAGCATTATAGCAGAGGTAATGAGGAGCTGTAGCAGGGACTTCCTGATGCTCAACGTAGCATTCTTACCAATCACAGAGGGAACAGCAGCTTTCCTGGCAGCCTAGTTCTGGAGCATATTTTTAAGTAGCAGTTCCTGAAAGATCAGGCTAGAGACTGTTTTTTCAGCCCATCCCAAACTTTTGTAAGCATTTAATGCTCAGCAACAAATCCCTTTCTGCTAATATAAAACAGAGTGGATTCTCTTCTCTTCAACTGAATCATATCATAAATTGAATATTGAATACTGACTGCAGTCATCTCAACCCAGAAAAAAGATATATAGAATCAATGATGTTGTTAATTAAAATATATTTTCAAACAACCACAATATAGCCTTATATTGAACTTTAAAAATTGCTGATAGTCTTTTTTATGACTAACAGAAAACCCACCAGGAATAAAATAATGACATTCGTGGGATGTGAGCTATTGTTTTTTGAGTGCTGCCTCTGTGTCAAAGCATGAAACTAGACACATAAATACTATGAGGTAGAAAAACTGTCCTTGTTTTATGGATACGAAATCTCAAAGTCAAAGAGCTTCAGTAGAGTTCCAAAGCCACACAGCAAGAAAGGCAGACTTATTACAAAGTAGGTCTCTGTCTCTGAAGTCCATGGTCTTCCCTTGTATCACAAATATTTTTTTCTTTCCTCCATTTTTGCTATGTGTCATTACTATGTTTAAACCTATAGAATATAAACTGTAAACTCTTAAAACAGACCTGGCAGAGCCAGGGTTTTACTTTGAGTTTCTACCACCCAATGTTCTCATTGTATTCGCCTCCAGTTTAAAATACCTCAATTAAATAAAACCTAAACATATACATAGCAAAAAAAAAAAAAATCACTTTTATGCCTGACAATGTTTATAAAGCCTATGGGGATATAGTGTACTACAGGAAGTTTGTATAAATCTATACTTACAATATTGAGTGGAATTTTAATGCTTTGCATGGCAGATTATGGACATAATTTAATTCTGTGATAACCTAGAGGTATGTTTTCTTTCTTTTTGTTTTCCTGGTTTGGGAGAAACTAAACAAACTGCCTTCTGCCTCAGAAGGTTTTCACAAGTAAGAGACACCTTTATTCAGCCTCTGTCCACTGCTATCCTGTTCAGACCCTTTGTGTCTGACCACAGCCTGCTCTTCCTCCCTACTCATACCCCTGTGTCAGACAAACTGACGCTATCATTTTCACTGAGTCTAACTTTTGTTTGCCTGCTTCTGAGATTTTACTAAGGCTTTTCATCCTTACTGTCTATCGCATTTTTTTTTTTTTTTTTGCCCGTTCAAACGCTATCCATACTACAGAAAAGGTAACATGATTCCTCAATCTGAAATCTTAAAGGAGTTCCTAGTTGCCATTTATTTGGCAATGAATCATATACTATGTCTTTGGCACGTTCTCACTTCTAAATTTATATAGTCCTTGTACTGTCAAAAAAACTTTTCAAACTAGTTATGGGTGGGTGTTTCATTCATCCACCCTTTTAGGATATGTACAGGAATTAAGTGACCAAACAACACTTCAAAAAATCTAATGTAGGGCTTCCCTGGTGGTGCAGTGGTTGAAAGTCCGCCTGCTGATGCAGGGACCACGGGTTCGTGCCCCGGTCCGGGAAGATCCCACATGCCGCGGAGCAGCTAGGCCCGTGAGCCATGGCCGCTGAGCCTGCGCATCCGGAGCCTGTGCTCCGCAACGGGAGAGGCCACAACAGTGAGAGGCCCGTGTACCGCAAAAAAAAAAAAAAAAAAAAAAAAAAACCTAATGTATAATAAAAAACATTAGAAGATGTTTTTCTGGACCTCCCTGGCATCACCACTATGCAACTCTCGATAGTTCAGGTTTAATAAATCAGTATTTGTAATCAACATGAAGTTTTCCAATTATGCTGTTTTTAACACTGATCATTGAGAAACATGTAATAATGTGTGCTCTAGTTTTTTTAAAAAGAAATAAATTAAAGGTAATATGCCAGCAAAACAATTCCACTTGTCCTGTTTAAACCAGAATTTGAAAAGAAAAAAATGAAAGAGCAGAGACTGCCTCAACTCGTTCTCTGCTATCTGGGAATAACTCTTCCTGATGAGAACCTTATCTGTGATTTTTGTCTTAACCGCTAACATGAATAATGTGTAAGCTGCATCACTGAGCAGATCATTGTTACTTAAAGAGCATCAAATGCTTTATATTTCTCTATGGGGGAAAATGAACATATAGAGCTATATTATAGAATAACATAATTTCAGAGAAGGAAAGGACATTAGAGGACATCTAATTCAGAAACTCATCAAAGCTAAATATGAAGTGAGGCCATCATCAACATTTAGTGAGCTCCTACCATACTTTATTACACCCTACGGGAAAATGCTAAGGAAACAGTAGACATAGTTTTTGTCCTCCAGATACTACTTGAAAAATAATTCATAATCAAATCTTTTATGTTATTATCTTGCTACATTTCTTAGGTGGTAATAAAAATGATTTGAAAGCTGTTTTAATATGAAATTATTATAATATTTATCATTTATCAGAATTTAAAGGCTGTAACATATAAAAATTCTTAAATACAAAGTTATATTTTGAAGTATGCTTCATGCAAATGAACACAGTTTTTGTTTTTTTTTTTGGCGGTACGCGGGCCTCTCACTGTTGTGGCCTCTGCCGTTGCGGAGCACAGGCTCCGGACGCAGAGGCTCAGTGGCCATGGCTCACGGGCCCAGCCGCTCCGCGGCATGAGGGATCTTCCCAGACTGGGGCACAAACCCGTGTCCCCTGCATCGGCAGGTGGACTCTCAACCACTGCGCCACCAGGGAAGCCCTGAACATAGTTTTTATATCCTTTTAAATAACCTTAATAATACATATGTTCAAATGAAAACAGCAACTTCAAAAGAGCTCTTTCCATATTACTTGTCAATCATAAAGACATGACACTTTCTTATGTATTACAAAAGTGAAATATTGAATTAATGGCAAATACTTATGATCTATTCAGGAACTTTTAAAAATACAGTGTTACCTCTATGATATAAATCACAGCAAAATCCTTTTTGACCCACCTCCTAGAGAAATGGAAATAAAAACAAAAACAAATGGGACCTAATGAAACTTCAAAGCTTTTGCACAGCAAAGGAAACCATAAACAAGACCAAAAGACAACCCTCAGAATGGGAGAAAATATTTGCAAATGAAGCAACCGACAAAGGATTAATCTCCAAAATTTATAAGCAGCTCATGCAGCTCAATAACAAAAAAACAAACAAACCAATCCAAAAATGGGCTCAAGACCTAAACAGACATTTCTCCAAAGAAGATATACAGATAGCCAACAAACACATGAAAGAATGCTCAACATCATTAGAGAAATGCAAATCAAAACTACAATGAGATATCATCTCACAACAGAATGACCATCATCAAAAAATCTAGAAACAATAAATGCTGGAGAGGGTGTGGAGAAAAGGGAACCCTCTTGCACTGCTGGTGGGAATGTGAATTGGTACAGCCACTATGGAGAACAGTATGTAGGTTCCTTAAAAAACTACAAATAGAACTACCATATGACCCAGCAATCCCACTACTGGGCATATACCCTGAGAAAACCATAATTCAAAAAGAGTCATGTACCAAAATGTTCATTGCAGCTCTATTTACAATAGCCCGGAGATGGAAACAACCTAAGTGTCCGTAATCAGATGAATGGATAAAGAAGATGTGGCACATATATACAATGGAACATCAGCCGTAAAAAGAAACGAAATTGAGCTATTTGTAATGAGGTGGATAGACCTAGAGTCTGTCATATAGAGTGAAGTCAGAAAGAGAAAGAGAAATACCGTATGCTAACATATATATATGGAATTTAAGAAAAAAAAATGTCATGAAGAACCTAGGGGTAAGACAGGAATAAAGACACAGACCCACTAGAGAACGGACTTGAGGATATGGGGAGGGGGAAGGGTAAGCTGTGACAAAGCGAGAGAGAGGCACGGACATATATACACTATCAAACGTAAAACAGATAGCTAGTGGGAAGCAGCCGCATAGCACAGGGAGATCAGCTCGGTGCTTTGTGATCGCCTGGAGGAGTGGGATAGGGAAGGTGGGAGGGAGGGAGACGCAAGAGGGAAGAGATATGGGAACATATGTATATGTATAACTGATTCACTTTGTTATAAAGCAGAAACTAACACACCACTGTAAAGCAATTATACTCCAATAAAGATGTAAAAAAAAATACAGTGTTATTTTTAAAATGATTTATCATTAATAGAGTGGATATCTGTATTTTAGGAATATGTAAGTCATTACATTGAAGTCAACCTTATAGTCTAGCAACAATAAAGTAATAAAATTAAAATATTTTATTTATTTAAATATATATGTATCATATACATGTATGTACATATGTATATACATATATTTGTGTATTTATATCTCATAGTAATCTGACATTTTTCTATTATAGCCCTTATTATATAACATTCTAAAATTATATTTGTCTGTGTTTTCCACTAATCTAAAAGCATTTTCAGAATAAGGACCATCCTTGTCTTCTTGGTTATTTTATCACCAACTCTTAGCTTGGCAAGTAGCATCAACCAGGCACTCAGTGTTTTTTGATAAATTTCCATATTGTAATATATTCTTAGTATTTATTATATGACTACAATTTACTTCTGTCATAGTTGAAATATTTTAATTCTAAATTAAATATTTAATTATATAATTTTACTCATAAGTTTTAAAATTAAAATAAACACAAAATGAGTATATGAAACTATTATTGAGGCAATAGAACAAAAGTATGTGGACCAGATTATAGAGACAGTAAAATATTTGGTGCGATACAATAAAAATTATTGCATAATAAAAAAATAGCTAAAAATATAATCACTGAATGTGAAAGAAACAGCTTTATATACAAAAAAAAATTGCTGGCTCTCAGTGCAAATGACAGCAATAGATGTCATGACTGTAAACATATTTAAAAGGCAGTTGAGGAGGAAATGACACTTGAGGTAGAGGGGTCATGAGAGTAAAAATAAAAATACAACTGATAGGAAATAGTTCGATGGCTTTGAATCCAAGTAAACTTTTTACCAAATTATAAGGTTAACATTAATGTCTCTATAAAAATGAGTAGAGAATCTTAGCTGGGGTTTAAAAAGTAGCATATTGAAACAAAATTAAATTAAAGAGTTAATATCTAAGGTTAAAGGAAATGCTTACATCAACTGAAGGTGAGAGAGTATATGGGTTTATCAGAATATTCAGGGCTGGTTCTCCAGGATAAAATAATGCCCCTCCATTCCTACTTCTGTTGAACTCCATATTAGGCCTGTTATAAACTATCCAAGTTACAAAGCAGCAACCTCTCCAGCACTGACAGTTTCTCCCTTTATGGAACATCTCCAGGGGTAATACTCTACAAGCTTAAGAAGTTAATGATTTATGAATTTCAACTCTCTTTTGCACTAATTCAGGTCCATTTTCTCTCATTTGTGCTCTACAAGTAAATTCAGTAGATAATCTCACCATGAATTTGCACATTCATTTATTCATTAATTTATTATTTCATTCCACAAATATTTATTATCTGTTCTATGTCAGACTTCGGAAGTAGCCATTTACCTCCCTGAAGGACCCTCTTAGAGTTTCCCATGTTTCCTGATTGAATGAGTTTATATCATTGTGGCTTTTCATTCACTTGGAGTAAGATAGTTTGTTTTAACCTTTGCATAATATGGTAGTGTTAAAAGCATCACTGCATAATCTGATATTCTTAACTGAACTGAGATGTAGTTAAGCAGGTAATTTGACTAATTTTCATGGGAAACCCAGGGCTCCAAAATGAATACCCTGTTTTCCCCCATTAAATTTTTCTTCCTGTTTTTCCTGCTTCATATTATGTCATCATATTTACTCCATTTTTCAAGCAAAAACCATCAGTCATTTTTGTCTACTCCATCTCTCATCCCTAATCTACTGGCAACAACGAATTTCCAGTAGTTACTTTTTCTCTCAAGACTTGCTTCTTCAGCCTCATTGTTTTGTTAGTATCCTCCTAAATTTTCTCTGGACAGTTCACCCCAGCCCAGTGCCTGGCAGAGAGTAGGTGCTCATGAATTAATTAATGCTCTGTTTTCTTCCCTTCGGTGCTTTTCTACGGTGGCATGATAATACATTTACCCAAAGACTTTCCAGTGAAGTGGTTACAGAAGTGAAGTCAGACTGCCTTGTGTTCAAAGACTGTGTCGTTATATGTAATCCCTGTAGCCACTTACATACCAAGGAGTAAAAACAAAATTTACCTCAGGCAAGTGTTGGAGGCTCAAATGTGTTAATGCATATAAAGTATTTTCCTCAGTACCTGACACATGCTAAATGAGCTAAAATAGTCAACATCCTTAGGACACTCTCTGCAATGTCCATTTTGTTTTTTCAATCTGGAAAATGCCTGCTTACCCTTAAAGTCTGAGCTCAGTTGCTACTGTCTTCCTGGGGCCTTTGCTAAACCTCTTAGGGAAGTGTGCCATTTTATGCATGTGAATATTGCCACTTTTCTCACATTACTGAAATCATGTATTCAGACTTGTATTTCCCCCACTAGACTATGAACATCTCTGAGAGGAGCAATCTTGTCAGAATCACTTTTGTATTCCTAGGGCCTAATGAGGAGTCTGGCATTTTAAGGGACAGACTGAATATTAGATAAAGTGATTTCCTAACATTATAATATTAGTACATGGCAGAAAAGTTTTTAAGATTCTCTCTAAATAAAATACTAAACTGAAAATGAGAAAGGTTACATTTTGAACGAAAACCAACTTGCATCAACGTTATTAAAACGCCTTTTTTTTTTTTTTTGCGGTTCGTGGGCCTCTCACTGCCGTGGCCTCTCCCGTTGCGGGGCACAGGCTCCGGACGCACAGGCTCAGCGGCCATGGCTCACGGGGCCAGCTGCTCCGCGGCATGTGGGATCCTCCCGGACCGGGGCACGAACCCGTGTCCCCTGCATCGGCAGGCGGACCCTCAACCACTGCGCCACCAGGGAAGCCCTTAAAACGCCTTTTTAAAGTCACCAAGCCCCAGGTGGCAATGGGAACAGAAGCAATTTCATTTCCAAATTCTGAAAAAACTCTTTCTAGCCTATAAGTTAAGATGCATCCTACCTTGAAAGTACTCCCCTTGGTCAGGAGACTTTGCACTTCTTCACTGAACTCCTTGTATCTCCCTGAACTTAGCTCCTGGCTTGCTGTGAAGCTGACTACATCAACATAACCAATTTCCTTTCAATTGAATGAATAGGTACTTGGCTCATCAAAACAGGCTGAACCGCCCACTACAGGGGTTGATTCTGCCAGGCCTTGCCTCTCAGGTGTACTTGATTCGCACTGAACATAGAAATCACAAGCACTAAAGCGGTAGCTCCATTTCCCTGTATATTCTCATAACTTTTTGTGTCCAAAGAAGAGAAAATGTCATCTGTGAGTCAGAAATAATGAACTGTCTCTTGTTCTCTCTGTGTAACTCTCCTCTCTGCCTTCTAGCTCCTCCTTGGTTACTTAATGATTCCATTTTCTCCGCAGTGTGGTTGTTCATTTGTAATCTGGCTGTTTCAATACACTGAGGCCTGGAAAACTGTGACCTTCACAAAAAGACTTAAGTATAAATCTGTGGAGGGATATAGAAAAATAATGATAATAGTTAATTTATCATCTCCTACTATATGCCACATTATCATGTATATTGTCTTAGTAATTTTACAACTCTTTAAGGTGATTTTTGCCAAATAAAAATCGGAGACTCAAAAAATTCAAAAACATCCCAAACCATATAGCTAAGCTGGTGTAAAGGCAGGATGTGTGCCCTGGCCAGTGTGATTTCTGCGTTCATCCTTTTTTCCTTATGTTTTACTCTTTACAACATCAGGACTTCAGCCAGAACAAGCCAGTTCTATAAAACATCATAAGAGCAACTCTAGGCAAAAGGAGCCTAGATTGCAGACATGTTCTGTAGAAGAGCTACACCTTCCTTGGGCCATTTTAACCCCTCGATAAAATAAGTGAGAGATATTTGAGAATGATCCAATATGGAACTTTATAGAATGTGTTTTTCTACTTCTATAGGCTGTATTTCTTTGTGTTGATAAAACTTATTTTGAATCACTTGCATAATATATTTTCTATTGGAATATCCAATACAATGTAAGCTTAAGCTATTAGAAATGTGCTTACTGTGAAAGGTAACCTGGTTCTGTGCATCATGCCATAGTTATCAATAGCTACCCCAAACCAACACCCCATGCCAGCCATGCCTATTTTATTTTCTTGTACGAATTATACTACCTAAATTCTTCCCAGCTTTTTCACTGTGTGTTCTCCTTTAGTAGTTCTTTTTGTAATTCCTCTCTTAAACTCAATGTACATTCTCTTGAATCCTTTTTATTTTATTTTATTTTATTTTGCGGTACGCGGGCCTCTCACTGTTGTGGCCTCTCCCGCCGCAGAGCACAGGCTCTGTACGCGCAGGCCCAGTGGCCACGGCTCACGGGCCCAGCCGCTCCGCAGCATGTGGAATCTTCCCGGACCAGGGCACGAATCCGTGTCCGCTGCATCGGCAGGTGGACTCCCAACCACTGCACCACCAGGGAAGCCCCTCTTGAATCCTTTTTAAATGTGTTGATTAGAACCAATAATTTAAAAATAGTCTGGCTTGGAATATGAAAAGCGAACTTCCAATTCTGTCTGAGAACTAAATGAATATCCCAAATTAATGACACCTTTATATTTTATGTGGAACTCAAACGTTTTGTGTACCTTTGAAGGGGGTAAGAATGAGGGCCCAGGAGAAGCCACCCATCACTGTTAATCTTATTGTTCAATTGGAGCCTTAGAAGGAGTGTGCCCCAGGTGGAAATAGGGAATGATCCGTTCACCTTCAGCTGGGCAATGAACTAGCTAATTAAGAACACCAGTGATTTTCTGTCCCCTAAATTTTGTTCCAACATAATAAATGCATTCGATCTCTAGTGAACTATGATTAGATGTCTTGTCTTTCCACTTTTCCTATCTACCCATCATTACTGAACTTTTCATTGTAATTGGTGCTTTATTACTAAGTGTACCAATTTTAACTTGTCTTCACTGAATCTATTTTTAGGATTTAACTAAGGTAATTTTCTTGATTTTTAAAACTATATTTTTACTCTTATTTCAAAATAATGCATGCTCACTGTAATATTTTTGGAGGGGGCATCTAGATTATTGTAACTTTTTTTAAAATAGCTATATTTTGACTAAAATATGAATATCCTCCTCTGATCTCCCTGAAACATATTCCCAGATGTAACCATAACAAACAAGTGTTTAAACTCCTTCCAGATATTTTCCCATGAATAATCAAACACACACACGTTATGTGCATGTGTATATATGTGTATATATATATACACATACACGTGTGTATACATATATTTTATACAAATATGATAATATACCATTTGTTGAACCCTTAATATTTCTTAGGAATCACATTACATCAAAGTGGTTATGGCCCCAGGCTGTGAAACTGGACAGACTGAATTCAAATCCTGAATCACCTTGTACTAGCTACATGAACCTTGGCAAATTATTTAAGTATTTTATGCTTTTATTTCCTCATATATAAAACAGGGATAATAACAATGTCTACCTTCTAGGGCTACAGTGAAACTATGATAAAAATACATGTAAAACATTTAGAACAATGCCATTCAGTAAGCAGTAACTATTATGGCTTTTCTTTCATTTAAGCCTGGTAGGGTAGTAATCCCCCAGAGAAGGAACTGCTACTGTACCCATTTTGATGACAAGGAAATTTGAGTTTAGAGAGTTTAAGAAATTCCCCAAGGTTACACAAAAGTTAGTGATGCAACAAGGCATTAGTCTAGGGAACTGGCTACATGCCCATGCTTTAAGTTCTATCCTATCTAAACTACACTAATGAGTACTATACCAATCTCTAAATACACTCAGTGAATCAGTGCTCTGCTACTTAACATTTTCACTTAAAATATAATAATAATAAAAGAAGAGCAAACTTATACTGACCATTAATTATGTGTTGAATGCTTTGCATGTGATATCTTATTAAAAGGCAATTTTAAAAATGAAGAAAATGAAATGTAGGTTTATGTAGGTGGAGTACCTTTTTCGACATCATGCAGTAAATAAGAGGCAGAGCCTGCAAAAGAATTGTTTTGCCAACATGAAAGTATATTCACTTAAGCTCTTTTATTTATTCCCACCATACACTGGGCATACTTCTATGTAAGAGCAAATGAATCTACTTAATACTGTATTATTGAATGTATGGATGCATTATGACTTATTTAACCCATTCCCATACTGATACACATTCAGCATTTCTGCAATTAAAAAACAATGTTATAATAATCATTTATGTATATATATATATTTTTTCAAATTTTGCATGATTATTTCTGCAGGATACTTACTCAGAAACAAAATGTCTGAGTTAAAAAAATAGAGATTTGAACAATTGTACCCTATAAATAGTTGTACAATTTTTCTCACGCATCAATAGTATGTAAATGTCTCAAGGATATTAATATGGAAATTATATTTCTCCATGTTTTTAGGTTGAGTTTCCAAATGTGGAGTCTAAAACAGGATCATATGATATGTTGAGGGAGAGCTCTGAGGAGAAAGAGAATGAAGAAGCATCACAGAGCACGGAAAGCAGCTAAGGAAGGATGTGGCCTCAGTTAGATCTAGCTTCAGTCTGTACCCAAGAGGAACTCTACATCTTGAATGACCGTCAGTCACTGAACACAAACTGCATCCTTATGGGTTGAGTAAATGGGGCGACTCTCTGGAGAATCAGACAATTCTGAGCCTTAGCAACTCTACCTCTAAGCAGGTGGGGTATGGCAACACTGGCTGGGAAAGGGAATCTAGGTCACCAACAGAATCTATTCTAGTTCACACTTCACAAGTCACAGACCCACTTATGTTAATACTAAATATACTGCAGCTAGGCACAGCTTTTTTCAGATTTTTATCTGTCACAATTTCTGAGAAAACTTCCAAGAGTGGGACAAACTGTAGGGCAAACTACAATTCTCAATGCTATAGTTGGTCTGGACACAGTAACTGATACTCATCATCACTCTTCCCCCAAATTCATTCTAGATTGCCCTCCCCTTTGGCTAGCACTTCTGTATGTCTCAATGGCTTTCATGATGAATGATCCATACCATGTCCAAGGAGACTAAATCCATTTTTATGACGCCCTTATCAGGGGTTGGTTGCTCTCCTTGTCCATTTGTGGTTTCAGTTAAGTTTGGGAATATCAAGAGATGCAAGAAGGTCACCAGTGTTCTATACATTCCTCTTCACCCCCATTATGTGGTGGTAGCCTGCCTCTCCTTGATGATAGGGTAACTGACCCCTGCTTGCTGATCTACTGTAGCAAGGAACCCAATCAGACCAGGGGACAGTGATAGCTTACAGACACTCTTACTTGTATCCTGTTGGAAATGTCCACCCTGGACTTGGGACTTTAGACACTGAGTCTTGTGAGGACAAGAGGTACAAATCCCACAAACAGAACACTAAAACTGATGGTAAGCAAGGCCAATATTATTATAACTTATTGGTCCCTAAACCCATCCAGTCTACCGATTGGGCACACATCACCATATGTGTGCCATATGTGTGCCATATGTGTGCCTTAAACCATATGGCCATTGGTTTAAGGTTTATACTGCATCCTGAAAGTTACTACCTCATTTTCACTGACTGTCATCCTCAAGCTAGTGTCTTAGCTCTGACTTCAAAGGTTTAAGTCTACTACTTTATCAGGGTAGAAATTTCAGAATAGTTTTGTATGTGATAAGATCTACGAATCCCACAATAATGTATCTACCACTGACTGTAATTCTTTGTCATATAACAATCTCTTAGTCCAAGAAAATGCTATATGATTTCATACATCAGCTTATTTCACATTCTGAGCCCTGAGTGGCACTGCTGGGGCACAGGAGACAAAAAAGACAAATTCAAATCCTAAGTATGGTCAATCCTGGTCAGGCGGAATTCTGGCCAGTCTATTCCAGAGTGGAAGGCATCTAATGCAGTCAACTTACCACCAAATGATTCGTTAGTCTCTTTTTAAAGTGAGTACTGTATTTCAGCCATGGCACTGAACTTTGTTGCAGGTGGTTTGGACATTCAGCAGTGGAAGTAGCAAGACAAACCTCAACAGGGTGCCATGTACTTGCTCCAAAGTATAGCCCTCATCTTGGTCATCATCTGCTATCTACTTTGTTTATGAGTCCATTGTCCAAGCTTTGATGGCTAAGAACAGAAATTGGCTGAAATCTACTGGCCAAGTCATCCTGCCCACTTAATTGTTTAGAAGCTCTTCAGTAGTGGATAGTTTTTGGTAGAAATTACATGATCCTCAAATCCTGTGTCCACTTCCATAGATTCAACCACAAGCTTCTTCCCTAAACTTGCTTCTCAAATATCTCTCAGTTGTCTCAATCTTAGTTGTTCAGATTCCAACCAATTAGCTAAGCCATTCTCCTGCCTATAAATCCAAGCATAATCTTACCTCACATCACAACTTTCACTACACAAAGTGGATGGTCAGTTACATAACCCAAAGCTTTGCCCATTGGGGAGATTTACTCTCAATGCTCCCTTTTCAGATCACCCTTATGTGAGAAGGTAACGTAGTAATAAAACATTTTCATCTTGCAACCACATGTTAACCTGACTTACCCTTGAATCAGGCTCAAATTATTCTCATCCTCTATCAGCTGGTTCCCATGAGTTTGGGTGTGAGCTGATAGGAGTCAGTGCAACATGGACTGGTAACATGAGGATCTGGTCTAGCTCCGCATACAGCTTACTGTGATCTTTGGACACGCCTGATGCTAATCCTGAATGTACCATTTCCATTTTACATTGGGTTTCTGCTGGGCCCATTTGACTTTATTACATGGTGGTGTGACTGGACCCAGGACATGACTGGCAATACTGGCCACATGGCCACTTGGATATGATATACCTTGCCTTTACTAGGGCACAGAAGCAAAATGAGGTCTTTTTAAATGGTATCAGAGAGAAGGCTAATTGCTTGGCATCACTAGGAACAGAATGAAATGCTGAGAGTTGACACAATTTTATGTCAAAACACCAGAAAAGTTTCTCATATATATATACATATATATATATATATGTGTGTGTGTATATATATATATAATTTTAAGGAACAAAATGCATATTCCCAGATATTTTTATTGAACTTATAAAACCGAAGTGGTAATGGATTTTGGAGTCACTTCACACTTTTATGGAACAAGGGATAATAAATTGAAATAAATTAATTCAACAAATCATTATTTTAAGCAACATTGTGCCAGAAAAGGAAAAGTGGGACTGCAGTGTAAAAGCCTAAAGTATAAATTGGTAAAATTTTATAAGACATTAAAATGAAAGGTCACATTGCTAAGCGTAACCAAAATTAATGACAGCACTTCCTCCATTTTGGAAGAGAACACAATGAAGCTTCCGTACTCTGGGGATCAAAAACCCACAATGCAACTCTGGGACACTGAATCTTCTAGCACATCAGCATCATCCTGCTGGGCTATCACCATGGAGGTCCCAGCACAACGCATCCATAGCCATAGGAAGCAGCACCAGGATGTTGGGGATCCACAGACACCATCACTGATGACATGGATATTAGCCTGAGGCAGTGGTGGTGGTGTTACACTGTGGACACTAGCACTGCAGTAGCCAGAGCAGTGTTATTGGTCTGGCATAACTCCCTTGTTGGTCAGTCTTTTCCACAGTGCTTCAAAGGAGTTCAATGTCATAAACTTGCCACCAAGATTGATTGATTGGCTGGCATCCATTCCTGTGCCTTTCCACATTATTAGTCTCATAAGAACCAGAAAGTAAAAACATTGAAATGAAAGCTGAAAGGTTCTCATTTTTAGATTAAAGTAAAAATTATGACCGCTGTATACCTCTCAGGTCCACATACAGCTCTATCTCCAGCTTGTGTAAAACAACTTGTGATTCCCTGGATTACTACTCACTCATCTCAGTTCATTTCAGGCTATTTTGCACAGACAGTCCTTTCTAGCAGGAAAGCTCTTTTCAGGAAGTTTGTTAATGGTAGGCTATGGATTCAGGCAGAGCCAGTTTAGGAATAGGCTACACCTCTTACTACCTATGTTAACTTCCACAAGAAATTAATGCTATTGAACCCTCCTGTTCTTATCGGTAAAATGGAGATAGTAGTGGTAGCATTTTATTAAATGATACAATCATAGTATATTAATAAGATTATATTAATTATAAATGATAAACGAGATATTAACAATTGCTATAGTGATGTATATATGAGGATGATATCTTATATTTTGGGAACATTTACCATATGACAGTCATACTCGTTCTAAGATTCTACATGTATTATCTTAATTTAAGTCTCCAAATAGCGAGTTATGAGTTAGTAAAAATATAACAAAAATTAATAATTGTTACTATTATGCACTCCCTCTATACACCCCTCTATACACACTTTTCTGTGGTTAGTTACTATTAAAATTTTAGCTTAGACATCACTTTTTTACTGGTAGTTTTCTGAACCTATAGAAATGGTTTGAATTCTCCTCCTATGTGTGTATGTAGCCCTCTGTGCTTACCTAGCATAGCTTTTTTCATAAAGCATAGCTTTTTTCATTATCTTCCTGTTTTCTTCTATTCTTCCCCTAAATAGACTATCTGCTGCTTCAGGACGGGAGCCAGGGCATATTCATCTTTGTATGCCCAGTGTCTGGTGCAGCTCTTCACATATATTAAGAGCTTATCGAATATATTTAAATAAATTAAAGAATAAGTATATTGTTATTAGGAAATGAGTGGTAGGATGGCTCTTCATCCTTGGCTAAAGGCAGTAGAAGCAGCAGTTGTTTTAATTGTCTCCCCATGCACTAGATGATTCTACAGAAAGTATGTCCTCACAGCAGCCAGAGCAAGAGAGCAGAGAGTTTTTGCATCATTTAACATCATTTAAGAGAGAAGTTATTGGTGGTAAATGCACGATACCTTCCCGGGATTGCCAAAAATTGGATGGAGATATTTTACAAAGGCCTACTTAGATTTCCAGAACATTTTGGTGGGAAGAAGAGCACCCAAAATATTGCTTGTTATTAATGTAATCCTATTGAAACTCCACATATGTTCTATAAATAGGAGTTAATACTTTTGTTTGCTTATACGGATGAAAGCATTTAAGGTAAACACAAAACAAATTCTATTTTCTCTGGAGTTATCAAAAGGAAGTCTTACTTGTGCCTAGAACTGTTACCTGGGAAAGCAATGTATTGTCATGATTTCCTCAAAATAAATTATGAAAAGAAATATAAATATTCCTGATTTCAGAATGTTAGAAATTACTCTGAAATCTAACAGGTATAGATTTCAGCCACTGGAAATGAAACAAGGAAAAAAACACAGGATTTTAACTCATCATTATTCTTGGAACAGGCGATTTGGAAAACGTGAGCCAAAGAACTGTCAAATGTTCTTTGACAGTGCATATGTCACTTGATAAGGGGCAGATGTCACATGCCTGTAGAAATTTGTTATTAACAGGTAAACAAGTTAGTTTTAAGATCTTACAACAAATTATTTTCATGTTACACATGTATAAATTATGATTTTCGTATGTAATCTGAAGATGATATCAATATTATAACATAGCACAATAGCAAAGGGGTTCTTGAAATAATCTAAGTATCATATTGCTAAATATTGCTAAGCATGTCATATGAGTTCAGAAAAAGGTGAGTGTTTTTCAACATAAAAATAAAATTTGGGGTACAGTAAAATCCTACGGTTTACTTGATGTTACAATACAATACCCAAGACTATACATTAGGAATATATTCTTTTGGCTTTCACCAGAATATATTTAAGAGAATAGAAATAACACCATTCTCTAGGGACTGTATTTCTATGGTTAGTATTAGATAAATCATTTCAGTAATGCAAGTTTAAAATATAAAAAGCCTTTTTTACATTAAATATACATGAGAATACAACAGAAATAAAATCATCCCAATTTCTCTGTCACCCTTGGACTACAGAGAAGAAAAATTTTAACAGTGCAAACAACAGATTTGAAAGGTAAAAGTAGATTTATAGGCAGCCAGAATTTAGTATAAAAAATATTTTATCATGGGCTTCTCATTCCAAACATTAAAATAAAACTCTTTGAAGAAGTAGCAATAATGTTTTCCCCCAAGTATTATATATATCAACATATGCTTGGCCAAAGTACTAACCTACCATACCTTTTCAGAAAGCAAGTTATAATTATAATTTTAATGTAACTACTTAAGATATTGTTAATACTGATTTTGAACACTTTTGAAGTATATTATAATAAACCCATTATGAAACTATACAAAAAATATGCTCTTTTGCCGCTCCAAACACAACTATTTTAATTCTCCCAAAGTCTCCTTGTGAATATTATCATACACATGCATAATTTACATAGTTATTATCATCATGCACATTTAATCTTGATTTCTGTTTCAGTTAACACTGTATATTCATATACTATAAATAATATATGCTAATATAATTACCTTATTGATATTGTCATTTATTCAATTTAATTTATGTAATTCAATACAATTAAATATAATTTACATGAATATTCTTAGTTAGGCATTTAGCTTATTAATTTTAGCCATTACATACATATATGTTACTCTAAGGAGTATCTTTGTGAATATAACCATTTTATTATTTTGAAAGAATTGCTAAGTTCCTATTCCTAGACCATTTTAGACATCCATTCACTCATCTGTCATGTAGTGAAGAGAAAGAATACTTCCTAAGGAAATCTACCAAGAAAGGAGACTCGATCAACTTTAGAACTTAGATCATAACTGAATTTTTCAAAATCACTGTGTTGTTTCTCCATTAAACCATATTGTTTCCTCCTATAGAAATAACATTCCTGAAAGTGGCTACATAGGGCTATCTGACCCAGGGTCATTTCCGATGTCTATTAAATTAGAGTGGAGATTATCAGACTCCACCCTAGGTCTCCTGAAATTGAATTTGTGGGGTCAGAATCTGAAAATCTACATTACTACCAAACTTTTCAAGTACTTTTTGTCCACTAATGACCGCAAAATTACTTCTTTGTCTTTTCTAAATGATTGGGAGCTTTCTCCCATTAGTAGGATTCACCCATCTTCACAAAATTTGTCTTAATATGCTTACTACACATCCTTAGAAAATATTTCCCTAGTTTTTCTCTGAAAGTACAGATGCTGAAGTTTTCTTTTTTAATTTTCTTATCCTATTTTCTTATCCCATTTTATTCAATGTTTGCTAATGAAATTATCTGGCCAATACACTTGTGAGCTTCTTCCCTTCACTGATATCTTGGTACAAATATCCTGAGGCACTCCTGCCTCCTTGAATGGGTAGAATGTTGGCTCAGTAACAATCTAGGTTGACTCCAGTAATCATTTTAATTTTTTTAGTTATCCTTCATGCCAAGCTCCTCATGCTGGCCTGTGGAGGTTTTCTTTTATACCAGTTGATTTTTAAGGTTCATCTTTTGGAATACAGCTGGTTGGATTCCCAAAGGAAAGTATTTGATGTGTTAGCAATATTAATGGGAGTATTTGGCAGAAATAAGAGGAATGTTATTCTTTGTCAATTTTAAGTGGATTGCTCTTAAACTTTTAGGGCATATGCCTGTAATATATATATTTACCAGCTTTTGGCTGCTTTCAGAATTCAGTGATTTATGGTAGGCCTCCTGCTATCAGTTTGCACTGATTCATGTTTAACGAACAGCTTTATGAGAACCAGAATTCTCGTTATTGTAGAAATGTAGTTTAGGATATACTCTAGTACTCTAGTACTTCAGGAGAAACCCGGAAAATATGCTGCCCTTCGGTCTAGCATCAAGAAAAACTACCTTGATCAATTGTTTTATTTTGTGTTTGGACATTATGAACTGTTTATCTAAACTTATTTTTCTTTCTGTTTTGGCCACTAGGAAACTTGAGCCAAGTTTTTGGCCAGCTCTAGCTCATATACAAAAAGCTACAGCATGCAATTTTGTATGCAAATATTTTCATTGTTTCTATTTTCTACCCATATATTCCCTTTGTCTTACTCTCATGACAATTTTTTTGCTATATTATTTATTTTAATAACTAATCTTAAATATTTTGTACAGTAAGATTGAGAATAAATTATTTTTAATATTTAAATATATATTTAATTACATTAATATTTAATTATAACAACAGTTTCTGAGCATTAATAACATTGTCATTTAAATAATTTTCTTATTTAATGACTGTTTTCATATTATTTTATTGTTTTCATTGCATTCTTTTGATCATCAGTGATAGTAAATATTTCTGCTTTTCTTCATGTGTGAGCTTTTTGTTCCTGCCCTTTTATAATAAAGTTATTTTCTTTTGGCTATATATACTAGATAGGTAGGTATTGGTAGGTAGATAGATAGACGACAGATAGATAGATGATAGATAGACTAGATAGATAGATTGGTAGCAGATATGGATAATTCAAATAAGATGCACATATGTGTTTTAACTGATGAGGTATATACCCATTACCTTTTTTCATTTAATTTTTAAATGTTCAATTTTCATTGAACAAAAGGTTTGAATTCTTATTCAAAAAAACATTTTCAATTGTCATTTATGAATGCTGACTGCTTTAAAAATAATTCTCAGTGACAGGCAAAACACTGTTTGCAGTTAAAAATGGAAACCAATAGAAAAAACCCTGAAATTTACAGTATTATGCTATACCATGAATCCAAATGTCTATGCATGATCAATAGAAACCATCAGTAGACAGCTGCTTTAGCCTATTTTTAAATGGAATGCTGTTGTAGCAATGGTACTGTGTTGAGAAAAATCAATGTTTGAGTACATGGAGTTAAAATGGCTACTATTTCATAAATGTTAAAGCCAATAAAGTACCCATAAAAAACTCAGTGTTTATAAAGTATATATAAATTTATGATGACAGATCTGCTGTGCCTTCAAAGGAAACATAAATGTACTTCTTAAATGGAGTGAGTCTTGTATACTAGTCTAGAATGTCTGCACTTTCTTTGATTTGTTGTTATAGGAGTAATGTTAATTAAGGCTCATAGCAACATATGGAGATAAAATGGAACATTTGTATGTCTGAGTGATTCTAAATTCATGAGTAATCCTTTACCCATGACTTGAAATCAACTTCCTTGCACAAACCAACTTTGCAGCCACATTATCTGCAGTAGCAAGAAATATTGCAACAAACTTAGGAAGCTCATCCTTTGCAAAAGTTCTACCAAACATTATCAAAATATCCTCCTAGAAATATTGGCTTCCCTTGCTACTATGCCTCTTTTTTTAGTCTGTTTGTAGGCTGCGCATCTTCAATGACATACATTTTACAATCCTAAACACTGCAGACTAAGAGTTTGACCTTCCCTAATTAGTTAAAGCAACACTCCCCAGCCTCTAATTGTCCTGATACCATTTCCTTCCTCTTGTATTTTTCTTTCTCGCCCTTATTATAACAGTATTGTTATATATGTTTGTTTATATAAAACTTCCCTTGCTCACTGGAATATACACTGTAGAGCAGAGATGTGTTTTACTTCCTATTCTATCCTCAGTGCATAAAACAGTGCTTGGCACGAACCAACACTCTATAAATATTTGTTAAATGAATAAATAAATTCTATAAATCTCTCCAAAGTGGGACCAATTAATAGTGCTGGTTCTAAAAGTATCAAACAATTTAACCCTAATTGATACATCACGTAACAGGGGAGAACTCTACATGAGTTTTCCTATGTTTCCATAGGAAACAGTTTTACTGTGAAATGGGAAGAGGTTTGGTACCAGTTTGGTTTGGGTATCAGTTAGTTTGGATACCAGCCTGGGCTCAGATCCTTACACAGACATTTAGTTACTCTGTGATTCAGAACAAGTCAGTTAATATCTCTGGCTCTCAAAGTCACCTGTAAATTAAAGATATCACTCTCTGGATTATTATGAGGTCAAGTAAAATAATGTTTGCAAATGTGTGGAATGTGGTAGGTGCTTATCAAATGTAAATTTTGTCCCTTTGCATCTATGAATAAAATGCCAAAGGCATAATTTTTATATCTCTTTAAAACAAGCCCAAAACAAATTTCTTTATTATTCAGTGAGGAAAATCAAGATCTATTTTTCTCTAGATATTTGTAAAAATTAATAATAAAATTATTTGATCGGAGAATTAATATCAAAATCTAAAAGGAAAAGAAAAATACAGTACGTTCAATAACATTTTGACACCATACATACACGGAATCACTCTCAAGTAACTTTGAATGTTGAATAATAGGAGAAAAGATGCTATTCATAAGAAACCCATGAGAAACTTCACTGTATCAAGAGGGTAAAATACACTTTAATTTTATTCTAGTTGACCAAGCATCTTGGCCAAATTATAGATCCATATCTTAGAAAACATCTGTATTTCTGATATATTAGGTCACTTTCTTTTAAATTGCATTTTGCATTATGTACTAGAGTGATAAACAATATATCTTAGTAGATCTATAATGGCTTGTCAAATGTTTGAGATCAGGTACTTAGTGTTACTGATTTTGTATCATCTAGCAAACTTAATGCATTAAATATAGTAGGTGTTTAGAAAATCTTGCTTGAATTAATTTGGTGCTAATATTAGATAATCTATTGAATTTATAAATTGGAGGGTAGTCAACACATTTACAAACATTATTTAATAGGATATAAAAAGTATCACATATATATTTTATTGATCTCACCTACTTCTGTCAAAATTCACTCATTCAATAAATAAAGTGAACAAAATATAGAAAATAAAATCCTTCAGTAAAATAAGAAAAATTCAAGTCACAAGCTACGCAGAATACAGGTCCAAATCTATAAAACTGAAGCTCAGAGGCTTCCAGGAAGATGGCGGAAGAGTAAGACGCAGAGATCACCTTCCTCTCCACAGATACACCAGAAATACATCTACACGTGGAACAACTCCTACAGAACACCTACTGAACGCTGGCAGAAGACCTCAGACCTCCCAAAATGCAAGAAACCCCCCACGTACCTGAGTAGGGCAAAAGAAAAAACGAATAAACAGAGACAAAAGAATAGGGACGGGACCTGCACCAGTGGGAGGGAGCCGTGAAGGAGGAAAAGTTTCCACACACTACGAAGCCCCTTCATGGGCGGAGACTGCGGGTGACGGAGGGGGAAAGCTTCGGGGGTGCGGGGGAGAGCACAGCAACAGGGGTGCGGAGGGCAAAGCGGAGAGATTCCCGCACAGAGGATCAGGGCCGACCGGCACTCACCAGCCCGAGAGGCCTGTCTGCTCACCAAGCCGGGGCGGGCGGGGCTGGGAGCTGAGGCTCGGGCTTCGGTCTGAGCGCAGGGAGAGGACTGGGGTTGGCGGCGTGAACACAGCCTGCAGGGGGTTAGTGCACCACGGGTAGCCGGGAGAGAGTCCGGGAAGAAGTCTGGACCTGCCGAAGAGGCAAGAGACTTTTTCTTACCTCTTTGTTTCCTGGTGCGCGAGGAGAGGGGATTAAGAGCGCTGCTTAAAGGAGCTCCGGAGACAGGTGCGAGCCGCGGCTAAACGCGCAGACCCCAGAGACGGGCATGAGACGCCAAGGCTGCTGCTGCCACCACCAAGAAGCCTGTGTGCGAGCACAGGTCACTGTCCACACCCCGCTTCCGGGGAGCCTGTGCAGCCAGCCACGGCCAGGGTCAACTCCTCCGGGAGAACGCACGGCGCGCCTCAGGCTGCTGCAACGTCACTCCGGCGCAACGTCATGCCGGCCTCTGCCGCCGCAGGCCCGCCCCGCACGCCGTGCCCCTCCCTCCCCCCGGCCTGAGTGAGCCAGAGGCCCCGAATCAGCGGCTCCTTTAACCCCGTCCTGTCTGAGCGAAGAACAAACGCCCTCCGGCGACCTACACGAAGAGGCGGGGCCAAATCCAAAGCTGAGCCCCTGGGAGCTGTGAGAACAAAGAAGAGAAAGGGAAATCTCTCCCAGCAGCCTCAGGCGCAGCGGATTAAAGCTCCACAATCAACTTGAAGTACCTACAGCTGTGGAATACATGAGTCGACAACGAATCATTCAAATTGAGGAGGTGGACTTTCAGAGCAAGATTTATGATTTTTTTCCCCTTTTCCTCTTTTTCTGAGTGTGTATGTGTATGGTTCTGTGTCAGACTTTGTCTGTATAGCTTTGCTTCCACCATTAGTCCTAGGGTTCTATCCGTCCGGGTTTTTTTGTTTTTTTAATTTTTTTTCTTTTTTTTCTCTTAATATTTTTTTGTTATTTTAATAACTTTATTATATTTTATCTTACTTTATTTTGCTTTATCTCCTTTCTTTTCTACCTTCCTTCCCTCCTTCCTTCCTTCCTCCCTCCCTCCCTTCCTCCTTTCTTTCTCTCTTTCTACTTCTACTAATTCTTTCTTTCCAGTTTTTCTCCCTTTTATTCTGAGCCGTGTGGATGAAATGCTCTTGGTGCAGCAGCCAGGAGTCAGTGCTGTGCCTCTGAGGAGGGAGAGCCAACTTCAGGACACTGATCCACAAGAGACCTCCCAGCTCCACATAATATCAAACAGTGAAAATATCCCAGAGATCTCCATCTCAACACCAGCACCCAGCTTCACTCAACGACCAGCAAGCTACAGTGCTGGACACCCTATGCCAAACAACTAGCAAGACAGGAACACAACCCCACCCATTAGCAGAGAGGCTGCCTAAAATCATAATAAGTCCACAGACACTCCAAAACACACCACCAGACGTGGACCTGCCCACCAGAAAGACAAGATGCAGCCTCATCCACCAGAACACAGGCACTAGTCCCCTCCACCAGGAAGCCTACACAACCCACTGAACCAACCTTAGCCACTGGGGACAGACACCAAAAACAACAGGAACTATGAACCTGCAGCCTACGAAAAGGAGACCCCAAACACAGTAAGATAAGCAAAATGAGAAGACAGAAAAACACACAGCAGATGAAGGAGCAAGATAAAAACCCACCAGACCTAACAAATGAAGAGGAAATAGGCAGTCTACCTGAAAAAGATTTCAGAATAATGATAATAAAGATGATCCAAAATCTTGGAAATAGATTAGACAAAATGGAAGAAACATTTAACAAGGACCTAAAAGAAATAAAGATGAAAGAAACAACGATGAACAACACAATAAACGAAAGTAAAAATACTCTAGATGGGATCAATAGCAGAATAACTGAGGCAGAAGAACAGATAAGTGACCTGGAAGATAAAATAGTGGGAATAACTACTACAGAGCAGAATAAAGAAAAAAGAATGAAAAGAACTGAGGACAGTCTCAGAGACCCATGGGACAACATTAAATGCACCAACATTTGAATTATAGGGGTTCCAGAAGAAGAAGAGAAAAAGAAAGGGACTGAGAAAATATTTGAAGAGATTATAGTTGAAAACTTCCCTAATATGGGAAAGGAAATAATTAATCAAGTCCAGGAAGCACAGAGAGTCCCATACAGGAAAAATCCAAGGAGTACACCAAGACATATTAATCAAACTGTCAAAAATTAAATACAAAGAAAACATACTAAAAGCAACAAGGGAAAAACAACAAATAACACACAAGGGAATCCCCATAAGGTTAACAGCTGACCTTTCAGCAGAAACTCTGCAAGCCAGAAGGGACTGGCAGGACATATGTAAAGTGATGAAGGAGAAAAACCTGCAACCAAGATTACTCTACCCAGCAAGGATCTCATTCAGATTTGATGGAGAAATTAAAACCTTTACAGACAAGCAAAAGCTGAGAGAGTTCAGCACCACCAAACCAGCTTTACAACAACTGCTAAAGGAACTTCTCTAGGCAAGAAACACAAGAGAAGGAAAAGACCTACAATAATGAACCCAAAACAATTAAGAAAATGGGCATAGGAACATACATATTGATAATTACCTTAAATGTAAATGGACTAAATGCTCCCACCAAAAGACACAGGTTGGCTGAATGTATACAAAAACAACACCCATATATTTGCTGTCTGCAAGAGACCCACGTCAGACCTAGAGACACATACAGACTGAAAGTGAGGGGATGGAAAAAGATATTTCATGCAAATGGAAACCAAAAGAAAGCTGGAGTAGCAATTCTCATATCAGACAAACTAGACCTCAAAATAAAGACTATAAAAGAGACAAAGAAGGATACTACATAATGATCAAGGGATAGATCCAAGAAGAAGATGTAACAATTGTAAATATTTATGCACCCAACAAAGGAGCACCTCAATACATAAGGCAAATACTAACAGCCATAAAAGGGGAAATCAACAGTAACACATTCATAGTAGGGGACTTTAACACTCCACTTTCACCAATGGAGAGATCATCCAAAATGAAAATAAATAAGGAGACACAAGCTTTAAATGATACATTAAACAAGATAGACTTAATAGATATTTATAGGACATTCCATCCAAAAACAACAGAATACATATTTTTCTCAAGTGCTCATGGAACATTCTCCAGGATAGATTATATCTTGGGTCACAAATCAAGCCTTGGTAAATTTAAGAAAATTGAAATTGTATCAAGTATCTTTTCCAACCACAATGCTATGAGACTAGATATCAATTACACGAAAAGATCTCTAAAAAATACAAACACATGGAGGCTAAACAATACACTACTTAATAACGAAGTGATCACTGAAGAAATCAAAGAAGAAATCAAAAAATACCTAGAAACAAATGACACTGAAGACACGATGACCCAAAATCTATGGGATGCAGCAAAAGCAGTTCTAAAAGGGAAGTTTATAGGAATACAATCCTACCTTACAAAACAGGAAACATCTCTAATAAACAACCTAACCTTGCACCTAAAGCAATTAGAGAAAGAAGAAAAAAAAAACCCCAAAGTTAGCAGAAGGAAAGAAGTCATAAAGATCAGAGAAGAAATAAATGAAAAACAAATGAAGAAAACAATAGCAAAGATCAATAAAACTAAAAGCTGGTTCTTTGAGAAGATAAATAAAATAGATAAACCATTAGCCAGACTCAACAAGAAAAAAAGGGAGAAGACTCAAATCAATAGAATTAGAAATGAAAAAGGAGAAGTAACAACTGACACTGCAGAAATACAAAGGATCATGAGAGATTACTACAAGCGACTCTATGCCAATAAAATGGACAACCTGGAAGAAATGGACAAATGCTTAGAAATACACAACCTGCCAAGACTGAATCAGGAAGAAATAGAAAATATGAACAGACCAATCACAAGCACTGAAATTGAAACTGTGATTAAAAATCTTCCAACAAAGAAAAGCCCAGGACCAGATGGCTTCACAGGCGAATTCTATCAAACATTTAGAGAAGAGCTAACACCTATCCTTCTCAAACTCCTCCAAAATATAGCAGAGGGAGGAACATTCCCAAACTCATTCTACGAGGCCACCATCACCCTGATACCAAAACCAGACAAGGATGTCACAAAGAAAGAAAACTACAGGCCAATATCACTGATGAACATAGATGCAAAAATCCTCAACAAAATACTAGCAAACAGAATCCAACAGCACATTAAATGGATCATACACCATGATCAAGTGGGGTTTTTTCCAGGAATGCAAGGATTCTTCAATATGCGCAAATCAATCAACGTGATACATCATATTAACAAATTGAAGGAGAAAAACCATATGATCATCTCCATAGATGCAGAGAAAGCTTTTGACAAAATTCAACACCCATTTATGATAAAAACCCTGCAGAAAGTAGGCATAGAGGGAACTTTCCTCAACATAATAAAGGCCATATATGACAAACCCACAGCCAACATCGTCCTCAATGGTGAAAAACTGAAAGCATTTCCACTAAGATCAGGAACAAGAACAAGGTTGCCAACTCTCACCACTCTTATTCAACACAGTTTTGGAAGTTTTTGCCACAGCAATCAGAGAAGAAAAGGAAATAAAAGGAATGCAAATCAGAAAAGAGGAAGTAAAGCTGTCACTGTTTGCAGATGACATGATACTTTACATAGAGAATCCTAAAGATGCTACCAGAAAACTACTAGAGCTAATCAATGAATTTGGTAAAGTAGCAGGATACAAAATTACTGCACAGAAATCTCTTGCATTCCTATACACTAATGATGAAAAATCTGAAAGTGAAATCAAGAAAACACTCCCATTTACCACTGCAACAAAAAGAATAAAATATCTAGGAATAAACCTACCTAAGAAGACAAAAGACCTGTATGCAGAAAATTATAAGACACTGATGAAAGAAATTAAAGATGATATAAATAGATGAAGAGATATACCACGTTCTTGGATGGGAAGAATCAACACTGTGAAAATGACTCTACTACCCAAAGCAATTTGTAGATTCAATGCAATGCCTATAAAACTACCACTGGCATTTTCACAGAACTAGAACAAAAACTTTCACAATTTTTATGGAAACACAAAGGACCCCGAATAGCCAAAGCAATCTTGAGAACGAAAAACGGAGCTGGAGGAATCAGGCTCCCTGACTTCAGACTATACTACAAAGCTACAGTAATCAAGACAGTATGGTACTGGCACAAAAACAGGATAGATCAATGGAACAGGATAGAAAGCCCAGAGGTAATCCCACACACATATGGTCACCTTATCTTTGATAAAGGAGGCAGGAATGTACAGTGGAGAAAGGACAGCCTCTTCAATAAGTGGTGCTGGGAAAACTGGACAGGTACATGTAAAAGTATGAGATTAGATCACTCCCTAACACCATACACAAAATTAAGCTCAAAATGGATTAAAGACCTAAATGTAAGGCCAGAAACTATCAAACTCTTAAGAGGAAAACATAGGCAGAATACTCTATGACATAAATCACAGCAAGATCCTTTTTGACCCACCTCCTAGAGAAATGGAAGTAAAAACAAAAATAAACAATTGGGACCTAATGAAACTTAAAAGCTTTTGCACCGCAAAGGAAACCATAAACAAGACCAAAAGACAACGCTCAGAATGGGAGAAAATATTTGCAAATGAAGCAACTGACAAAGGATTAATCTCTAAAATTTATAAGCAGCTCATGCAACTCAATAACAAAAAAAACAAACAACCCAATCCAAAAATGGGCAGAAGACCTAAATAGACATTTCTCCAAAGAAGATATACAGACTGCCAACAAACACATGAAAGAATGCTCAACATCATTAATCATTAGAGAAATGCAAATCAAAACTACAATGAGATATCATCTCACACCAGTCAGAATGGCCATCATCAAAAAATCTAGAAACAATAAATGCTGGAGAGGGTGTGGAGAAAAGGGAACCCTCTTACACTGCTGGTGGGAATGTAAATTGATACAGCCACTGTGGAGAACAGTATGAAGGTTCCTTAAAAAACTACAAATAGAACTACCATATGACCTAGCAATCCCACTACTGGGCATATACCCTGAGAAAACCATAATTCAAAAAGAGTCATGTACCAAAATGTTCATTGCAGCTCTATTTACAATAGCCCGGAGATGGAAACAACCTAAGTGCCCATCATCGGATGAATGGATAAAGAAGATGTGGCACATGTATACAATGAAATATTACTCAGCCATAAAAAGAAACAAAATTGAGCTATTTGTAATGAGGTGCATAGACCTAGAGTCTGTCACACAGAGTGAAGTAAGTCAGAAAGAGAAGAAGAAATACCATATACTAACACACATATATGGAATTTAAGGGGAAAAAATGTCATGAAGAACCTAGGGGTAAGACAGGAATAAAGACAGAGACCTACTAGAGAATGGACTTGAGGATATGGGGAGGGGGAAGGGTAAGCTGTGACAAAGCAAGAGAGAGGCATGGACATATATACACTACCAAACTTAAGGTAGATAGCTAGTGGGAAGCAGTCGCATAGCGCAGGGAGATCAGCTTCATGCTTTGTGACCGCCTGGAGGGGTGGGATAGGGAGGGTGGGAGGGAGGGAGATGCAAGAGGGAAGAGATATGGGAACATATGTATATGTATATGTATATGTATGATTCACTTTGTTATAAAGCAGAAACTAACACACCATTGTAAAGCAATTATACTACAATAAAGATGTAAAAGAAAAATTTTTAAGCTCAATACTAGGCACTGAGAAGTAATACACATTTCCTAAGATTTTAAGCAAGATACAAATGTATTTAAAGGTAAGTGTGATATATGTAAAAGAACTCTCTAATGTTCCTATAGTGAGCAAAGTGAAAGCAAAGGCAGACTATGAAAGAGGAGCAGTGACTTTCAAATAGTTTTACTCAAGTACCTCCAAAAAAGGTTTTTTAAAAACTGTATACACACTCAAATATTTACAAATTGCTGTAAAATTTTTATTGTAACCATATAATTGCAAAAAAAATGTAATTTCTGTGGTTGCTTTTTTAAACCATTACATAACTTAAAAAAAACATATACAAACATTACATGACTTAGGGGTACTCTATGTTCTAAAACTTCATGTACTGCCCTGACATCTTTAAGTTTCACTGGCTCCTCAGTTTCCCTGCTCTCACCACATATGTCCCCATGCAGCAGGAAAGGTTCCTCATCTGACTAGTTTCCCTATCAGCCCAGAACTACAACTATGCAGCCAGAAACTCAAACCTGCACAGGCTGTAGCAAAGGATGGTTTTGATCTACTAAGCTCTGAGTTATGGTCCCAGGGGTCTTCTACTGCACCTCCCCCCTACTTATGCCTCTGTTAACAAAAAAAAAAACGATCCTCAGACTTATAGAGGAAAACATCTGTGGTATAGTGAAGGGGTTAATTCAAACATTCCTTAAGCCAGTTTCCTTAAACCATACAACCACTGGCACTGGGGAGGCCCCCGTCCCTAATGATACTGATCTGAGGCTTTCTGGAGAAGGGAAGAAAGGAATTGATAAATATGAACAGTATAAAAAGAACCCCTCACACCAAATATATCCAGTGGCAAAAAAGGAAGGGGGGAAATAAAGAAAAAAATCTAGACACAACAAATAATGTAAATAAAAACAAAAATAAACAAATAGGAGCTAATTAAACTTAAAAGGTTTTGCACAGCAAAGAAAACCACAAATGAGATGAAAAGACAACCCTCAGAATGGGAGAAAATATTTGCAAATGAAGCAACTGACAAGGGATTAATCTCCAAAATATACAAAACAGCTCATGCAGTTCAGTATCAAAAAAACAAACAATCCAATCAAAAATTGGGCAGAAGACCAAAAAGACATTTCTCCAAAGAAGACCCAAATGGCCAAGAGGCACATAAAAAGATGCTCAACATCACTAATTATTAGATAAATGCAAATCAAAACTACAATGAGGTATCACCTCACACTGGTCAGAAAAGTCATCATCAAAAAAAAAATCTACAAACAATAAATGCTGGAGAGGGTGTGGAGAAAAGGGAACCCTCTTACACTGCTGGTGGGAATGTAAATTGATACAGCCACTGTGGAGAACAGTATGGAGGTTCCTTAAAAAACTAAAATAGAACTACCATATGACCTAGGAATCCCACTACTGGGCATATAACATGAGAAAACCATAATTCAAAAAGACACATGCACCCCAATATTCATTGCAGCACTTTACAATAGCCAGGACATGGAAGAAACCTAAATTCCCACCGACAGATGAAAGGATAAAGAAGATGTGGTTCATATATACAATGGAATATTACTCAGTCATGAAAAGGAATGAAATTGGGTCACTCGTAGAGACGTGGATGGACCTAGAGTCTGTCATACAGAGTGAAGAAAGAAAAACAAATATCGTATATTAATGCATATATGTGGAATCTAGAAAAATGGCACAGATGAACCTATCTGCAGGGCAGGAATAGAGACGCAGACATAGAGAATGGACATGTGGACACAGAGGGGGGAAGGGAGGGTGGGGTGAACTGGGAGATTGGGATTGACATATATACACTACCATGTCTAAAATAGATAGCTAGTGGGAACCTGCTTCATAGCACAGGCAGCTCAGCTCGGTGCTCTGTTGTGACCTAGATGGGTGGGATAGGGGGGTGGGGGGAGGAGAGAGGCCCAAGAACAAGGGGATATATGTATACATACAGCTGATTCACTTTGTTGTAAAGCAACTATACCTCAATTTAAAAATAAATAAATAAATATAAATAAAAATAAAACAGAGGTCCAAAATTTGACCCAATTGGAAAATTCGACCCAATTTTGCTAAAAAAAAATTTACAGCAAGAAGATAAAAGGGTGTTAAATGGCTTTTGCATCTGGCTAGTTTCCCTATCAGCTGGAACAACTGCACTCGATCCCAATGTGTTTCACTTCTCAGCCAGACTAAGGGGTACCTCATCTTCTTGTTACTTCAAAGGCTGCCTCCCATAGGTCCTAGCTGTTCAATATGCTTCCGAACGCAAGGCCTGTGTGGCCCTGCATGGCAAGCAATGTCCCCCTCTCCCAGGGAGTAAGTACATGTTACTAAAAAATTGTTTTGTTTTTTCTTTTCCCAAGGGAGGACAAAACATTTAAGTTATTAAATCAAATATACAGAGTGATTCATTTAATATGTACATATTTACAAAAAAAGCACTTTCACGAGGAGGTGCGGCCGGGGCCGGCAGGTGGGCAGCGGCCTGGTGCCCACGGCAAATGTTGACAGTTGCGAGGGGAGAGTCTGTGCGAAGGCACTTGTCACAAGCTTCAATACTGCCACCGTCCTGGGGAGAACAGAGCAGTCAGGAAGGGCACTTCTGAAAGCAGAGTTGAGAGATCTCTGGAGCGAGTGTTCTGGGCAGGAGCAAGCGAGGACGGCAGACTGGAGGGGACAGACTGGAGAGCTGGCGAGGGTCTGCCCACGGGCCTCAGGCCACGCCGACCGCCACGCGCCTCACCGATGACCTCAAGCCCCACTGCCACCGCAGGTGCCACCAACAGCCACAGGCCACGCCAAACATCACAGGTCCCACTGAGAACCATGGGTCCCGTTGTCAGTCTCGGGTGGTCTCACAGACAGCCACAGACCATGCTGTCTGCCATGGGTGGTCCCACCAACAGCCATGGGTCCCACCGGCTCTTTGGCCTGGAGCCACTGAGAACCCCAAGTGAAGAAGAAAGGAAGATTCTTTAAACAGTGCTGCCAATTTCACTATCCCATGTTGGGTGCTGTGTGTTTGGTCATTTCACACTATTGAGGGCAGAGATCCTTCCCTCAGCAACTGGGTGCATAAGAGGTGAACACTAGGTATCTATTATCATCCATTTAAAAAATATGAAAAAGCTTTTCTTTAGCAGTCAATGTGTCATTCTTTTTCTTTTTGAAACTGTATTTCCACCATACTAGCCACACATCTGAAAAGATATTAGGAATAATATTTCATAAACTCTATACACAAAATCATTTACTTCTTGATATATTGCAAAACACTAAAGCCAAAAAAAATCTCTTCACCTATAAACGCATATTTTAAACACATATACATAGGTATTTTTCCATAAAGAACTTTATTTTTATTTTATAAAAGGTATTAATGTTTTCCTTTCTTTTAATGTCCATGGGCTCAAACACAGAAAGTCATTACACAGCACACTATTATATAGGTACTGATCTGTATTTTATTCTAGGAATAGTACTGTTTTATAAATCTTTAGTATATGCAGAATTTATTTTACTGTAATATGTAAAATTGAGACCTAAATTATTTTTCCAAATATAAAAACATTTTTTAAACAATTCAATATTAATAATCTCTTGCCCCATTACTGCTCTGACAGACATTATTATATGGAAGTCTTCCTATTTATTTCCACCAATCTGTTTCTGCATCAGTTCCATGTCTTAATTTTCATAACTTTATATGTTTAAAATATAATAAAGTAAGCAAAGCACTTTACCCTTATATTGCAAAAATCTCCTTCCACACGCCAGTCTTTTTTTATTAAACTTTAGGTGAAGTTTTTATACTTTTCTTTGTGTTGGCAATTCTTACTATGCCAATAATGATATCTTGTCTTTGTTATGTAATATCAATTTTTCAATAATACTTTTGCCTGATTCTATAATTTTTCTTCAAGGTCGATCATGTACATTCTATGGGAATATACTGATATCAGTCACAGTGAAAATTAGGCAGCATTTTACTAAAGAAAATACAGCTAAAAAAAGAAAAAGAGAGTTCATCACAATCATAATCTAAGGGTTACTGCAAAGAATGTGTATGAGGCTCCAGGTGAAATGTCTAGCATATCAAAAATTAATGACAGAAGATCCCACATGCCGCGGAGCAACTAGGCCCGTGAGCCACAACTACTGAGCCTGCGCGTCTGGAGCCTGTGCTCCGCAACAAGAGAGGCCGCGATAGTGAGAGGCCCGTGCACTGCGATGAAGAGTGGCCCCCGCTTGCCGCAACTAGAGAAAGCCCTCGCACACAAACGAAGACCCAACACAGCCAAAAATAAATAAATAAATAAATAAATATTAAAAAAAAAAAAAAATTAATGACAGCCATAGGTCAAAAGTTGGTTGTTCCTCTTAATTATACATAATTTCATGTTCCTCTTAATTATACATAAAAAAATTATATACAAAAAAAAATTATATATTTAAAAAAAAATTAATGACAGCCAGAGGTCAAAAGTTTCGTGTTCCTCTTAATTATACATAAATAGTGTCATTACTCAATTACAGAAGTGAACAATCTGATAGCTGGTATCCTCACTCACCATGCTCTACTAGGAGCTAGAATTACTCTCCGGATCATCAATAAAAGCATTCTGATCATTCCGCTGGCATATGTGTCCTAGTGACAATCATTTCCTATCATTCTCCTCTACTCTAAAGCATTACGTAGATACTAATTATTTATTCAAAACCCAGCACACTATCTACCATTGCAAAATCACCTAAAATCAATACCAGAAATGGAGACGTGTTGATCTGAGAACAAAGATTATTATGGGTGTTTGTACAGTAAGATGGGAGTAATACATTCCTGAGAATTCTTCAGTTCTGGCTGAGCAACATCTCACTTGTAGCAGTAATTTTCCCTCCTTACATGTGACACTGCTTTGCCGAAATCTCATCAGAAAACACATACTGGTTAACAGTTTGGATTAAGTCTTAGAAAACTGCCAGTTTCAGGTTGAAAATACTCAAATAGAAACAGATGTGTGTTTCCATTTAATATTTCAGTTGCTACTGAGCATGTGTTTAATAGAAACTCTAATCAGATAGAAATAAAGAGTAATTCAGGGAGAAAAGTCTCCCTATATTTTAAATTTAACTTTGAGAAACAACTGAAAAAATGGAAATCTAGGAGCTTTTAGATTTGCATGATCATGCATATTACTACATTCTATTTTCTTCTTTTTCAGAGGATATGTGAAGCTAATGTTGCTATTATCCTATATCTCCAAGGTGACCTATTTTTACTGATACTAGGCTCATCAGAAAAGAGTGCAAGTAGATAAAAGAGTGTTTATTTACTCTTTGTCAAAAATTTAGTATCAAAAGGCATTTAAAATAATTTTACTTCCTTCACCACTTGTTAAATTTAATTTCACAATTACACAAATTTTAAAAAAAAGAGAACCAAATTGCACCTCAGGAAGTGAAAAACACATTTTTGCCCATTTTCTTAATTTTCTATTGTTAAATGATGCAAGTCACTTGACTACTAAGTAATGCTTTAAAGAGTCACATTTGAGACAATTTCTGTTATATTTTTCCTTTCACAGTAATACCTCTGTTTTACTTAGTTTGCTTATAATTAAACAACAAATCTCCTGTACTTAATTACTTTTGTTTTGTGCTCAGATTCCGCCTCTTAAGTAACTGGGTAATCAGTGATCAAGTGTATCAGGCTTGTAGACTAGTTTGATGTTTATAAGGTGTCTCTACCGCCTCATTTGGTGGGGTGGTTTGACTGAAGATAATATGGATGGTATTAGTCGAATGCAGCTCTGGAAGAATGCTTTCAATTTATTTTAAGGACTGCAACTCTTGCTCTTACCCACCTACCCACTGGAGGAAAGTACACACATTTCAAAGCATAGAAAGGGATCCATTTATAACTGAACAATACTTTCATGAAACATTTGAGATCCAGGTATTCTGAGAGGCTTACATTTTTCAATTGTGGCCATGTAAAAGTATAATTGGAAGCCAGGAAAGACTATCCTTGTTTTTCAGATTGAGGATGCTTCACACCAGGATAGTTACCATCAACAGATATAGTCTTAACACTTGGCAGATGTAAAAAACCATTTAACTGAGCTTTCCTGTACCTATACTACAAGTAAATTTTTGCTCCTACATTTTCAAACTACTTATGTGTGATGTGAGAGTGAAATCTCTAATTTTTTTAAATAGCAGATATTTTTTAAATTAAAAAATGTAAGGAAAAGAAATGAAAAGCAGGAAGACGATGGCAAAAACTATACATCAGCATTCTGAATTCAGCTCATTAACCAAAAGTTGAGACAGGACATCTAAACTATGGGCCATCAATGTCCTGTTAATACAGATGTCGCCTAAGTAAAGTTCTTGAGAGTTCCTTTGCTTTGTTTTTAGAAGGTAAACAGCAATATATTTATCTTTAGTGTAGAAATTCTGATGACATTCATATTAGAATCTTTAAGTTCTTGGCTCAAGATTTGTCACCACTACTTGTCCCTGTGAGACTGGATTAGCAATATCAATGCTAGCAATACACACAAGCAAGCAAAACAAAGTATTTCTCCAATATCACAAGGTTTTGTTACCTAGCCACATAATGAGCAAAAAAATCACACCTCTCTAAAAAGTTCCAATTGAAAACCTCTTCAGGACACTGGATGCCAACTTATTAGTGCTTCTATTTATTTATTTTAATGTTACTCTCAAAATATTTGAATTTTTAAATAAATCATTTTTTATTCTGTAAAATTTTTTTTTTTTTCTTGCGGTACACGGGCCTCTCACTGTTGTGGCCTCTCCCGTTGCGGAGCACAGGCTCCGAACACGCAGGCTCAGTGGCCATGGCTCATGCGCCCAGCCACTCCGCGGCATGTGGGATCTTCCCGGACCGGGGCACGAACCCGTGTCTCCTGCATCGGCAGGCGGACTCTCAACCACTGCGCCACCAGGGAAGCCCTAAAAAAATCTTTAATCTGAGTTTTTCAATTCCTTTCAACAGTCAAGTTAAAACACACACACACACACCCACACACACAAACCAGCAAGGCATTTAGATCCATTTTCTAATATTGCACCACATTCTATCAAGTAGCACTAATTGCACTGGGAATGGAAATTAATTGAGAAGCCTTGGCTGTTTTTGCATAGCTGCTTGAATTTATACATTATCTTTGGAGTTCATTCTAAAAGAGCAGTTTTTTCACACTGTGTTCACGTTTCATGACCTAATATGAACAAATGTATGTGTAATTTGCCAGCACGTCATCACTGAAATGTTACGATTCAATGTAGCCAAAGTACATAAAAATGACAATATAGTTATTTCCCAATTATCCCACAGCAGTAGAGTAACCAGTGTTTCAATATAAAGTCTAATTGATTCCTAATTACTGTGCTTTCACATGGAGGCCATAGTCCATAACTTCATTAAATAGTGAAAACAGAAGTAACTATTCATGAGGAAAGAATTAGCAGTTACTATATGCTTATTTACTTTCTAATCTGTAAATGTTTTAGGTTCTGGCCTGTGGAAAGGCTGCTTGGTCAGCAATATGTCATTCAGATGTTCCTTGGGGAATAGGAAATTTGCCCAGTGATGTTCATTTGGGAGGGGGAAATAAAATATTGGCTTTTGATGTTTGATGTGCTCTAGAGGGTGTGGCCCAGTTCTTGGACCATTTCCGATACAGGGGTATAGAAGAGCAAGTATCCAAGTCTATGAATTTAGGGCACATTAACCATTATATACACTGGCCTTGGTATGGTTCTCATGGAGGATGGAAGAGAAGAAATGATAAAGTGACAGAGCATAAGGGACTTGGATCTATCTATTGTGTGGGGCAAAAAATTCATTTGGGTTTTTCGTAACGTCTTATGAAAAATCCGAACGAACTCTTTGGCCAACTCCATATGACTAATGGGAGAAATGAATGAAGAGTGTAGTTTCTAACCACAAATGCTACTCAAATATTTTCTGTTTTAGAGAGGTCCATGACATAAAAGGAGGGGCAACATATACCTGTGTATTATGAAGAAATGAGCAAACAAAATGGAATATAATGAGGCCTGCTACATGAAGGTACCAAATATTGAGTTTCAACAGTGCTGGGGTTGATTTTCCTACCTTTACATCTCTCTATTATAGAGCTTTGTAAAGATGTTATTTTTGGTTACCTATAACTTGGCAAAAAAGGTTCAGATGATCTGCAGATGTTGGACTACAATGTAATCTAAAATATTTATGTTATGAACTATTTGAATAGTGATAGTAAAAAACACTCATTGGAAATCATTAGTATTTTAATTTTGGGCTGCCATAATTTTGGTGTACTCCCTGAAGTAAATTTGTCACATATGATAAATGTGTCATCGACTAGAATGACTGTAATCATTCACTGGTAATTCTTCGAGTCTCAAGCCTGTGCACATCACCTCACATAAAATTGTACAAGGAAATATAATTGTATAATATAGATACTCAGTATAGCATGTGTCTGCTATACTGAACTAAATAACTGCTAGGTAGGACATGGGCTCATCTGCTAGTCTCACGTCCTTTCCATGTCATGATAATTTAGGAAATAAGCATTAGGAAGGCATAGTGGATACCTTTGGTGTCCCGTCTAATCTTCCTTTGGAGGCTGGTGTCCTAATCCCCCAGCTACTCGATGTATTAGCACATAAAGACGCAACAGGGAGGGGATATGGAGATATATGTGTAGGTATAGCTGATTCACTTTGTTATACAGCAGAAACTAACACACCCTTGTAAAGAAATTATACTCCAATAAAGATATTAAAATAAATAAATAAAATTAAAAAAAAAACTCAGAGCAACCTACTTCTCTGGAGAATTCTCCTTGGTCCCCTTACATGGGAGTCTATGCTTCTTCCTTTCTACCCAACAGATCCTAGCCAAAGACTGAATCCTAGATCCACTGTCACATGTGTGAGTAACATTATGCTTCAGAATAAAGCTAGTTTCCATCTAAGTTTTCATTATTCTTTAGCATTTTCCCCTGGCTATCTCAACTCCTTCACTCCCCTTATCCTAAGGGTACTCCCCCAATAAATAACAGTACAAGAATCCCCATTTCATATTATGAGGCTGACGCACTGCCCACTGTGCCAAGAGGGCTGGTAAGAATCCCCATTTCAGTCACTTCGTCGAGGAAATCCCACCAAAGAGTGGGCTTGGTTCTAGATTCAGGAGTGGTCCTCAGAAAAAAAGTTCTAAGAATGACATCTGGAGCTGGGTCATTTATTGACTGTATGACCTTGAGTGTCCCATCACTATGGCAGGTAAAGGACTGATGGACCCTGTCATACTATAGCTATAGTGAACCGAGGTGGCATATAGGTGGAATGGGGTACACTAGCTGGTACAATGTCTCCAGCATTTGAAAGGTGTAATAGAAAAAGAAAATGTGAGAAATGTAGAATTGAATGCTTGTTCTTAAGCACCACTGATATTTTGAAGAGAAAAAAAATGACAGGCTCACATTTCTTAATCAATAACTTAAAGCAAGGTAGAGTTAAAAGGCCTTATTGATACCATTTAAAGAGACTGTCATTGAAGTCCTAGGGCAGAACCATTAAAGTTCAAGACCAGGATACAACTATAGCAGTGCAGAACTTCAGAAAAGCCTGAATGCTCAGCCTCAGCAAGTCTTCTATGCCAGGCCAGGGCCTGGTGTAGAAGTAATAATAAAACCCAGAGATTTTAAAGTGGGTACCTGCGTCGGTGCATTTGAGAATCTTGAGGTTCTGCTTAACCCTCTCTCAAGGTCAAATCCTTTTTCTTAGCAGACAGATCCGCTTTTCTAGCTGCTTGCTTAAAACAATGCAAGAATTTCCAGTAAGGCAAGAATGTACAAAACAATGCATGCCCTCTTCAAGATGTGCCCTCAACTGCCCTCTTGGCCAACAGACTATTTTTGTCTAGTTCTACTGAGATATAATTGATATAAAAATTGTGTAAGTTCAAGATGTGTAACTGGATGGTTTGATACACATATATATTGCAAAATGTAGTAAGGATGGCTAACACATCCATTACCTCACGAAGTTATCATTTTGTGTGTGTGTTGCTGCGAGAACATTTAAAATCTACTCTCTTAGTAACTTTTAAATATACAATACAGCATTGTTAATTACAGCCACTATGCTGTATATTAGATCCCCAGAACTTATTCATTGAATAACTGGAAGTTTGTACCTTTTGACTAACATCTCCCCATTTCCCCATCCTTCAACCCCTGGCATCCAATATTCTATTCTCTATTTCTGTGAGTTCAGCTTTTTTATATTCCATTTATTACGAAGATCAAACACTGCATTTGTAGAGACATGGATGGACCTAGAGACTGTCATACAGAGTGAAGTTAAGTCAGAAGGAGACAAACAAATATCGTACATTAACACATATAGGTGGAATCTGAAAAAAATTGGTATAGATGATGTTATTTACAAAGCAGAAATAGAAACACAGACATAGAGAACAAAGGTAGGGACACCAAGGGGGGAAGGGGGAGGGGGGCGGGTGGGATGAACTGGGAGACTGGGATTGACATATATACACTATTGATACTATGTATAAAATAGATAACTAATGAGAACCTACTGTATAGCACCAGGAACTCTACTCAGTGCTCTGTGGTGACCTAAATGAGAAGGAAATCCAAAAAAGAGAGGATATATGTATACATATAGCTGATTGGCTTTGCTGTACGGTGTAAACTAGCACAAGATTGTAAAACAACTATACTCCAATAAAAATTAAATAAAAATAAAAAAAAGTTAGTTAGAAGGCAATGAGTAAAAAACAAAAACAAAACCAAAAGACTCATAATTAGGGTAAAATCTCAGTATAACTCAACCAGAAATTAGTGGACCTAATCAGGATGAAGAGGTTTTATATATTGAAGGAGCTGCAAGCTCTGGCTAATATGTGCCAGCAGGACATGGGAAGTAGGCCCGGAAGGGATCATGAGGGTGGCAGCAGGTGGGTAGAACATAAAGCTGGGTAAGAGAGAGTTTTTGTCTATATTGGGTACTCTCTGATAGCAAATAACTTAATACTCTCACAAGGGATGATCTGAATGCTTGGAAAAAGGGTCAGTTTTCATTAAATAAAAATGCCAGAGCTGCCTACGTAATATATTGATAACTAAATAAAAAGGATAAGAAAGGTGGCATGCTACAATGGCTTTATTATATATGAACAGACAAATCACTAAGCATCAGTGAAATGCAAATCAAAATAACAGTGAGATATACCACATACCTGTTGTAATGGCTATTATCAAAAAGACAAGAGATAACAAATTCTGCTGAGGCTGTGGAGAAAAGGGAACACTTGTGTACTGCTGGTGAGAGTGTAAATTGGTAAATTGGTACAGCTGCTATGGAAAACAGTATGAAGTTTCCTCAAAAAATCAAGACTATCATATGATCCAGCAATCCCACTTGTGGGTATTTATCCAAAGGGAATGAAAACAGGATATCAAAGAGATATCTGCATTCTCATGCTCACTGTAGTATTATTCACAATAGCTAAGACATAGAAAGAACCTAAAAGTCCATAGACAGATGAATGGATAAAGAAAATGTGAATATATGTGTATAGTACACACACACACACACACACACACACACACACACACACACACACACACACACACACATATTGCTCAGTGATTAAAAAAAAAGAAGGAAATCCTGCCATTTGCAACAAGACAACATGGATGGACCTTGAGGGCATATGCCAAGTGAAATAAGTGAAACAGGAAAAGACAAATGCTGCATGGTATGATTTAGATGTGGAATCTAAAAACATCTAATTATAGAAACAGAGTAGAATAGAATGGTGGTTGCCAGAGGCTGATGGGTGGGAAAATGGGGACATGTTGGTCAAAGGATATAAACTTGCAGTTATAAGATGAATAAGGTGGAGGGATCTAAAGTACATCATGGTGACTAAAGTAAAAAATACTATATTGTATACTTGAAAGTTGCTATGAGCGTAGAGCTTCAATGTTCTCAACATGACAACAGCAAATGGTAATTATGTGAGGTGAAGGATGTGTTAACTGACCTTATTTGGTACTCATTTCACTATATATGTGTATCAAATCATCACTTTGTATACCTTAAATATTCACAGTGTCATGTCAATTCTATCTCAATAAAGCTGGAAAAAACCCAGAAAACTAAAAAGTTAACTATATTCCTTAAGAGAGAGATCCTCTTGCCTCCAAGTATTTTAATTATTTGTCATATTTACCATTGTTTACCTGCCTTCTGAAAGATTTCTTAATATTCAGATTACCTACTTAATCTTTTGTCCCATGTAGTCTATTATCCAGTCTGTTCATTTAATCTTTTAAATAATTTTTAACATTTTAAAAAATTCTGGAGGGGAGTCAAGATGGCGGAGGACTAAGAGGACATGGAGTTCCTCTCCCCATAAACACATCAAGAACACATCTACAGGGCCTTTCCTGGTGGCGCAGTGGTTGGGAGTCCGCCTGCCGATGCAGGGGACATGGGTTCGTGCCCCGGTCCGGGAGGATCCCACATGCCGCGGAGCGGCTGGGTCCGTGAGCCATGGCCGCTGAGCCTGCGCGTCCGGAGCCTGTGCTCCGCAACGGGAGAGGCCACGACGGTGAGAGGCCCACGTACCACCAAAAAAAAAAAAAAAAAAAAAAAAATCTACAAATGGAACAATTCTCACAGAGCACATGCTGAACACTAACAGAGGACATCAGACACCTAAAAGGACAAGAAAGATCCCTCACGTAACTGGGTAGGATGAAAGAAAGAAAAAGGGAAAAGGAAGAGGAGAGGAAGTGGGACGGGACCTGAGCCCCTGGGGGTGGGGGAGCTAAAGGAGAGGAGAGCTTCCCGCATCTGCGGAAGCCCCCTCATAGGCAGGGAGATCAGCTGGGACACAAGGAGAGCTTCAGGGGCTCAGAGGAGAGCACAGCAACCAGCGGCAGGCAGGACAGTGTGAGATCTACACTGATGGTCCATGCCACAGACCGGCGCACCCCAGCATGACACTTGTGTCCGCTGGTGCGCACAGGGGCTGGGTGCTGGAATGTGGGGTTTGGAGAGCAGACCAGGGAGGGGACTGCTGTTGGCTGTGAGGAGACAGCCTGAGGGGATGGAAGGGAGGAGCTCTGCAACGAGGAATGCTTGTGGAGGAAGCCCAGAACACCACTGAAGAGAATTGCCATCGCTGAGTGACGCGCAAAAGGCAGGGCTCTCCTCATGAAACAACCCCCGCCTCCCTAGGCACTAGAGAGGGCTCCCCACTGAGCGGGCTTGCGTGCCTCTGGCTGCTACCTCTCTGCCCCACCCTGCCTAGGTGGCCTGCTTGCCCAGATCTCCACCTCTGCCCCTTCCCGCCTGACGGGCTGGCGCATCCCGATCATCACACCGGTACCCTCCTGCCTGGGTGGCCCACTCGTCCTGATCACCGCCTTGGCCCCCTTCCACCTGGGTGGGCTTGTGCACCCCAACTGCCCTCCAGCCCCTTCCCACATGGGTGGGCTCGTGTGCTCTGCAAGCCTCAGGAGCAGATGTCAGTGGGTGGCCCACAAGCAGAGGTGGGACTGAAACCACAGCTGAGTCCCAGGGGCCATGTGACTAAGGAAGAAGAGCTGAAATCTCTCCTGCACAAACCACTGATTTACACTTCCATTGATGGCTTTGTAAATTCAGTGCCTGCAGAATATCTGAATGGATAACAAGTGCTTCTGTCACTGAGATGGGTCTGGCTTTAGCAGCTGTGGGCTTTGTGGGCACGTACACATGGGGGATGGGCCAGGCCAGAGTCTGAGCTGCCTCCATAGCCCCCACAGCAGGTCCACGTGCACGACGACCACAGTCCTGGGACCTGACTTCAGTGGGTCTGTGTTGGTGGCCTACGGAAAACAATGCCTGAGAGTCACTAGGGCCAATTGCTGGCATACCTATGGTTAAGGTTGGACCGAGAACAGTGCCAACAACAGTGTACTTCATGAGCCCACACAGCGAGGGAGAGGTAACACAACAGTGCACACAGACACATGGACAGCTCCAGAGGAGGAATACTCAGTAGCTTCTCGCCCACTGGGAGTGCTCCAATCCTACCTACCTCACACCTCAGATCAGAAACACAGCTCAGAAACAGATCTGGGGGCCTCTGTTCCAACAACTAGGCAGCAGACCCCACCCCTGACAGGGCTGTGACAACCAAAGAACAAAGGGGAGGCCCCGCTCAATACCCAGGGCAGGCTCTGGTCACCAAAACACCAGTTAACCCCCTATCAAGGGGATAACGGCCAGCATACACTGAGGAAAGAGGTGGCAATCATCCATATTAAAACTGTCCTTGCACCCAAAAAAAAAAAAAAATTAAACACACAGGGATATTCCCAGATAAAAATAGCCCTCCAAGAGAGTCTGAGGGTCTGACATTGGGAGGAAGAACCCCCAGAGCACTTAGCCTTGAAGACCAGGGGGATTTGAGTGCAGGAGCTACGTGGGGCTGGGGGAAACAGACTCCACTTTTGGAGGGTTGGCTATAGCTCACTATGGGGACAAGAACACTGGTAGGGTAGGCCCCAGGGAATATTATTTGGTGTAAGCTCTCCCAGAGGCCCCATTTCAGCACCAAGACCTAGCCCCACCAAACAGTATGCAGGCTCCAGTGCTGGAACACCTCAGGCTACAACAAGCAAGACAGGAACACAGCCCCACCCATCAGCAGACAGCCTGCTTGAAGTCGTACTAAGCTCACAGACACCCAAAAACACACTCCTTGACACCGCCCTGCCTACCAGAGGGACAAGACCTAGCTCCACCCACCAGAGGGTAGACACCAGTCCCTCCCACCAGGAAACCTGCACAAGCCCCTGGACCAACCTCAACCAAAAAGGGACAGACACCAGAAGCAAGAGGAACAATGATCCTGCAGCCTGTGGAATGGAGACCACGAACACAGTAAGTTAGACAGAATGAGATGACAGAGAAATATGTTGCAGACGAAGGAGCAAGATAAAAACCTGCAAGAACAATTAAATGAAGAGGAGACAGGCAATCTACCTGAAAAAGAATTCACAGTAACGATAGTTAAGATGATCCAACATCTTGGAAAAAAGAATGGAGGTATAGACTCAGAAGATACAAGAAAGTTTTAAAAGAGATGGAAGATATATAAAACAAACAGAGATGAACAACACAATAATTGAATGAAAAATACACTAGAAGGAATCAATAGCAGAATAACTGAGGCAGAAGAATGAATAAGTGGGGTGGAAGACAGAGGGGTGGAAATCACTGCCAAAGAATAGAATAAAAAAAGAAAAAAGAATGGAAGGAAATGAGGACAATCTCAGATACTTCTGGAAGAGCATTAAACACACTAACATTCAAATTATAGGGGTCCCAGAAGACAAAGAGAAAGAGAAAGGGCCTGAGAAAAGTAAGGTGGAAGTAAGGGTTCTACTCTCATAGATTTTGTATATTCAATCTCTCACACTAAGGACTTTTCACCTTTGAACAACTCCTTGGAAACTCAGAGTGATTTCCTTAAAGTTTTGTAACCAGATGGTTAGTCAACTGAGAATTTACTGTATTGCAACTCAAGAGCTGCCTTGGGGTAGATGTATAACTTACCAAATAACAGACAAAAAAGAAGGGGAATTGTGACTGTATTAATAATTATCTGTGGGAATATAATTTATCTTTTCAAGAACTATCTTTAATATACCTATGTTTTTAAGTTTAAAATTCATTTGAATTTGTTTCAGTAATGCAGAAAAAAATAAACTGAGATAAAACTATAGTTTCATTTGTGTGAGAGAAAAGAGTGAAGCACCTTTTAAAATAAAGTATGTCAAAATATCTAGAGAGTGCTAACATATAAATTCTACATATTCTATTCTAGGTTGGAAAGTTAAAAAGAAAAGAAAAATAAAGGAGAAATATTATGAACAAAGTATGATCATAGACTAAGTATAAATGAGATAAAAGAATATTTGTGTCATATAAAATTTCAAAATGTCACTGACACTTTGAAAAGAAATTAGGAAACAATGAGGGTTTCCAAATGGTGTCAATACTAAGAATTAGTGAGCTTTAGTGACAAGGATGCTAAAAAATTGTTTATTAAAATGTTATATGTTTAATTTAAAGGTTATATCAAAAAAAGTTGATTGGCATATGGTTGATTTTTAATTCAGACCTTTTAGTAAAAGGTCTATCACATCTAATAGTTTGGGCTTCCATTTTACTCTAAGCTTCCATTTTTACAGATCTAAAAATGATATGATGACATGCATCTTAAAATAATTTGGGATTTCAATGAGAATTCATATGGAAGCATCTAACATAATTCCTGTGGTTTCTATACTCCTCCCCTGAATATCCCACAAGTGTTCAATTCCCCACTTCTCTATATCCCCCTTCCAACCAATGGGTGCTAACCAGCTCTCCTTAGTCTGGACCATTACAATAGCCATAAGCTCATCTCTCTTACTCCAATTTCAATTCCAAATGACAGCCAAATTGTCCTTTTAAAGAATTCACATCCAATTTTTTTCACTATTCTATTTAATATCCTTTAGTGGTTAACTCTTGTTTCCTTAAAATAAAGTCTAAAACCATTAATGAAGTCTGCAAGGCTCTACATGATCTAGCCCAGCCTACATTTTCTTGTTCTTTGTGCTCCAGTGATACTGGACTTTTTCTTCAGAAGTGCTTTACTTTTATCTATCTTGAAGTGTTCACACCTGCTATTTCTAATGTCTGAACATTCTTTTTTTCTCTTTTTGGTTCTAACTCTTGTACAACTTTCAAAGTTAGACTTATCTGCCACTTCCCCAAAGAGCTTCCAAGACTTCTCGACAAGTATTAGTGTCCCCACTATCTTTTTATATAATATTCTGTACTTCTCCTTCAGAAAATTGATCATACTCCTGACCGTTGTTTCAACTGACTTGCCCTTCCTAGCTTCCTTCTTACGCCGAAGGACATGAAATATAGTCCATTTTTACTAATTAATGAAAAATGACATTTTAAATCATCTGCTTATTGTGTTGCATTATTTTTCAACGGGAAACTACCTGCAATTAGAAATATGGAAGTCACTAGTGACTTAAATTTCTGTACACTTCTCTTTAAAGATAAAGTAAGGCAACTCAAAATAAATATGTGTGTTTTCATGTATGTGTTTTCTCTCTGCTCATAACATTTTCAAACAGCCTGCTGAGAGACTTCACTTTAAACCCTCACAGAACAGACAAGGGAAGAATGACGTGAGTTCTCATTTTTCAGACTTTTGCATAAAAGCCTTTAAATTCATTGACAGTAGCAATATCTTTCATTTCCCCTATCGAAAAGCAAAGTGCCATTTCTCAGTAAACAAGCTTTCAGAGAACTCATATGTCTAAGTATATTTGATAGATAAATGAATAACATCAAAACTAATGCTCTGCTTAATGCATGTACAACTTTTCCAGCATCCATTCATTTGTGTATGAATGCGCTGTAAGTGTAGATGGTCTTCCAGTCAATTATACCTCAACTGAGCATGACATGAGCAGTATACACAAAACAACCTTGAGAAAGCAGTAATGGAGAGCAACAGGACAGATAATCATGAGGAATTGGAAAATTGTCACATAAATCTACAGAGATGCTGACAAGATTTCAGCTTTAAGAATGACAAACCTTTCCTTCTATTCCTGCTGTGGGGTGAAAGACACCAGGCTAATGGACTCATTCTGCCAAACCCATCATCCAACCTAGGCATAATTTTCAAAAGAAATATTTCTAAATTGTTTTACATTCACCAAACTGCGTTTGATCTTAATCCATACTATTCTCATAGGATTTGAATAAATTCTAAAATAACAATTGTTGCTAATAATTTGGAGAACTTGTTTATACTTCACTGGAAATTTACATCACTGTTTATAAAAATGTAGTCACAATTAGGTTAACTCTTCAGTTCAGGGAAAACTTATCAATATACCTGTAGTCCAATGAACACATGCAAATCACTGGATTTGTGTTCAGAATAAACCTACTTTTACTCAGTTGTAAACAGTTAAAAATCTAATCCTGAATCGAGTTTATGAGGTGAGGAAAATCTGACAAGGAGCCAGTATTTTCTAGACTGTGCTATCAATTTATACATTTTATCTGATTAATTCATACAATTATAATGATGATTAGCCAGTTATGCAGCCAGTTCTGATCAGAGGTGTATTAAATGGATATGGGTAAGGAAAGAGCCCAAAGTCAAACAATTTAATTTTGACTTTTCAAAGTATTCGTGAATTACATACTTTGCCTTTTAAAAGGGTACAAAGCAAAATTGACATTAAAAATTATGTAATTACAACACTTTGAACAACAGAATCCAAACTTGTATTTAACTGAAAGCATAGTTCCAGTCACAAATTATTCATGAAGAATTGATCATAAAACCCATAAAGACAGAAAGTAGGTCTCTCATGATGTAGGGCTAGGGGCAGGAATAGGGATCACTGTAAATGGGTACAAGGTTTCCTTTTTGGAATGATAGAAATGCTTAAAAACAGATTTTGGTGATGTTAGCACAATCCTGTTAATGTAATAAAAATCACTGAATCTTACACTTAAAATGAATCAAATATATCTCAATGAAGCTGTTAATAAAAAATCAGAGCATTTTAACAAAGGCAACTTGTCTTCTAAAGCGGTGTGTGGCCACTGAGCTCTTGTAATGGCATGCATTACTTTTCAATCTCATGCCTGGTGGAGGTTTTCTGTGAATCTACAGGCATTGACAGGTTAATATAAAGTGGATTTAAATAAGAACACTTATTCTTCAGTACACCTGAAGAAGACTGAGCAACACATTCCCTCATTTTTCAGAAGGTATTGAAAAGGTTTTTGATGATCTGATACTGAATAATGATGCCAAAATATGGAGGTTTTGTAAATCTTTAGGCTAATTTAAACTCTAGCCAATGCTGAAAAGCATCAATTCTGCACAGTATATAGAAGTATACTATATACCATATTCTGTGGTATATTCTATATATCATATATGTATGCATGTATATGCCATGTACATCTTTGGTATATATAATATTCTGTGGTATATTATATACCATATTCTGGGTTATATGAAAGTGTATTATATTCTGCTATATATAAAAGTACTCCACATTTGCAAACAATCGAAAGCATCTGAGCCACAAGGTTTATCAGCAGTACAAATCAATCCTTAATATGTAATTTAAATAAAAATAACAAAACATAATTTAACTTTTCAAAAACTTTATAAAATTGTTTAAACAACTGATATTATAAGAGAGAGCAATATTGACTATTTAATTATAAAGCAGTGAGTGAAGTTTAAATATCTGATCAATAATCATCTTAAAGTAAACAGAATATTTAGAAATGTACAGAATCCTCAAAGCAATAGTGCAAGTATTATTTTTCCCCTTAGTAGTTTTATGCTTTATCAAAGTAACACACGCACACACGCACACACACGGCTTATAAACCCAGTGGTAAACAAGGATTTATAAAGGAAAGCAACAGTCTCATTGCCCCACTGCTGCTGTTTCCACATTCACAACTTTTTTTAACAATTGTCTGTAACTGTTATTCAGTTGCTTACTTTCAAAACTCCAGATTATATGCTTATGACATTGCATATTAATTCATTAACTGTGGATGTTATCTATTGACTTTTGCCATGACAAGTGAGGATTTAGCATTTCAAGACTATGGTAATAACATCTCTATTCTATTGCCCTCATTGTTTTCATTGTTTTTGACCAGAATTTTTCATAAGACCTTGGGAAAAAGAGGAAAATCACATACTCTCAGTCTGTCTGACTGAGATGAAACCTGAAATACAAGTTTTCGTCTTTTCATAAAGCCTTGTTCATTTCATCAAGCCATCTATTTAATGTGCCTACCCTACTCTGTGATTCGTCACTCTTTTGATGTCCTAGAGGAGTTCTTCAGTTAGGACTGACGCTAGCCTTCCCTTTCACGTTTCCACACATCCAATCATGAATCTTACAGATTTTTCCTCCTTTAAGCCTCTTAATTTTCCCCTTATTAAGTTTATTTATCATCTATCTTACCTATCTAGTTCACATTTGTGCAATCTTAGTATAATAACAAATAAATTAAAACTAACTTTCCCCAAACATTTCTAATAATGCCTGGCAAAAATATGATATCACATAAATAGATACTTCACAAGATATTATTCATTGACTGAATTTAATGAAAACACCTGAAATCAAACAAGTGTGAATCATATAAATAATGTTTATTGAGAAATCAGTTGATCCCACATCCATTATCCTAAAAATAGATATAGGTCTTACAATATATAATTATAATTTTTTCAGTACAACACTAAATGTCTACATTTATCCCATTTTGTGGTGAGATGTCCCCTTCAGCTCAGAATGGATGGGTGTTAACTGTGCTGTGTTTTGTTCTTGTCGACTAGCCATTTCCCAGTATATTCGAATGCATTAGAGTAATTTAGGAGTAAAGTAAATCACAGCTGTAAGCCTTCAGAAAATGTTAGACTGCATTTAAATCCCACAGAGTCTTATTTGAAATGAACTTCTAGAATTACATCTTCCTTTTTCCCATTTAACATATACAATCAGTTATCAAAACACTTTAATAAGGGCACCAATAAGTATCACTAAGTGCCTAAATGAAGATGGGAAGAGAGAAAAAGAGTACTTAGAGAAAGTGGGCAGATTATTTGTGAAACTGCATTCCTACTTCTGTTACATTTGCATACAAATTGATCTGGAAATCCATCAGCTGACTCCGTTAATGAGGTCAAGAACAACATGCAGACTTAATCAAACGTTGCTATAGCCTTTGTGGGTTAACTGTCTCTGGGGATGAAAATTCCAAAATATGAAGCGTTGCTTGCTATTGCATTTCCCTTCTGTCTAGAATAATTTCTGCCATAAGATCATAATTAAATTTCATTTAGAAGTGCCCGCACTTTTCACTTTTACTCCAGAACTATTGATGTGTGTCATACTTGTCACTTTAATTGAACTTTGAGGCATAACTGACATATGGTGGAATTTGGGATGACAGTATAACAGGAATGCATTATTTCAGAAGTTTGAGCAAAAAGCGTGAGTCTTTGAACTGAAATTCTTGCTAAGGAAATAGAGAGGAAACATGAATACATTAATTTTTTCCCTCACTTTTCTATATTTATTGTTTCTATGAATTTGTGTCACAGATATCCTTCATTTGAAGACATTATGTCAAATCATACTCTATAATATGACGATTAATAAAAAATGATATTGAACAATTTTCCTATTAGGTAATGTTTTAAAATACTGCATTATGTAGTTCAAACAGTATTTAAGTGGTTTAGCACATATTTACATAATGTGCAATGGAGCTGGGTGAACAAAAAGCTCTGGTAAAGATGCCCCATACTGTGCATATTAGTTTTTCCTTTCTGAGATTAACACTTCCCTGTCAGTGTCTTTTTGCCATACATTTTGATAATGAAACTTGCTACATTCTCTAACAAGCTTTCTTTCTGTGGACAACAAAGTGAATATGTGATAAAATGTAATTTGTTCTTAGCAGTTCTGACAATTCTTTAAGCAAGGTGATATTGTTGAATGATATGGAAGACTAGATAAATTCATCCTTGGTCCATTTTACAGTATTTCTGATTTCTCCCTACTCAGAGGCTACTTTATGTTACTTTGTAAATATTAAGGTTTCTATACTAGAATTTAAGCAAGCAGAAGGATATTATCTGAATCTGGTTATCCATAAAAACTAAATACTATCAATGTTTATGAACATTAAAATTAATTCTAAAATTTTTCTTAAATTTATATATATTCAAATTATGTTTCTAAACTTGATTGAATAGCCAAGGACACCACTTTATCTCTTCATTAGTTCCACATTTCTCCCAAACTTCTTCTGATGGAGTTACTAAAGATAAAGAAGGTGTCACATTATTTATAATAATGATTCTATAAGAAGTACTTGAAATTCATTTGGAAGAGACTAATAAAGTAACAGTGATGAAGATATCAATGCACTTTACAAACATCATCTATGTTTTTCGACACTCTCTAAAGTCTTTCTTGAATTAAACTTCTCAAAGCTACAACTGCATTGAGACTTTTTGGTCTGTTTCATATGTCAGTACTAGAAAATAAAATATCTGTTGATGTGATAAGAGTTCGAGTTGGAGTTTACATGAAATCATGTGTTACTAATATACAAACAAACAGTAAGAAAGAAATAGGCACTTCTATGAGGTTATCCTGTACAATAGCTATGTCACACTTAACGAACATAAATTGTCCATTAAATCTCAATCTGTGACAGATGTTATTACTCCATATTATGATATCCTAGAATCCTCAGAAGTATAACAGAGTGTCACCCCAAAATATGACTGTAGGATTTCAGGACATGCCACCCTAAAATATGCTGCTTTGGTTATATTGATTATTTTGAACTGTAGGCACTTGAAATCAGCAGATGCAGGGAGAGGCTTTTTCTGAACTTCCCTTATCTGTCTAAGGACAAATCCTCCAAAAGGAATTCAATTGCCATAAATCCCCTTCCTAGGAGTTTCATCAACCAGGGAATACAGACTCTAATCACAGGACAGGAAGCTAGAAGTCAACACCACAACCCGACAAACTGTCACAAACTATCATATCTCTTATCTTTTCTTCTAGGGGCCCATTCATCCTTCTTAAAAATCATTTACTCTCCCCTAGGAGGCCTACATCCTCCCTCCCCTTTCCCTATTAAGATGGTATGTAAGTCTAAATGTAATCCACTACAGAGAGTTACTCATTTTCCCCTGGTTACCTCCCAAGTATAAATGAGGAATGTATGTTAATAAACTTGTTTTTCTCATTAATCTATCTTTTGTTACAGGGGTTTCAGCTAAGAACTCAGAAAGGTAGAGGGAAATTTATTTTTCCTCTCCTATACCTCCTTCAATTTGAATTTAACTCTTATGAGGAAAAGACAAACCGCAATCTGGTTATGCATTCAAAGATTCATAAAGCATAGCCATGGCTGCAATTCTGAATGAAGAGCTACATAAATGCTATTCAATACTATTGCCTATGGGAATGGTGCCTACTGAGGTTGTGCAGTGCACAACGGGCACAACCATAAGTGGCAGCCCAGAGCATGATGACATCATCTTTCTGGGGAGAATTTTACAGTTAGCTTTTCCAGATCATTCTCTGCCTTACGATTTTGCTCCAGGAGACTAACATTGATGAATGTCATTTTCAGGGCCTCATGCTTTTTAGCTTCCAAAGAAGGGCACTAACAGGAGGTTGGAGTATCATGGTAGAGAAAGGTCAGGGTGCACATTGCCTCAGGTTTCTTTCTTTTGGGACTTTGTTTTATCAGTCATTCCATTGTTCTTTCTGTTGGCACAGCTAGAGTTGCACAGTCCAATTCTCTGGGTGCTGGTAACACTCATCTTTGCCTTGACCATTCAAGCCTAGGATAGCTAATACTTCCTGCTTTTATAAGCTTTTGGGTGATTTAATGTCTCTTCTTGGTTCCATTAAGCCTCTTATCGCTTCTATCAATAGTCCTTTCTTTCAATATTCTTCACCTAATGTTTTGAATGTGCTACCTATTCCCTGATCTGACCTAGATTTTTATACATTATTTTAAACCCAGTATCTTGGAGAAATAATTTATAAAGAGACACTTCTCTAGAAAAGCATGTGATTGAGTAGTGTCTTTGTTAAATATTTTATCACAACAATGGCTACTTCTATGGAAAGTGTGATTTCCAGATAAATTATGAATCTGGGTCAGCAAGGACAACTACATGTTCTCCACTGTCTCTTTCTGTGTCCATGGTAGAGCCATCTATTCAGTCACACTGCTCCTTCCAGCTGAGTTAGGATGTGACCTTACAATCTTTACCAGCAAAGCTCTCCATATAGTGTCTACCAATCAATAGTCTGAGGTTTACAATTTCTTAGACTGCATTCAGCCCATCAATGTAAGCCAAGCCCTTCTGCTTTTAAACCCAGTGCTCACCCTCTTCAAAGGGAATGTTTCGGTCTGTTTTCATTGGTCACTGCACAAAGTATAACCAATTCTAGCCCTTAAATCTTCTTGCACACTATCCTCTCATAATGCATTATGCTTTCTGCATTTACCCAAACCCTTTTCTTCACTTACTTTTCAAACTCTTCCACAGAGGCATCTGGATCTCTTTCTTCTTAACCAACACATCCTCTGTATCTTCAACCACATTTGTATTTGTTCTACCTTTCTGTTTTAACTGATACGTAGGTCTTCCTTGAAAATGTTCTTTTTTCTTTTCTTGAACTATCTCAAATATTTGATATGTATATATTCTTACCCTCATCCTCATTAGGCCAGGGGTTAAGGATGTGCCCCTCTTAGAGCCACATAGTCTCTTCCAGACTTTCCATATCATTACTTTCATCAAACTTGACTAACTGCAGCTCACTCCATGAAACTCAGCAGCTCTCTTCTCTCACTGCAGACTGTCACCTGAATTTGAGCCACTTACCCTCATTCACTGAAAAGTCTAGCACTTTGACTATGGTCTTCTACCACAAACACCAATATCTTGGATGACTTTAGCATCCACATAGAATACTCACCTTATACCAGGCATTTTAAAGAAGCAATATAGGGCTTCCCTGGTGGCGCAGTGGTTGAGAGTCTGCCTGCCGATGCAGGGGACACGGGTTTGTGCCCCGGTCCAGGAAGATCCCACATGCCGCAGAGCAGCTGGGCCCGTGAGCCATGGCCGCTGAGCCTGCGCCTCCGCTCCGCAACGGGAGAGGCCACAACAGTGAGAGGCCCACGTACCAAAAAAAAAAAAAAAAAAAAAAGAAGCAATATAGGTCAGGGGCAAAATTGTGGACTGTGTAAGCTGCCTGTCCACCTATTTACTGAAGCAGATAACTTTGATCCCAAGGCAAGTTACTAAATTGTTAGTGTCTTAACTTTCTCATCTGTAAGATAGGGTTGGTACAGTAACTCATTTTAGAATTGTTGGGAGAAAACAACAGTAGATAAAAACAGCAGATAAACCAGTACCTGGTTTATAATAAGCCATCAATAAATATAAGCTATTATTGTCATTAATCCCTTCCTCATCATCAGTACCTGTGCAACAACACACACTTACAGCCTCATCTTGAATGCTGTTATCACTCAAAATTGCTGAACCTGTATCACCATCTCAAGAATCACAATCTCTGATTACAACCTCCTTCCTTTCAACTCTCTTATTCAATGATGACCCTATGGTTTCATTCACCTTTACGGAGACCCTATGGTTTCATTCACCTTTCAGTGACTGACCCCATTATTTCAGCTGAATTCTCAGGAAATAGACATATTATTCAATTCTAAACACATCTGGATTAGATTCCTAGGAGCATTATTTTAAGAACATTCTTGTCATTGTCCCAAGTTACTTTAATGCTTCATCTTTTTTATAACACTTACCTGGGCAAAAAAACACATCTTGGAACAAAACCAAACACCTGCTCTAGCCAGCCCTGCTTCCAAGAAGCTGAGGATGCTTAGCTATAATTATAAAAGAGGTAGATTGGGTCAACTGTTAACTAATAATCTTCAAGTTCCTTTAGGTCCTTCAAATGACTTTGTATCTTAAGTTATCAAAAAAAAAAAAAAAAAAGAAATCTTATCATAGAGGCTCCCTTCAGAACTACTAAAATTACCTTTTCTCCTCCCCTGCTGCTGCTGGGAGGAGCAGCTCAAGGTGCCTGAAGCCAATTTCTGTGGGTGCTGTGGAACTACCTTCATTCCTTTTCAGGACCTTATTCCACCAACTATTCCTCTACTCTTGTTTTGCAAACTCTTCCTCTCCCTTGAGTCTTTCCATCAGCCTTTAAACACACCCAGTCTCTTGGACCCCACCAGCACCCTCAATTACAGTTCTCTATCTCTCTTTTCAAACAACCAAACTCTTTGAAAAAGTGGTTAAATATGTGTTAGAGATTTTTGTACATTCTATAGTATACTGCTGTGTGCACTTTCTGACAATGTTCCATGGTCATATTCATCATTTTTTTTGACTTAAAGTGGTTTTAAAGTTTTTAGAATATTTTATTTGATCTTCTTGCTATTGGTCCCTCATCTCTATGGCCATGTTTGGAAACTGGTAACTTCTTCCACACCCCACTTGTTTGATTCCCCCATCAGCCATCCACATTTGAATGCTCCTTTGCTATTGAAACAGTCTCCTTTTTTTGAAGCCGTGATGTGACACTGTCCTGCTTTCCTGCCATCTCTATAACTAGTCCTTTCAGACACGTTTATGCTTCCCCTCTTCTGTTGAGTCATTCATTTTAGGAATCCCTTAAAGCTGTTATATATTCTATTTTTAACTCAGGATATATTCTCTCATGAGGCCACTTCATCCATAACTGGCCCTTCAATTATGACTTCCAGGCAGATGGTCACAAATTTACCTGAGGGGCAGATTTTACATTTTTGCAGCAATCTCAAATTTTAAAAATTGAAAGAGAGGTATTTCATAATATATTGTGATAAAAATTTAAAAGCTTAAAACAGGATGCTACTTTTAAAAATAAACTGTGTTGCAATGGTGGCATACTCCAAAGTGACACACTGAGTAAGGAATGAATAAGGAGACACATCCTTTTGAAAATGAGCACAAAAAGCAGTGGACTCAAACATAAACATTTGTTGCAAAAGAAACTCAAAGATTATAAAACTGGATGCTCATTGGTTACACTCTTAAGCAATGGTATATGCACTTGCTTAGTCATCTCATTTAACTTCATATATAATTTACCATTCCTTTCCAGCTCTATTTTCACTAAAAATAGAAAGTAGAATCACCAAGAATACAGAAAAAAAGTGATGGTTATTTACTGAATACCTTTGGCTCAGTGAAATGAGATGAGTGTTAGTGGAATGGGGAGAAGGCACACTGCAATGTTTGCTGAAGACCCGGTTTCAGACACACCAATAAAAGTTGGATGATCCCTTTTTACCGCATAGTGTATTCTTTAGTGTGTTCTATAAATTCAGCATTTTTGTGGAAAAAGTGATATTTAAAGATGATACAAGTAACTATAATTTCCATTTGTGTATAGGACTATGTTTGGAAAACAAGTCATATAAGCACAGTAATTTCGAATCTCTAAAGAATATTCTTTCCTTTGCAGTTGCTACCTAATTGAAGAGCTGAATTAGGTTTGCTGTTCTTCATTTCATAGTTTCTCTGCTGCCTGTACCTAAAAGGATCTGAGCATTTCTTACTCCTGTAGTCAGGCTACTTCTGGCATGCAACCCTTGCTTGGCTCACCAAAAGGAAACCCCTGCTGTCTTCCTTTCTGTCAATACAACCAACCCAACTCTGACTTAATATTGATAGTCTGCTATACAATTCACACTCTTGCTGCTTAAAGATAAGTTCTACACAAATGTATGGATGCCAAGGGGGGAGAGTGGGGGAGAGTGGTGGTGGGATAAATTGGGAGATTGGGATTGAAATGTATACACTGATGTGTATAAAATAGATAACTAATAAGAACCTGCTATACAAAAAATAAATAAAATTCAAAAAAAATAAACAGCACAAAAGAAAAAAAATGATAAGCTCTACAAACATGCTGCTCTCATCATCGCCTTATTGCTCTGCCTAATCTTCCCAGTGTTAGCTTAGCAGTCACTACTTTGAGAAATCTTCCTTGAACTTCTAAAATTGGTTAAGATTCTCTCTCTCTCTCTCTCTCTATTGAGGTCAAATTGATATACAACATTATATTAGTTTCAAGTGTACAACATATGCTTTGATATTTGTATACACTGTGAACTGATCATCACAATAAGCCTAGTAAACAAATGTAATCTACATAGCTACAATTTTTTCTTTTTTTTTTTTTCTTGGGACGAGAACTTTTAAGATCTACTGTCTTCGAAAATTTCAAATATGCAATACAGTGTCATTAACTATAGTCATCATGCTTGGACTTCCCTGGTGGCGCAGTGGTTAAGAATCTGCCTGTCAATGCAAGGGACACGGGTTCAATCCCTGGTCTGGGAAGATCCCACATGCCAAGGAGCAACTAAGCTGGTGCACCACAACTATTGAGGCTGTGCTCTAGAGCCTGCGTGCTGCAACTACTGAAGCCTGAGTGCCTCAAGCCTGTGCTCTGCAACAGGAGAAGCCACTGCAATGAGAAGCCCGCACACTGAAACAAAGAGTATCCCCTGCTCACCGCAACTAGAGAAAGCCTGCGCGCAGCAACAAAGACCCAACGCAGCCCAAAATTTAAGAAAAATTAAAAAAAAAAAAAACATAGTCACCATGCTATACATTACACTCTTTCTCTCTTTTATGCATGCACCCTCTCCCTACACACACACACACACACACACACACACACACACACACACACACACACACACTAACATATACCTGGGTCCCATCAGGCCTGACCTATGGGGTAGGGTTAGTGGCTCCAATAGTAACCCCCACTGTTCTACTATCATAGCAAATCACAAAATCACAGTATCATGTAAAGGCTAATTGTCCATCACTCTACTAAAACTGCAAGTTCCGTGAACTCAAAACTCTGTTAAATTCCTTACGTTGGAATTACCAGTGCCTTCTCAATTTATACATTTTTTCACTACACATTTGAATCTCAGGGGTTTTTTTTAAAGGTGAAAGAATAACTTCCTTTTCAAACAGAAATAATAGCCCAATTTTTAATTGTTTGGTGGAAAGAACTCTTTTATCTTTTCAGTACAGTTTTACATTAAATCACAGCTAATAATACAGTACAATGAACATAATGTAAAGATTGGACTAGAACTCCAAAGATCTAAGACTTGGACTACCCTATGGTTTTAATCCTAGTTAGTTAACTGTGTGACCCTGAATGATTCTCTTTAATTCTTCTGGACTTGAATTTTCTACTGAAAGTTGAGTAAGGTTGAAGTAGACTAGTGGTTATTACTGGTGCTCTATTAATTTCCTGAGGATGGTAACACCTTACCAAAACCTTGGTGTCTTAAAAGAACAGAAATTCATTATTTTATAATTCTAGAGGCCAGAATTTCTAAATCAGCATCACTAGGCCAAAATAAGGTGTCAGCAGGGCCTCACACCATTTGGAGGCTCTAGGGGAGAATCTGTTCCTTGTGTCTTCTGGTTGCTGGTGGGTGCCAGCATTACTTGATTTTTGGCTGTATTACTCCAGTCTTCAAGACCAGCATTTTCAAATTTCTCTCTGCTCCATATTCATGTCACCTTCTCCTCTGTGAGTCAAATCTCCCTCTGCCTCTCTCTTATAAGGATACATGTGATATATTTAGGGTCAACCTGGATACTCCAGGATAATCTCCCCATCTCAAGATCTTAATTTAATCACATCTGAAAAGAACCTTTTTCCAAATAAAGTACCTTTTATAGGTTCCAGGGATTTGGGCCTGATATCCTTGGAGGTATGGCATTTTTTAGTCTCTTGCAGTAGGATTATTTATTATTGCTGCTGCAACTACTCCTGCTACTACTATTGCTATGAATCTGGGTGGAAGAGTGACCAATAGAGTGCAATAGAAATAATGCTATATGATTTTCAAGGCTTTGTCAAAGGAAGCTTTGAAGCTTCCACCTTGGTATCTCAGAACATTTGGTCTCAAGGGAATGCTTCCTGGCAGAACCCAGCCACCACACTGTGAGCCACACAAAAAGGTCATATGCAGGTGCTCTCATTGGCAGATTCATCTATACCAGGCTTTAAGTCATCCGATCACAGATGCCAGCCATGTGACTGAAGAAACCCTCAGATAATTCTAGACTCTAGTCTTTTGAGTCCATCCCAGATGCTGAGTCTTCCCAAGCGAGGCCTCAGATGTAGAAGAGCTGAAACAAGTCATATTTGCAATGTCCTTTAGGAATTATTTACCTTGAGAATCAGTTCAGGTCCTAAGGCCTGAGAACCAGAAGCACAGAGGGCAAGAAAAGCTTTTAAGCAATCAGGCAGGAAGGGCTGAATTCTTTCTTCCTTCAAATTTTTGTTCTTTTCAGGCCCTCAGCTAATTAGATGACGCCCACCCACACTGGGCAGGGCAAATTGCTCTACTGAGTCCATTCATTGAAATACTAATTTTATCCAGAAACACTCTTACAGACACATACAGAAATAATGTTTAGCCAAATAACAGGGTGCCCTGTGATCCAGTCATCTTGAAACATGAACCATCACATAAGTTTAGGACTGTTTCTTATTCAACTCTACATAACCAAAACAGATAATAATAACAAGAGCAATAGTAAGCATTTATTTTGTGCTGTTAGGGACTGTTCTAATTGTGTTCAATTTATTTAATCCTCACAGTATACTTACGAAATACATGTAATTCTCATTTTCATTTAAAGTTGGGAATAATAAGGCATAGGGAGATTAAGTAATTTAACCAAAATTATTAACACAATACACTTAATTTTTTTTTCTCTTTTTGTTTCTCAAAATAAAAAACAGCTAAATGTTTCATAATCTTGTTGTTTAAATATTGACTCTGTTGGTTAAGAGAATTCTATATATAAGATTTTCTTCGTAATATCATATGCTGCCTATTGATATTTTTTCCATAATTAAACTTGCCTAAAGGCTTCTGTATATTTTAAGAAGCTGAGACTACATCATTGTTACATTGTTTAAATTGCCAAAATAAGGGTTTGTGTTTCTAACCTTTACTTCTTTTGTTCATAGATTAAGTGTTCCTTTGACATGTTAATAATCTTCAAGAAAACTAGTTAAGTAAACAAGTTATTTGACTTCACATTCCAAAAATGCAGCTGACTAGGTAAACTGCAGACATTCCAAACACTAACATTTAAGAAAACTATTCACAACACATTCACATATTGAAAGCTGAGATTGGAATTTTTAAAAAACTAAATAAATCACCAGGTGCAGGAAATACAGAAGGAATTGAAAATAAAAGCACAAGGGCTCATATGCAACCTTTGGCAAAACAATGGGGAGGGGGTTGGCGAAGTACAGGTGGTTCCCACATTAGTCCATTAGTTTTGTCACATGGGGGCAGGAGGTAAGACCTTAACCTGTGAAATGCAGGGAGTTGATCTGAGAAGCCTAGACATAAAATGGAGACATTTAAAGAGCTGTTAAACTACTAAATGTATAATCTGAGAACAGATAATCTGTCCAATGGGACAAATAAGTGAAAAAGGAAACTTGTCTGTCTCTCATAGGATCCAAGTGGAAAAAATAAAGTCAGTGAGAATTCATAACCTTGCCCTGTACCTTACAAAGTTTTTGTGTGAAGTGACCAGTAGTTCCAAAACTTCCAAACTAGTTCCAAAGACCATAAAAGTTGGTCCTGCACTACTGATAGCCCTGAAGTGCCTGGTAAAGTCAAACACAAATTGCTCAGGTCACAGGATAACTATTGATAAATCCCACTGAAGAAGAGCTTCACAAAGGAAATTAATGAGGGAAACCAACACCTAGAGTGAGAATCAAGAGGGATAGTAATCCTCAGACATTTGCATAATAAAAAGCATTTAAATAATACAAAGGAAGTATACTAAAAACATTAAAGACATATAATAATGAATTGATATCCTTATAAGATAAAATAATAAAATATGAAAAACATGCTAGATATTTTTAACAAACTACCAAAACTCTTAGAAGAAAAGAATATCATCATTGAAATAAGATATGCACAATAAATTAGTTAAATTATTAGGAAAATAAATTTCAAGATAAAACTGAGGCAATTACCTGAAATGCACAGATGTAAAGAATTCAAAATTATGATGGAGAAATTAAGAAACATAGTGAATAAAGGCAGAAACTTAAAAACAGAAACTCCTATAGGAATTCCAAAAGCCGATACCATTGGGAGTTGGAGAGTGGTAATATTTGAAGAAATGTTGGCTGAAAAATATCCAGAATTCTTGAATGACTTCCATCTTTGAGTCTCTCTCTAGTTTAGGACTTGGGAATGGGGATAGATGTATTCAGAAAAGAGATATACTCAAAGTCATATGGTGAAGAAAGATGACCTAAAAGTTTTGCATTTGTATGCTGGTATAAAAATAGTAATAAAAAGCATAAAGAAACTAGTCATGATGGTCCTGAGGTAGATCATGGTAGATGTATAAGACAGAGTGGGCTGCATTGCATGGGAATATTTCCAGGGCTCCTGCTAACAGAAGTTGTATGGCTGGATGGAGACTGATTGCACTGAGGTTGACTTCTACAGTGGAGGGTTGGAGGCTGACAAAGGCGGTCTTACCCAGATCAGATGACAACCAGGACGATCTGTTTACCTTTGGTGATGGAAACAGCCAGCAAAATTTATAAAAATCTACAATAATTAAGAAAATGTGGCATTGGCATAGAGTTGGAAACACAGAAAAATGAACAAAGAAGTCTCAAAAACAGACCACTGTAGACACACGGGGACATTATATGTGATAGAGAGAGCAATGCAAATCAGTTAGGGAAGAATGGGTGAACTACTCATAAAATGAAAAATAATTAAGATACCTCTGCCACATGGTACGCAAAAATAAATTTCAAATGAATTAAAGACATGAATGTGAAAAAAAGAAAATGTTTTAAAATAAAGCATAAGAAAATCATAGGATTCATAGGATTTTACCCATTATTTAAAATACACAAATCCATTATGCATCAAAAAGAAAAATAAACTCTTAGAAAACTATAAGATCAACTTGTGATATGCTGCTTCATTAGATTTAAGCCAACTAGCAAAATATATTTGTGCGTAAGTAGTTGTAATTATTTTCTAAACACACACCCTCAAATAGAAATGGGAATATCTTTATTACATCAGTGTAGGGAAATATTTCTTAAGCAAGGCTAATAGGACAAAGAAAGTAGAAATTAAAGAACTCCTACAAATCAATAAGAAAGGAAAGATGAAGCATTGGAAAAATGGCAAAAAATATGAACAGATTTATTCCTACCAGAAATGGGGGAATACAAATTAGAACATTTATATGTCATTTCATAGATATCATATTGACCAAAATCAAGGTCTGATAGCACTTTGCTAATGAGAGTTAAATTGCTACAATTTTGAAATTAATTTGGCAATATCAAGAAAAGTTGATTATGCACATATCCTTTGACCCAGGAAATAAACTTTTCTGTATCTTCCTGTGAATAAAGAGACAAAATGAATGCTAATTATGGCTGTCTCATTTTAAATAGGAAACTGAAAATAACTCTAATATAATGTAAAATTATAAAATAGTGCAATTAAGTGAATATATATATATCACTATAAAGATTTTATAATTTATAAGGTCAAATGAGTGAGAATACACACAGTAAGAAACTATATAATGTTGCAAAATATACATTTTAAAATGTTAATATTATAATGATAAATAAATAAATAGTATAAGTTCTAATATATAAATATAAATGGAATATGTCAACCTTGGGCATCTCCTTTATCTCTGGGAAATGAAAAGTTGAGAGAAACGGCAAGGGAGCTTATTTACATCTGTATCATTTTAGCTCTCCTTTTAATTAGATTTTTAGAAGCAAAGATATTAACATTTATTTAATTTTAATGGTGGATACATGTGTGTCTATTTTCTTATTGTCGTTCATTTCAGTATATATGATATTCTTTATTATTTTAAATAAAATAACTTTTTAGAGGAAAAATATTAAAAACATTTGGTTAGAAGCAAAACCGCAATTCAAAAATAGTTTGCAATTATGACTGAACTATAGTATAAATTAGGTAAGGCATATATTAACATAAAATTAGTAATTTCCCTAGGCAATGATCAGTAATGTTTCAACCTAGGGCTACATAGGATATTACTGGAATCCTTAAGTAACTTAATGCTAGGTTGTTGATACATGAAGTAATTTCTTCTTTGTATACAAAACACACACAAAAAACATAACATCTTACTCCAGTACAAGGATTATTTTCCAGAATGACACAATATTTGGCATAAAATGTTGCATTGGCAAACAGTGCCCAAGTAATTGTAATATACACATAAGATTAAAGTGGCTGATGTAGTTAAGTGGCTTTAATGCATAACCATCTTCCAGAACAACCCCACAATGTGAATACATCTGTGGGCCCTGTTAGGTGAAGTTCATAGCATAAAGCCTACTTTTGCAATGACTGGGATGCAAACACACAGCAGGGGGCCTCCCGCCAGTGGGCCTCTATCCAGTGTTCTATGGAAAGAGTACAAGATACTTAAAGGAGGCTATGTAAAGTGATTAAAGTCCCCTCTCTTTTCCATCACCATAGGTAGGAGGCATCATGTCCACTCTTTCTCAGTCTGACTCTGCTTGTTATTTTATCTCATCGGAATCCAGGACCACCTCCCGGTGCCACATTTCACCAGAAGGTATACTGCCCATGCCTCAAGGCAGAAGTTCAGCTTCCTCCTCTCTCCTGGGTTCCATACTGCCTCGGTGGAGCACAACGAGGCAGGCTGTCTTCTCTTTTCTTTAATCAATGCTAGATTAGTCAATGCATGACTCTGAGGACAGGCCATATTTTCTCTTTCCACACAGACAGGTTTAGCTTGTTAGTAGCAAGATTTAGAATCAAGGAAGAAGTATAAAACTGTACCAGAGTTCAAGTTGAAGCCATGCAATCCAGTTTAGCTTATGCCAACGAGCCCTGCATTTCTGATTTGGGTTGACCCAAATAATCATAAAATATACTTTAATTCCCATTCAGCTATGCACAGGGCTCCCTTAGGGACCCCTCAGGGAAAGAAGGATGATTGAGAGGAAATATTCTATATCCCTGGCAGATAAATACTTTAACACCATTAAAATACTGCTAATATTTTCTGCATGCCCCATATGAGTAAGCTTCTAGTCCTTATGCAGGAAAAGGTGAGTACTACAGATTTTAATACAGGCACCAAAAACCTTCAAATGAAAATTCCCTACAGAAGAAAGTCTTTAGAAAAGCTTATATATTAACAACAAATTGACATACACTGAGTTATCTTTAATAATTGGCAAAACAGTGTTCTTTGTTTTGTATGTTCAATTTTTTTATGGATTGTTTTTATTTTTTCCCCCAGGAAGCCCAACTAACTGGAGTAGGAATTATTTTCAAATAGGGCTATTTATTGTTTGTTTGTTATGCTTCTTTTCAATTAGACCAACATGATCTGCTAATTAAACTGTCTTGGAAAACAAAGCTTACATTATTAGGATATATATTTCCACAAATGGTTTTACCATCTCTACCACTTATAAAATTATTAAGAAGTTTTTCAAAACTCATCAGCAGTACTGGGAAGTATTAGGCTTTCTATACATGCACATGCTTTGGAGAATTTATGAAATGATAAATAGGTTTATGTTTGTTTCTTTGTTTCCCATGTAGCAAATCCAAAACCACTGAATACGTAAAGAGTCATTTTCTTACAGATATAAGGAGTTGTGTAAATATTTTCTGTCTAATCCTGGAGCAGGAAAATGGATGGCATGCTAGCCATAACAGAATAGAGCAGGCTGGTAGGGTCAGACTGTGGAATTTGTCCCAGGGGTGGGTCACACACAGGACACAGACACTGCAACAGGTGCCAGGAAGAAGTCTAGCTACACATATAAAACATGATATGGAAGAGATACATCATAGATAGTAATGATAGTAATACAATTCCACATAGATTTTGCCTCAGAGAGCTCCAACATGGACACAGTGTTTTTCAAACAGGCAAGTAGAGAACAGCCATAAGGAATCCAGAAACAAATGTTATTTAGAAGATCATACCAGCAATCAGGAAGTCAACATCAGGGAAGTCTTCAGTGATGAAGAAAAGGGAACTAACCCACATACGGAGTGTCAGGCACCAGAGTGGAAAGTTACACCCATTGATCCATTTAATCCTCAATAAACTCAAATTTTTTTCATTTCATGAAAAAGAAAACCGTGGACCAGATAGGTTAATTACAGCTGGTACCTGGTATTCAAATCTTGTCTGACTCCAAATCCTTAACCCACTGAAAATGAAAAGCATGTTGTATTTACTTAGCATACAGATCAACAAATCACCACCAGGCTGGGCAGTTTGGGATGAATAAATATGAATTGTTTCAAGAGTCTCGCTATTAATCTGTCATTAATTATTTATGAATATCTTTATTAGACTATAATTGCTTTACATTGTTGCTAGTTGCTACTGTATAACAAAGTGAATCAGCTATACATATACATATATCCCCATAGCCCCTCCCTCTGCGTCTCCCTCCCACCCTCCTTATCCCACCCTTCTAGGTTGTCACAAAGCACCAAGCTGATCTCCCTTGAGCAGTGTTATTTGTCTGCTTCCCACTAGCTATCTATTTTACATTTGGTAGTGTATATAAGGCCATGTCACTCTCTCACTTAGTCCCAGCTTACACTACCCCCTTGCCATGTCCTCAAGTCCATTCTCTACGTCTGTGCCTTTGCTCCTGTCCTGCTCCTAGGGTCTTCAGAACCTTTTTTTTTATTCCATATATATGTATTAGCATATGGTATTTGTTTTTCTCTTTCTGACTTACTCCACTCTGTATGAGATACTCTAAGTCCATACACCTCACTACAAATAACTCAATTTCATTTCTTTTTATGGCTGAGTACTATTCCATTGTATATATGTGCCACATCTTCTTTATCCATTCATCTGTCAATGGACACTTAGGTTACTTCCATGTCCTGGCTATTGTAAATAGTGCTGCAATGAACATTGTGTTACATGACTCTTTTTGAATTATGGTTTTCTCAGGTTACATGCCCAGTAGTGGGATTGCTGGGTTGTAAGGTAGTTCTATTTTTAGTTTTTTAAGGAACTTACATACTGTTCTCCACAGTGGCTGTGTCAATTTACATTCCCAAAAACTGAAAGAGGGTTCCCTTTTCTCCACACCCTCTCCAGCATTTACTGTTTGTAGATTTTTTGATGATGGCCATTCTGACCAGTGTGAGGCGATACATAATTGCAGTTTCGATTGACATTTCTCTAATGATTAGTGATGTTGAGCATCCTTTCATGTGTTTGTTGGCAATCTGTATATCTTCTTTGGAGAAATGTCTATTTAGGTCTTCTGCCCATTTTTGGATTGCGCTGTTTTTTTGCTTGGTTTTTTTTTTTTTGATATTGAACTGCATGAGCTGCTTGTAAATTTTAGAGATTAATCCTTTGTCAGTTGCTTCGTTTGCAACTATTTTCTCCCATTCTGAGGGTTGTCTTTTGGTCTTGTTTATGCTTTCCTTTGCTGTGCAAAAGCTTTTAAGTTTCATTAGGTCCCATTTGTTTGTTTTTGTTTTCTTTTCCATTTCTCTAGGAGGCAGATCAAAAAGGATTTTGCTGTGATTTATGTCAAAGAGGGTTCTGTCTACATTTTCCCCTTAGAGTTTGATGTGTCTGGCCTTACATTTAGGTCTTTAATCCATCTGGAGTTTATTTTTGTGTATGGTGTTAGAGAGTGTTCTAATTTCATCCTTTTACATGTAGCTGTCCAGTTTTGCCAGCACCACTTATTGAAGAGGCTGTCTTTTCTCCATTGTATATTCTTGCTTCCCTTATCAAAGATAAAGTGACCATATGTGCATGGGTTTTTCTGTGGGCTTTCTATCCTGTTCCATTGATCTATATTTCTGTTTTTGTGCCAGTACCATACTGTCTTGATTACTGCAACTTTGTAGTATAGTCTGAAGTCAGGGAGCCTGATTCCTCCAGCTCCGTGTTTCTTTCTCAAGATTGCTTTGGTTATTCGGGGTCTTTTGTGTTTCCATAAAATTTTTGAATTTTTTTTTTCTAGTACTGTGAAAAATGCCATTGGTAGTTTGGTAGGGATTGCACTGAATCTGTAGATTGCTTGGGGTAGTATAGTCATTTTCACAATGTTGATTCTTCCTAACCAAGAACATGCTCTATCTCTCCATCTCTTGTATCATCTTTAATTTCTTTCATCAGTGTCTTATAGTTTTCTGCATACAGGCCTTTTGTCTCCTTTGGTAGGTTTATTCCTAGGAATTTTATTCTTTTTGTTGCAGTGGTAAATAGGAAGGTTTCCTTAATTTCTCTTTCATATTTTTCATCATTTGTGTATAGGAATGCAAGAGATTTCTGTGTATTAATTATGTATGCTGCTACTTTACCAGATTCATTGATTAGCTCTAGTAGTTTCCTGGTAGAGTCTTTAGGATTCTCTATGTGTAGTACCATGTCATAGGTAAACAGTGACAGCTTTACTTCTTCTTTTCTGATTTGGATTCCTTTTATTTCTTTTTCTTCTCTATTGCTATGGTTAAAACTTCCAAAACTATGCTGAATCATAGTGGTGAGAGTGGGCAACCTTGTCTTGTTCCTAATCTTAGTAGAAATGGTTTAGTTTTTCACCATTGAGAACAATGTTGGCTGTGGGTTTGTCATAGATGGCGTTTATTATGTTGAGGTAAGTTCCCTCTATGCCTACTTTCTGGAGTGTTAACATAAACGGGTATTGAAATTTGTCAAAAGCTTTTTCTGTATCTGTTGAGATTATCTTTTAGTTTTTCTCCTTCAATTTGTTAATATGGTGTATCACGTTGATTGATTTGTGTATATTAAGAAGCCTTGCATTCCCCTGATAAACCCGACTTGATCATGGTGTATGATCCTTTTAATGTGCAGCTGGATTGTGTTTACTTGTATTTTGTTGAGGATTTTTGCATCTATGTTCGTCAGTGATATTGGCCTGTGGTTTTCTTTTTTTGTAACATCTTTGTCTGGTTTTGGTATCAGGCTGACGGTGGCCTCATAGAATGAATTTGGGTGGGTTCTGTCTGCTATATTTTGGAAGAGTTTGAGAAGGATAGGTGTTAGCTCTTCTCTACATGTTTGATAGAATTTGTCTGTGAATCCATCTGGTCCTAGGCTTTTGTTTGTTGGAAGATTTTTAATCACAGTTTCAATTTCAGTGCTTGTGATTGGTCTGTTTATATTTTCTATTTCTTCCTGGTCTCAGAAGTTTGTGCTTTTCTAAGAATTTTTCCATTTCTTCTAGGTTGTCCATTTTACTGGCATATAGTTGCTTGTCGCAATCTCTCATGATCCTTTGTAGTTCTGCAGTGTCAGTTGTTACTTCTCCTTTATCATTTCTAATTCTGTTTATTTGAGTGTTCACCATTTTTTTCTTGATGAGTCTGGCTAAGAGTTTATCAATATTGTTTATCTTCTCAAAGAGTCAGCTTTTAGTTTTACTGCTCTTTGCTATGATTTTCTTTGTTTCTATTTCATTTATTTCAACTCTGATCTTTATGATTTCTTTCCTTGCACTAACTTTGGGTTTTGCTTGTTCTTCCTTCTCTAGTTAGTTCCTTTAGGTGTAAGGTTAGATTGTTTATTTGAGATTTTTCTTGTTTCTTGATGTAGGATTGTATTGCTATAAACTTCCCTCTCAGAACTGCTTTTGCTGCATCCCATAGGTTTTGTGCCATTGTGTTTTCATTGTCATTTGTTTCTAGGTATTTTTTGATTTCCTCTTTTGACTTCTTCAGTGATCTCTTGGTTATTTAGTAACATATTTTTTAGCCTCCAGTGTTTGTACTTTTTACAGTTTTTTTCCTGTTATTGTTATCTAGTCCTATAGTGTTGTGAGTGTAAAAGATACTTGATATGATTTCAATTTTCTTAAATGTACCAAGGCTTGATTTGTGACCCAAGATATGATCTATCCTGGAGAATGTTCCGTAAGCACTGAGAAGAAAGTGTATTTTGTTGTTTTTGGATGGAATTTCCTATAAGTATCAATTAAGTCCCTCTTGTTTAATGTATCATTTAAAGCTTGTGTTTCCTTATTTAATTTCATTTTGGATGATCTGTCCATTGGTGAAAGTGGGGTGTTAAAGTCCCCTACTATAATTGTGTTACTGTCAATTTCCCCTTTTATGGTTGTTAGCATTTGCCTTATGCATTGAGGTGCTTGTATGTTGGGTGCATAAATATTTACAATTGTTATATATTCTTCTTGGATTGATCCCTTGATCATTATGTAGTGTCCTTCTTTGTCTCTTGTAATAGTCTTTATTTTAAAGTCTATTTTGTCTGATGTGAGAATTGCTACTCCACCTTTCTTTTGATTTCCATTTGCATGGAATATCTTTTTCCATCCCATTACTTTCAGTCTGTATGTGTCCCTAGGTCTGAAGTGGGTCTCTTGTAAACAGCATATATACAGGTGTTGTTTTTGTATCCATTCAGCCAGTCTATGTCTTTTGTTAGGAGCATTTAATCTATTTACATTTAAGGTAGTTATCGATATGTATGTTCCTATCACCATTTTCTTAATTGTTTTGGATTTGTTACTGTAGGTCTTTTCCTTCTCTTGTGTTTCTTGCCTAGAGAAGTTCCTTTAGCATTTGTTGTAAAGCTGGTTTGGTGGTGCTGAATTCTCTTAGCTTTTGCTTGTCTGTAAAGGTTTTAAATTCTCTGTCGAAACTGAATGAGAATCCTTGCTGTGTAATCTTGATTGTAGCTTTTTCCCTTTAATCACTGTAAATATGTCCTGCCACTGCCTTCTGGCTTGCAGAGTTTCTGCTGAAAGATCAGCTGTTAATCTTATGGGGATTCCCTTGTAGGTTATTTGTTGCTCTTCCCTTTCTGCTTTTAACATTTCTTCTTTGTATTTAATTTTTGATAGTTTGATTAATATGTGTCTTGGTGTGTTTCTCCTTGGATTTACCCTGTATGGGACTCTCTGCTCTTCCTGGACTTGTTGACTACGTCCTTTCCCATATTAGAGCGGTTTTCAACTCTAATCTCTTCAAATATTTTCTCAGTCCCTTTTTCTCTTCTTCTTCTGGGACCCTTATAATTCGAATGTTGGTGTATTTAATGTTGTCCCAGAGTTCTCTGAGACTGTCCTCAATTCTTTTCCTTCTTTCTTCTTTATTCTCCTCTGTGGTAGTTATTTCTGCTATTTTATCTTCCAGGTCACTTATGCATTCTTCTGCCTCAGTTATTCTTCTATTGATTCCTTCTTGAGAATTTTTAATTTCATTTATTTTGTGGTTCATCATTGTTTGTTTGCTCTTTAGTTCTTCTAGGTCCTTGTTAAACGTTTCTTGTATTTTCCCCATTCTATTTCCAAGATTTTGGATTATATTTACTATCATTACTCTGAATTCTTTTTCAGGTAGACTGCCTATTTCCTCTTCATTTGTTTGGTCTGGTGGGTTTTTACCTTGTTCCTTCATCTGCTGCATATTTCTCTGTCTTCTCATTTTGCTTAACTTACTGTGTTTGGGGTCTCCTTTTCACAGGCTGCAGGTTCATAGTTCCCATTGTTTTTGGTGTCTTCCCTCAGTGGGTGAGTTTGGTTCAGTGGGTTGTGTATGCTTCCTGTTGGAAGGGACTGGCTCCTGTTATCTGGTGGATGAGGCTGGATTTTGTCTTTCTGGTGGGCAGGACCATGTCTGGTGGTGTGTTTTGGGGTGTCTGTGACCTTATTATGATTTTGGGTATCGTCTCTGCTAATGGGTGGTGTTGTGTTCCTGTCTTGCTAATGTTTGGCATGGGGTGTCCAGCACTGGAACTTGCTGGTTGTTGAGTGTAGCTGGTTCTTAGCGTTGAGACGGAGATCTTTGGGAGAGCTCTCGCTGATTGATTTCATGGGGGGCCAGGAGTTCTCTGGTGGACCAATGTCCTGAACTCGGCTCTCCCACTCAGAACCTCAGCCTTGACATCCGCCAGAGTACCAAGACCCTGTCAGCCACACGGCTTCAAGTCTTCTTCAGTGTGTTCCTTGCGTTAGTTTTCCAGTCTGTTGGATCAAGAAGTTTTCCTTCTTCATATTTTACAAGGAATTCTCCCTTTTTTTCCCTTTGTGCCTTCTAGTTTCACTCACTGCCTTAGTGCCGGGGGCAGAGGCCTCACACCTGGCTCTTCAGACCTAATTTATTCTTTTTATAACTACAGAGGTGATATTAAACATTTGTCATAAGGCCATGGGGGAAAATGAGGCATTAAAAAGTATCTAGGTAGCATCTGAAGTCTACACTGTGCTTTTTGGCATTCAGGAAGACTGGTCCTACGTGATTAAGGTCCTAGTTAAAATCGTGGATAGATACTATTTAGGAAAAATGAGGGTTTTTTTGTGTTGGTATGGTGGAGACAGTGCTATATATATAGTTTAACCAAAGCTCCTTTAACATTCCACCTGTATGAATGGAAAACCATTCATACAGCATGTAGAATTTATGAAATGTACCTGATCATAGAAACATCTGTTTGTGCTGAATCAGCCTGAGAAATCAGTTCCTCCAAGAATATATTTTGGTAAGCAATGCTCTTTTGGGGGTGAAGGGGAGATTGGTGGAGGGAAGTCTGGGGCAAAATCTGGCAAGACAAATAAAGAATTAGGGTCTTGGAGTAACTGCGATCCTAACTAATGAGGCAAACTGTCTCTAAGGAAAAAAATAAAATTGAGTTTTTAGAACAGAGATAAATATGTCTGAATTAGAGAAGCAGGAAGGGTGTCTTAATGTTGAGTTCCAGAGTGTTATGTTAGAGTTGCCTAAATCCCTTCTGCTTAAAATTGGGGTTGTTCTATATTCTGGACAGATGATGAGTAAACTATAGAGTGTACAAATGTGTACAAGGGGTGCAGATGGATCCATATCTGAGAAGAAGAAAACAGAATATTAAAACCAGCTGAGCTTGAAGAAAAATTCAGGGTAAAAATATCCCTTTTGTTCTTAAGTCTATATTCTGGATTAAAATAATATGACATAGTTAAATTGCATAAAGTGATGGTCTGATAGATTAGGCTGGTAAATTGGATTCTTTAAAAGCATGAAGCACATCTTCTATGCAGGAGAAAATAGTCTTGGGAGAAAAATGTACACCAATAAATAAAACAATTAATCTGCTAATTGTGTGTGTTCCTTTGGGTAGCAAAATTTAGAAACATTTGGTAATTTTCTGTCAAGAAATATACACAAATTCAGTCTCTAGATAATCCTCAAGCAGACCATGGAAATACAGATCATGTGGAATAAAGTAAGAAATCTCCAGGTAGAGTCAAGGTTTTTGTTTCACCTTTTAGTTCCCAATTCCAGTAACTCTGTGACATTATTCTTATCTCTTATAAATATGGCAAGGTTATTATGCTCACTTGCACATTCACTGAAGCAATAAATCAGTGACTAATTGTACTTCCCATTCTCCATGTTAAGTGTGGTTTGTGGTGATTTACATTATTTAGAACTATAAAAATGAGATTAAGCCATTGCCATCAATGATTATAGTAAAAGGCACAGAAGGAAATTGTAGCATTTTCATGAAAAGGGTAACTTCTGCTTAGAGGCACTATCATTACTCTGTGTCTCTCCTGGTGGTCCTGTGTCACCCTTCAGGGTCAGAGCAATTACTGCAATTCTCTGTGGAACCAATATTTTTCCATGTTTTATCATCTTAATATAGAAACATAAAAAATGGTGCAATGTCATCACTGCCATGACAAAAGATAAACCTTCAGGTAAAATTTAGCATTATCCTACAAGATACCATTTTAAGTTTGAAATTTGTCATTTGTACTTTGCAAAGTCACCATAAGTTTCTGAAATGCAGCACATATTTTTAAAAATTAGAAAACAGTAGCTGGTTTCCTTTCCACCAAGCAATATGTTCCAAACTAATTTGACTGAATTGATAGAAATGGATTATCCTCAAATAGAATGTTTTCCATATCTTATATACCCATCATCACAGTAAATGAAGTGATTCCTGTTTTATACCTCTAACCTTTATATTGCCTTAGATAAAGCTATATATCACAAACTTTATTTCTATAGTTTACAAATCTATAAACTGCTACTGAAGGAAGAAAAGATCATAAAAATAGGTAGTTAATAAAATGTTTAAGTTATGTGGCGTTTCCCAGAATTCATATGTGTAATCTTTAATTGATAGAAATCACAAGACATTGAGGAATATTATCTTGCCTTAAAGGGTAGAAGGTAATCCTGTGACCTTACATCAAATAACAAAAACAACAGACTTAAAAGAGCTGTAGGGTTAAAAAGAATCACTTGTAAGCCTCAAGTCTCTCCACCCTAGGTACCCATCATGTATCTGTTTGCCTGAAGGACTGATGAAAGATATGGGAAGACTCTCACTCTAAGGGAAAACATCTTCATGATGTATTTCTTTCACAGGTAATGTGTCAGCATCAGAGGGGAGTATTAAGCAATCAATACCTGTATCTTAAAATATCTTAACCCTCTGCTCTTCCTTTCAAGATCATCTCTAAATTTAGAGAAGGGGCTACAATAAATACCAAGTCAAGCATGAGACACAGTTTGCACTTAGCAGAACTGCTTTGAGTATATGTAATGGAGGGAAGCACAAAGAGAGGGAAGAATGGTGCAGCCTGATTGCCCTCGAGGAGTCTACTGGACCACAATGGAGCATGAACCAGACAAAGTGACCTAGATGAGAAACAGAACATTACCAGCACCCCAGAATCTCTTCATGCCCCCTCCAGTCACAATCCACCTCTACCCCTCAATGGTAACCACTATTCTGACTTCTAACATATGCATTGATATGACCCACCTTTAGCTTTAGGTTAATAATCCAGACAATTTAAGAGAAACAAGGTATCTCTTAAAGGAGAAGCTAAGAAATGTCTCCTGTCTTGCCTCTCTATTTCCCATGTCAAAATAGATAATTAGATTTTCACTTTTCAAAACTTATTTAAAGTCTGAAAAATAATCTGGACATCTGACAGCAGATCAGACTAAGCAATTATGAGAACTCCTTAGTATTTATCTTTGGAATTACCTCTACATGAGTAATCTGTAGATTCAAAGGAGACTGATAGAACGAAGAAAGGCATGTAAGTAGAATAATGAGGAAACGTAGGGAGAAAAGGAAAGAAAGGGAAATATGAAAACTGAAAGAGAAATGATTTTAGTCTCATATTTTAAATTTATTAATTCTTATTTTTTATTTAATATATTAAATCTTTAAATAGCTAAAACATTTTAACATTCATTTGGGATTTAAAAAATCACATTCTGCTACATTTTTATTTCAAATTTTATTTTACAACTCATTATTTGAATCTTCAGCCTTTATACCACCCAACAAAATATCTTCACATAATTTTAAAAACAAGGAATAAAACCCACTGGCATCATGATATAAAATCTACAATAGGAATACATTTTTCCATACATTATAAAGCTTTAAAGCAAATATTTTATAAAGTATACTTGTGAAAAGATTTTGCAGTTTCATTGTAAAGGAACAACCAAACTAGAAGTCATCAGATTAGAATTACTTCATCTTCCCACCAACAAATCTAATAACCCACTCATACATGTTTCCATAAAATCTGCCTTCCCTCCTATCACAATATATTGTGCAACAAACTTTGTTCCATTTGCCTTGCAAGGATTTTGCTGTTGAAATGATTCTCTCTCATCTGTATCATCAAATTTTCCCATGCTACTGAATTGTTTCTCTTTAGTTCATAGACACATCTCACAATATTTCTCAATTTAAAATGAAACCAAAGCAACAAAACACAACCCTCCCTTGATTCCACCTTGCCTAACTGCTCATCTTTATAGCAAAGTCCACAAAATATACTGTACTTGATGATTCCTTGTCCTCATCTTCTATTCTGTTCTCAACCCATTCTGTGCTTGTTCCTCACAAATTTTCTGAAAGAATTATTCCATGGTCACCTTCATCTTGCCACACCCAGTGGTTAATTTCTCAGTTCTCACCTTTCTCTCACAAATGCATTGTACACAGTTGACCATCTCCCCCGTGAATCACTCTCTTCCCCTGACTCTTAGGGAAACATATCCTACTGGTCTTCTTTCTGAACCAGTGACTGTTCCTTTTAAATATCCTTTTCTGATTGCTCTTTTTTTTCTGCCTTTAGATTTTTATAGTGTCCCTTGATTGAGTCCTCAGAAGTCTTCAGTTTCCACATTTACTTTCTAGGTGTTCTCATCTCATCCCTTGACTTTAAACACCATCTCTGTCCCAGTGCATTCCAAATGTCTATCTGAAGCATTTCAAATGTGTACCTCCAGCCCTAATCTTTTTTCTGAGTATCAGGCTCATATACCCAACTATCTAATGGACATTTCCAATATAGTTGTACAGAACATAAATCTTGTTTTCCCTCCTATGATCACCCTCACACTTGACCAATCATATTCTTACCCTTCAGTAATATAAATTTACCAGTTACTCAGGCCAATGCTTAGAAATTATCCCAACTCATCTCTTTCAAAATGGCTCTTTGTCTGCTATGGACTGACTTGTGTCTTACCCCCTAAAAATATTCATATGTTGAAGTCCTAACCCCCAGTAACCCAGAATATGACCATATTTGGTGTTAGGATCTTTACAGAGTTTATTAAGAAAAATGACATCATTAGAGTGGGCCTAAATCCAATATAACTGATATTCTTATAAGAAGAGGAAATTGGGACACAGACAGATACAGAAAAATGGTGAAGAGAAGGTACAGGCAGAAAACTGCCATCTACAATCCAAAGACAAAGCCCTGTATAGAACCTTCTCTCACAGCCCTCATAAGTAACCAACGTTGATCTCAGACTTCTAGCCTCCAGAAATGTGAGAAAAAAAAAAAAAAATTCTGTTGTTTGAGCCAGTTAGTCTGTTGTTTTGGCATCCTGAGTACAGTAATACAATACCCACCCTATCAACTTGTTCTATCAGCCCTACCTTCAACATATATCCCAACTCTGACCATATTCAGCATTAAGCTCATGCCCCGAGCTACCTATCCCCTTGAGGTCAATGAGAGCCTGCCAACTAGTCTCTTTACTTCCATTCTTGACCCCAAAACTCAATGGCTGGAATCATATTTTAAGAATGCAAATATTGTATTGCTTTGCTTCTCAAGCTGTTCACTGGCTTCCCATCCAATATGAAATGAATGCAAACATCCTACCTAAACCTACAATGTCTTAAAGGATCTTGCCTCTGTCCAGCTTCTTGATTTCATCTTCTACAACCCTGGGCTTTGTTTTCACTTGCCTTCTTGCTGTTAATGGAATACACTAAGCTTTTTCCCACTCCAGATCATTTGCAAGTGTTCTTTCCTTCCCTTTCGCATGATTTTCACACTTGTAAGTACATTCCTGCCTGGATGAAGTGACACCTACTCAGAGAGTCATTCCCTAACCACCCTAAAATATGTACTCTCCATCTATTTACCTGTCATTATATTATAGTCCACTTGTTTATATTTTCCTGTATTTCTCCCTCCAGTAGATGGTGAGCTCCTCGAGGGCAAAGGCTTTGTTTGTACCACTGTACCACCAGAATCTAGAATAATGTCTGGCAATATCTGCTGCATGAGTCAATGCATGGAGTCTCCGCCCTGTACCACAAAGATACCTCATATAGTACTGGGGTCCCTGAAACAACTAATATTTAGTACTAAAGTGTGTCTTACCCTGAGCATTTACAATGCTGCATTCACACAAAGAACAGAAATATAACTTTTCAAGGACCACACATGTGTTTTTCTTCACTTTCTTTGGCCCCTACAATCTTTATATTCAAGAAAAATGAAAGAGATCAAGAACTTACTACCCATTCGTCTCCATTATACTTCTCAGTTATCAAGTTAATATTTCTTAAAATTGCTACTTGAAAAAACATTTTTTGACAAAGAAATAGAACATTCTGAAATCATTTGAAGGTTTTCATTTCTGACATATCTGGATAGGTCTCAAAGTGCAAGTTGCCTGGGAGACCTATTTCTTCACTCAGTACACATTCTACCTCCTACTAGGCCAAGCTTTAGTGAGAACCTCTTTGATTAGAAGTTTCTTTTCATTCTGGTAAGATGAATGTTTAAGGATACATCAAAGTATACTTGATCAGCTGAAGATACTCTTTACAAAAATAGTTAATGCATGCCTTTATCTTAATGAGTAAAGACAAGATTTCAAAACAAGCATGCTGTTTTAAAATAGATCTCTTACTGTTAATTTTCTGAGGGTGAACCAAGGTCAACTTTACATTGGGTGAAAAAGGTTTAGATTTTCTTAAAACATGTAAAATAAGTCTAGACAATGACTAAGTAACTCCTAAGGTCTTCTGAGGAAAAAAATATATTGTTTTAGACTTCACAACTCAGAAATTTTTGTGGTTGATAAATGTCATGTTTCAGTTTTAGAAGATTCAATCATTGATTTATTAGTTCAATAAAACTTAATGAATACCAAATAAAAAGCCATGCTCAATGCTAGGCACTGGGCACACCCAAGGTGAATTAGATATGTCTTTTGCTTCTGAGAAGCTCAGAAGTTGCTCAGGAAGATAGCCATGTAACAAGCAATTACAATGTAACATAATAATAATTATGATAATGATAGTAATAAATTCATATTAATTTTTGTGGATTATTTATTCCACAGATTGCAATGTTCTTAGCGTGCACGTAAACTCTCACAGTAAGCAGAGATAGTCAGGAATTGACATTTGTTTTGTGTTTTGAATAATGAACAAGAGCATGCAGGAAAAGAATGAATATTCAGGAAGAGAATCACTTAGCAGAAGAAACACCTCTGTGTAAGGTCATGGAACCAAAGTATAAATCTTAGTTGCCATCTTGATAAAATGATAATCTCAGTTTTGCTGAAGCAAAAGCTTTTGGAGAAGATAGGGATGATTATATCTGATATAAAATGAAAGAGGTAAACTGAGTCCAAATTGTGTGCCAGTTTGGCTGCCTTCTACACCATATGACAGTATTCAATTTTATATTGCAGGCAATAATGAACCAACAGAAAAATTTTAGTTAGCAAAATGTGATTAAGACATTTTTATGAAGATAAATCTGGTGACAGTGAGACTATATATAACATATATATATAAACTGGATAAAATGGTGTTGACAAGAGCATTTACCAGGCTGCTGCAGTTGAAAGACATTAAAGACCTGTATTGAAAAGGGTAATAAGCATAGATCAAAAGAAATGGCCAAATTTGAGAGATATTCCTGATATATGTAAATGGATTTAGTGTCTAATTGGAGGAGAAGAGTTCAAGAGAAAAGAGTTAATAATTATAAGGGTTTTGGCTTGGAGATATGAATGAACAGAGTTAAGTTTAACTAAAAAGGCTAGAAAATTCAGTTGGGTAAATACCTTTGAGAAGAAAAATAATTAGTTCTTTTGGGGACATATGGGGCTTGAAGTACATGGGGGAACTTCTCAAGGTCCATTTCTTGTCATCACAGTTACGCCTATTGAAAGTGGCACAGTAGTACAGCAAAGTAGGGAGACTTCAGCTAACATAATTATGCTTCTAATAGATTAAAATAATTCTAACCATAAGGAGCTTTGTATTTAAACATTGCATAAATGATAAGCATTATTATCATTTGGGCAACCTTGAGACTTCAGTTTGGAGATATAATGGAGATCATAATTAATTTGAAAATAATTTCCAATCATGTAAAACATCTCCAAAGAAGAAAGAGAAGTAAAATTTTTGGAAAAACCATAGAAAAATAAAAACAAAAACCCCACAACTTTGTTATCTTCCCCACAAATATTACTTTAGGATCAGACTTCTACTACCAATGGATCTAATGAGCCTGTTAATCAGACCTCTGCCTCCTACATAAGGTCATGACCCAATTCAGATTTTCTTCCAGATACACATGGGGATGAAGTGGTTAGAACTGAATTGTTACTGCATCATCCTGAAGAGATGTCCCCCAAAGTGCCTTCTGCTGAGATCTCAAGCTGCCCTGATTTCTGTTGTTCTTGAGAACTTATTCTATTGATGATTTTGATTTTCTGAACTACACAATTCTTAAAATAAATCCTCCTTTACTCTCCTTTATTCCTTTTTATTGTTTAAGTTTGAAGTTGGAGTTTATTTATGATAACTGAATAGCCTAAGTGATACAAAAATTGATACCAGAGAGGAGCTATACAGAAAAGATCCTCATGAAACGTGGGGTATTTTGAATTAGTTATCAAACTCAGATTGGGCATATGAAATTGAAATCTCCATTTATATTCTGATTGAGCTAGAATTAGTCCATGTCTCTCAGTGCCAAATGCATTAATCAGCCTACTCCATGTGGCTTTAGAGTAAGCTTTTGGTAAAGTTTGGGAGACTAAGCAACTGCTAAGATAGTTCAATACAAAGGAGATGAGAAATGTTTTTTTTTTTTAACCAAAGAAATACAGGTTGCTTTCAAAGCACTGAATATTAAAATTTTAAAAAAAAGAAAAACTAAAATTTGAAATGTTTAGCTTTTAGAACCTTTATGTAACAATAATGAAAGAATAGCTTGCTGCTTGTATCTGTTGTTGAAGATAGTATGAAGAGATTAATTGTGGAAATTGCTGGATTTTATTGACATCTGGCTGCTAGATGAAAAGTTAAGGCTGATCATACGGTTTCAGAGGACTAAAAGCCTTGAAGAATCCCAACTTCCCAAATCCCTCGAGAATTATCCTTTATTATTGTGTCTTATCATATTGAAGAGAATGTGCTTCCCCTATAGAAAAGAATTAACCCTTCTCCTCATACCATACCCCTCGCATAATTTACAAGGTAACATAAATTCAAAGGTAACAAATTCAAATAAAGGAAACCTGGAATCAGTCAAGTGGAATCATAAAAGTTAAAGAATTTCATCCAGAGGATTTGCATATGGTTTGAGGAACAGATTTTGCTTTGAGGGTGACAGCACACCTACCCTTGGTCCAGCACGTGAACATGCAATCTAAGATGGTAACATGGACCCAGCCTTCCCTTACTCATCTGGCTGTGAAATTGGGAATGTGTAGCCACTCTGTGGCATCAGAGAAACCTGGCTCATCTAAGGGAGGCCTGGGCAGTCTCAGAAGGAACACTGCATTAACAAGCTACTATTTCTGAAGTGCCGTACATACATACCACTTCCACACCACCAACCACTGAAATCAGAGGCGTGCCTCAGATCAATTAACTAAGCAATGAAAAATCTCTTGCCCAAACTACAAACGGTTCTGAAAATATGCAGACTACAGCAACGAGACATCAACTGGAATATTACAGCCTCATTAATAGGAAATCCCTAAGGACAAAAGGAAAGTTCTCTGATTAGGCAAAAATGTCAATCATTACATTTTTTTTTCTACTTTGCTTAAAAAGAGTGATGACCTGGGGTCAAGATCTACACTAATTCATGAGTTGTGACTAATGGAATAGAAAATTAGGATCTTAGAAGGCTTCAGACTCTGGAGATTGGACAGGAAGCTCAGTCTTTCCTCTTCACTTCTGCTATGCATAATTTTGGGAAATATTTTTGTTTTAACATTGAGTCCTCCATAAGTCCATAATATTCCTTAATGATATTGGATTTGGAGAAAAGAAGCCTTGTGACACTGGCCTTTGTAGGCTTCAGCTAGACATTTTTTAAAGATTGTCTCTCTGACAAATCAGTGAATTGGTTTGCAATTTTAAGAGGGTCAGTTTTGTAAACAGTGACATATTTGGAAGTAAATACATATAGGGAAAAAGGTGTGTGTGTGCATGTGTGTGTGAGAGGGGGGGAAGGAAAGAAAGAGAGAGGTGTATCAAGAAAAGTACGCAAAATAAATAATAAAAATAAATTGTTTTGATTATTAGTAGTACAAGCTCAATTTTCTTGAAATAGCTTCTCCTGCTCAATGTGATTCTGGTAAAGCTACCAATCACTGCAGAATTCGGGCTCCTATGCAGAGGATGATCATGTGACTCAGGCTGGGCCAATTCCTTTCTCAGGACTTTAGAGCAGAGATGTTTCTGGAATGAAACAGCTTTAGTCATGATTAAAACAATGTAGTCCTCTAAAGAAAATATGAATGATTTTTTAAAAATGACTGTAGGGGCTTCCCTGGTGGTGCAGTGGTTGAGAGTCCGCCTGCCAATGCAGGGGACACGGGTTCGTGCCCCGGTCCAGGAAGATCCCACATGCCATGGAGCGGCTGGGCCCGTGAGCCATGGCTGCTGAGCTTGCGTGTCCGGAGCCTGCGCTCTGCAATGGGAGAGGCCACAACAGTGAGAGGCCCAAGTACCGCCAAAAAAAAAAAAATGTAATTTCTAGAGTTGCATGGTTCCTGCCTCTTTAAGGCCTGTTTTTATGTTTTTTTAACTCTTTGTATCAGTTGCAGTATTGACCTTTTTCTTGCTCTAAATTAAGTCTAAACAGAATTTATCAGGGTTCTTAGAAAAGCAGCTTGGATATTTTATCATGAATATAAATATAACTGCATATTTCTAAATACATAAAGTAAATATTTTATTATAATGTGGCAATGAGTAAGGAAATTGTTAATTAATTGAGTTATAAATAATAGATATTCAGCTGTACTTAAATATTGAACAAACTCAAAATTTAACATTGTGTGTCAGGGAAGGCACAGCCATCCAGTTTCATCTGTCCCTTCATAATGACAAGGCATTAAGGTCATTGAAAGGACATCCATGTATTCGGTATCTAATGCCTACAATGGAAGAAATTCATGTTGATAATTAACTTAATCCCCTTTGTTTACCTAAGAATCAGTTAAAACATCTACGTCCATTCAATATAATTTAAATGGTATGATGGTAAGAAGTTTTTTGGAATAGAATTTGAAGAAATTTAATCAAAATCCCCATTATCAGTTCTATCATGATAGAGCACAGTCCAATTTTCCCATCTGTTCCTGGATACACAAAACCAATTTACCTAGAAGTCTGAAGTTCCTGAGGTTTAGAATGAGCTGAGGTGACGGAGTTAACCATCTCATCCCCAAAATATGTATCTATAAATGCACCCTAGTTCTGTAAAAATCACAGCCCCTGGCTTAACCTGGCATAGAAGTGAATGCATAAAACAAGTTCTTGACAATCGTTTACTGGACTGTATAGAAAAGGACCTGCCATCAGTGATGTTACCCCAACAGCCAACCTACCTGGCTGTTACCATGGTGATACAAGGAGAATGTCTTGGGAAGAACTGTGAATTGTTTGCATGTGGTGAGCATTCAGTCCTTCCTACCTACCCTGGCAAATTCCTTATTTTAATTACAAAAATTAAAATATACTAAAGCCAACTATATAAGGAAATGCATTAAAATTGTTTTTAATCCGCATTTTAAAGAGCAAATATGCTTGGAACTGCCCCATTTTAAAATACTCTTTATTGAAATTATTTCTGGGAAGTCAGAAATTCAATATATTATAATATATAAAATGATTTTTATGAATATAAAATTGATAATCATATAGCAAAATCCTAACATTAATTAAATATTCACATTTTTACTGTTGCCCTAGAGAAAAAGCATGACATAGGTAAAATTTTAATGATAATAGAATTAGAATGTCTATTCTCTTAGCTAAAAGTATGACCTCTGAAATAGTGAATAAAAGTACTTTATATGTAAGGATAGTAGTGATTAATGACTATAAAATATGAGAAAGGTTTCCACATAAGAATATCTGTCCGATATATATATATATCTGATTATAGTATTATAACCATGTCTCTAGATAAGTTTAGTGGCTTCATAAACTTATTACAGGCATATAAAACTCCAAACACTTCTAGAATCTGTTCTTTAACTGATGACATAGCAGAGAGGGTTTCACAACTTCAATATAATAACATTTATGGTTTTCTTTACAACCAACTCTATATTGTATTCTCTTTGCATACATCTTAATAAATGTTGCCCATTATACAAAGTTTACTATCTACCATTCTTCGACATCCTTGAAACCCTTGACCAGCACCCAAGATGTAAGCTTTTTCCATAAGTTACTCTGTCTTGTTTTACCAATACACTCTTACAATGCTTTCTTTCCTCTTATTCTTGCTCCTAAATATTTCCATTGTGAATTCTGAAAACATCTATTCCACTACAATCTCATCCTCTCCCTTTAAACTTGTGGCCTTGTGGAAACAGATTTCCCTGCAGAACATTTAAGAGGAAGTTACCATTCTCTTACACTGCTGTATGGGTATCAGCTGAGACTGGTGTAGTCTTGGTTCCTCAGTGGCTTTTCCAAGCTATTATTGATGATTTCTCTTGTAAAAACCAGTCCAGTGCTTTTGGAGGCCCATGCCAGTTGGCTATGTAACCAGCTATTTTTCCTCATGCTTTCATTACTCATTCTTGCCATTTTCCTCTCTTCCACTGATAACCTTGTTACTAGCTTTTCTGGCCTTACTCCATTCAAATCCTTACTATCATCCTGAAGGATTATGTCCATATAAAAAATTCCACCCAACACACTGCATTTCCAGTTCCTTGACCCAATATTCCAAATAACCATCCTACTTGCTACACCGGAGACATCCATCCCCATAGCCATATTCTAAACTTAGTCATTGCTCAAGCTACTTTAACTCTTAGGTAATAAAAATATATATGTGAATGTGTTTGATTTTTTTAAAAATTGTTATTCTTCTTTCTCCTACTTTATGTGGGTCAGACCAGCATTGTGTCATCTTGATAAAGAAGGGAATCCCCTGTACTGAACAAGCTGTCCCATCAGTGTCTGAAATTTATGAGACAGCTAAAGGATTTCTACAACCATTTACTGTCTAAGTACTCTACTTTGATAATTAGTAGTCATTCAATTTTTATTGTGAGTGAATCATTGTGAAATTTTGTTTAAACAACCAGCTATTTAACCAATGCCCTTTTTCACTTCCTTCCTCTACTCTTTCTGGATCATGTTGTTTCACTACAACCTGTTCCTAAATTCTGAGCATCTCTATGTCTAAAGGCTCTTACCCTAAAACATATACACATCCACACATTCTGTCTCATGTGAATTAAATGTTTTCCTTCATTTTTCACCTCCAAACCCCAGCTACTGGCTTCTCTCACCTCTGCTGCTTTCTAAGCTTCTTGGAAAAAATTACTCCACATTTTCACATCCAATACTATTGAATCTCTACACAAAATTAAAGTGAGTCAATTTTCTTTCTTGTTCTTTTTTTCTTAATTGACTATCCTGCTTTGCCATACATTTTGCTACTTTCTCTTGGCTTTTCTTTGACATCTCTAACAATTCTTTTTTTCCATCTGCCTCATGAGAACTTCTTTCTCCAGCTCCTATTTAAATACTGGGGTTTTCAGACTCCTGTCTTTGGTTTCCTAACCTTTCTATAATTCTCCACATTTCTCATTGTTTTAACTAGCATCCATATGCAGTATATAGCAAAATTGTTATCTCTTCTTCCGCCTTTTCATTTGAGCTTCAGACTTGTACATTTACTCAAATTTATGGACACATTTATTTGATACATTCCTGACAAGTTTATTGAATGAACTGAGCTCTATAGGGAACAATCAGAAAACAACTCTATTTTTCCCCTTTCCTTATCAAACACACTCTCCAATCTCATTCTTTCTTCTTCTTTCAAGCATGGTCCATCAATTCTTTAGTCCTTTGTGGTACAAGAGAAAGCCTCAGTTTCAGTTATTTAAAAATAATCTCCGATCCAAAAGTCCAATTGATCTGCTTGGGAACTCTGTTTCTTCTACAGCTCAGGACTGCCATGGACCACACTGGCACAGTGTGACACTCACCTCTTCATTCTCTAATGCAATGGTTATCAGACTTCCACACGACTCAGCATGAATCAACTGTACAGTTTGTTGGACAGGTTGCTGTGTCTAATCCTGAGAGTTTCTCCTTCAGTCGGTCCAGTGAGGTCTGAGAATCTGATTTCTAATAAGTTCCCTGATCACCCTGTTGCTGCTGCTAGTGCATCCACTCCCTTTTTTTACCATCCCCCCCAGGCCTTGGTCTGCATGGTACTCACCCTTCTGATAGAAACCCCTTATCCATTTTAGGACTGCTGCTTTTAAAGTGGCCCTAGGCCAACCACCTAGAGAATTCTCATCAGGTCCTAAATACATTTGCCCTGCCTACAGGAAAATGCAGCTTCTGCCATCACAGTCCTCCTCTTGCTTTGTTTTGATGTTTCAGACATAAGTAATCAGTGTTTTTACCTTCTGACTTATGACAGAACAGTAAGATCCCAGACTCCAATATCCCTCATTCTTCAGAAGATGCATATCAGGCTCTCCAAATTATTTCCTTGAAGGCCCACTCACCTGACTTAAGGTGACAGAGACACACTTTATTCTTTTCCTCCAAAAGGTAGGGAGAGCAAATGCCACAGCACTCCAACGATTCATTCCCCCCAGATTATCACTCCTTGTTCTGTACAATACCCCAACCCCCTCTACAACAATAACAGTAAGAAAAGGGAGAGGTGGTTACTGCTGGTAACATCTTATTACTATCTCTTAACATGTCTTACCAAAGTATTTAGAACTTTTAGAATGTGGGAGAAGTGGAAATAACTGTATTGTTCTTGGCCTTTAAGGCCTCACAAATATTCTGAGACAGAAACAGTCTGTTTATACCTCCTATTACACTTATTATATATCAGACAATGAACTAGATTCTTAGGATAAAAAAGAAAAAAATAGTCCTTGTTTTGAGGGCTTTCAATTTAGTAGTTTAAACCAAAAGAAGTGAGGTAAAATATTATAGAACTTATGATAGAAATTTAGGGAACATCTGGACATACATAAAGTAGTGGGCAAATGTAGTGGGGATTTACAATCACCAAGTGCTGTCATAGTCACCTCAAGCTCAGAAGGCTAACAGGGAACCCACTTTCCTTCCCCTCAGACCTGCTGGTCCTCCTGGGTTCTTTACCTCTAACAAAAGCCCATCACACACTCAGTCACTTAAGGAAAAACCCATCCTAGGTCCCTCACATTATTTAACTCTCTACAAATGATCAATGTCTTTAAAACCTATATATATATATATATATATATATATATATATATATATATATATATATATATACACACATAGTTTTTTTAATCTCTCCTCTCTTCTCCTTCCTCATTATCACCACCTACCTCTGTCACATTAAAAGAGATTATGTCTGTCTAAGAGATATGAATGTTTCTAAATCTAGTGCCCTCAGATCCAATTCACTTCCCGGCTCCGTAGAGACAGAATGAACGTCTAGGTCTCACACCTAACCATGACATTGGCTCCTCAGCATGTATATAAAAATGTCAATCTCTTGAGTATAAAAAAAAAAAGATACTCGATGGCCTGACTGCTACCTACCTTCCCATCTCCGTCTCTACTACTCCCCTTATCACATACTGCCCCTCATAATTTGTTATCATGTTGCTTCTTATCTACGTAGTTCCATTCATACTATTCCTTCTTTGTGAAAAGTCTCTTCCCACACTACTTACCTAATTTATGCTGGCTAGGAGGTAGCTGAACAATCTTCTCACACAGATAACTCACATTGAACACTCTGGCTGGATTAACTGCTTGCTTCCTTCCTTCCCAGTCTGTGGCACAGTGCGTAGGTTTTCAACACCAAACTTACTACTTCCTCCTCATCTCGAAGTTAAAATTAAAGAGGCCATCTTTTTAAATTTCTTGGGGGGGATTCTTTTTATAAATTACCTTTTTTATTTTGAGATAATTTTAGATTTACATGCAGTTCTAACAAATTGAACAATATCCTGCATACTTTTTACTCTATTTCCCCAACAGTAACATCTGGAAAAAATATAGGACAATATCACAACCAGGACATTGACATGTGTATGATCTACCAATCTTATTCATATTCCTCAAGTATTGCTTGTACTTGTGTGTGTGTGTGTATTTAATTCTATGCCATTTTATCACACATTTAGATTTATGTATATACTGCCACAGCCAAAATATAGAACCGTTCCATCATCACAAGGGTCTCCTGTTGCCTTTTATAATCACATCTGCACACTTCACCCTAATCTCTAACCCCAGGAAAAAACTAATCTGGGCTCCATTTCTAAAGTTTTCTCAATTCAAAAATTTTAGGTAAATGAAGCACTTAATAGATAAACTTTTGGGATTAGCTTGTTTATTTATTTATTTTCCCTCAGCATAATCTCTTTGAGATTCATCCAAGATGTTGTATGTATCAACTCTTTCTTCCATTTTCATGCTGAGTAGTATTCCATGGCATGGTTGTACCACAGTTTAGCCATTCACCCAGTGAAGTACGGGCCATCCCATTGAGACCTGTGTTTAATCCAATGGCTGGCAAAGGAGGAACAATATTTAATAGAAATTCTACTCTGCTACCTCCATCCTCTATTTCCAAAAGAACAGAAAGTTAATTACTGAAGTGTTGAAAGTTAAAGTACTAAAGGTAAATTGTTTCACTGAAGGTAGACTATGGAAGAATGCTTAATTAATATTAAGGATCATACACCTGATCAAGTGGGATTTATCCCAGGGATGCAAGGATTTTTCAATATCTGCAAATCAATCAGTGTGATACACCACATTAATAAATTGAAGAATAAAAACCATAAGATCATCATAATAGATGCAGAAAAAGCTTTTGAAAAAATTCAACACCCATTTATGATAAAACTCTCCAGAAAGTGGGTATAGAGGGAACTTACCTCAACATAATAAAGGCCATATATGACAAACCCACAGCTAACATCATACTCAGTGGTGAAAAGCTGAAAGCATTTCCTCTAAGATCAGGAAGAAGACAAGGATGTTCACTCTCAACACTTTTATTCAACAAAGTTTTAGAAATCCTAACCATGGCAATCGGAGAAGAAAAAGAAATAAAAGGAATACAAATTGGAAAAGAAAAAGTAATTATGTCACTGTTTGCAGATGACATGATACTATACATGGAAAATATTAAAGATGCTACCAGAAAACAATTAGAGCTTATCAATGAACTTGGTAAAGTTGCAGGATACAAAATTAATACACAGAAATCTGCATTTCTACAAACTAAAAACAAAATATCAGAAAGAGAAATTAATTTACCATCACACCAAAAAAAATAAAATACCTAGGAATAAACCAACCTAAGGAGGAAAAGACCTGTACTCTGAAAACTACAAGACACTGATGAAAGAAATCAAAGATGACACAAAGAGATGGAAAGATATACCATGTTCTTGGATTGGAAGACTCAATATTGTCAAAATGACTATACTACCCAAGGTTATCTACAAATTCAATGCAATCCCTATCAAATTACCAATGGCATTTTTCATAGAACTAGCACAAAAAAATCTTAAAATATGTATGGAAACACAAAAGACCCTGAATAGCCAAAGCAATCCTGAGAAAGAAAAACAGAGCTGGAGGAATCAGGCTCCATGACTTCAGACTATAATACATAGCTACATCATCAAAACAGTATGGTACTGGCACAAAAACAGAAATATAGATCAGTGGAACAGGATAGAAAGCTCAGAAATAAACCCACACACCTATGCTCATTTAATCTATGACAAATAAAGTAAGAACATACAATGGAGAAAAGACAGTCTCTTCAATAAGTGATGCTGGGAAAACTGGACAGCTACATGTAAAAGAATGAAATTAGAACATTCTCTAACACCATACACAAAAATAAACTCAAAATGGATTAAAGACCTAAATGATGAGACCAGATACTATAAAACTCCTAGAGGAAAACATAGGCAGAACACTCTTAGACATAAATCACAGCAATATCGTTTTAGATCTAACTCCTAGAGTAATGAAAATAAAAACAAAAATAAGCAAGTGGGACCTAATTAAACTTGAAAGCTTTTGCACAACAAAGGAAACCATAAACAAAATGAAAAGACAACCCACAGAATTGGAGAAAATATCTGCAAATATTGCGACTGGCAAGGGATTAATCAACAAACTATAGAAACAGCTCATTCAGCTCAATACCATAAAAACAAACAACCCAATCAAAATATGGGCAGAAGATCTAAACAGACATTTCTCCAAAGAAGACATACAGATGGCCAAAAAGCCATCTTGAAGAGATGCTCAATATTGCTAATGAATAGAGAAATGCAAATCAAAACTACAGTGAGGTATCTGACACCATCATCAAAATGTCTACAAACAGTAGATGCTGGAGAGGATGTGGAGAAAAGGGAACACTTGTACACTGCTGGTGGGACTGTAAATTGATACAACCACTATGAAGAACAGTATGGAGGTTCCTAAAAACTAAAAACAGAACTACCATCCAATCCAGCAATCCCACTCCTGGGCACATATCCAGAGAAAACCATAACTGAAGAAGATACATGCACCCCAATGTTCACTGCAGCACTATTTACAATAGCCGAGACATGGAAGCAACCTAAATGTCCATCGACAGAGGAATGGATAAACAAGATGTGGCACATATATACAATGAAATATTATTCTGACATTAAAAAGAATGAAATAATGCCATTTACAGCAACATGGATGAACCTAGAAATTGTCATTGTCTAGTGAAGTAAGTCAGACAAAGACAAGTACCATATGATATCACTTATATGTAGAATCCAAAAAAAAAAAATGATACAAATGAACTTATTTACACAACAGAAACAGACTCACAGACTTCAAAAACAAACTTATGGTTACCAAAGAGGAAAGGTGAGGTGAAGGATAAATTAGGTATTTGGGATTAACATATACACACTACTGTATATAAAATACATAATCAACAAGGACCTGCATTATAGGACAGGGAACTCTATTCAATATTCTGTAACAACGTATATGGGAAAAGAATCTGAAAAAGAATGGATTTATGTATATGTATAACCGAATCACTTTGCTGTACACCTAAAACTAATATAATATCGTAAAGCAACTATACTCCAATATAAAATAAAAATTAAATTTAAAAAATATAAAAAATGGAAAAGTACTGCATATACAATAGTCAAAATATGATTCTAATCATGTTTTAACTAATCTTCTATATACAGAAAAAAATAGAGCTCAATAGCTGCAAAGTTAGCTGTATTTGGGATTGGAGGTTGATGCTTTGGAAACCATTTTCATATCTTTTCTTTTTTCTAATACTCTGCTTAAAGATTTTGCATTAAAAAACAGAAATGGACTTTAAGGAACTAATTTTTCTTTAACTTAACTAAAAGACTAGTTAATAATATTTTATTTTGCTATTAGAATTAAAGAATGTTGGATCTGTTTGGCATGCTTATTAGTTTACAACATTAGGCAAGTTATGTATCCTCCCTGGGCCTCAGTATTTCTATAAAATGTACCCACTTCATAGCATTGTGAAGAAGAAATGAATTGATACATGTAAAGCTTAGGACAGTACCTGGAAAGTGGAAAGCAATCACTCAAAGTTAGGTATTACATTGGTCAGATTTTCAAAATGACGTTTTTATTTTAGAATAACTTTATATTCACAGAAAAGTTGCAAAGACTGTAAACAGAGTTGTAGTATACTTTTCACTATGTTTCTCCTTTTGTTAACATCTTTCATTGCCATGGTTCATTTGTAACATCTAAGAAAACATTTGCACATTACTATCAATGTTCTAGTAATGTCATTTTTCTGTGCCAAGATCCTATCCAAAAAACTACCGTAACCATCATATCTCATAGTCTCTCCTGGTCTGGGACATTTTCTTAATATTTCCGTATTTTTCATGACCCTGACAGTTTTGTAGACTGTCCCTTGACTTTTTAAATATTTTTCTGACAGTTACACTAGGAAGGTGGGTTTAGGAAAAGAATACCACAGGGGTGACTGCCCTTCTCATCAGATAATAAGAGGGGTATATGTTATTAAGTTGAATTTTATTTCTCGTAATTTAACTAGATATTTTGGTTAAGGTATTGTTTGCCAGGTTCTTCACTACAAAGTTACTTTTTTCTCCCTTTCCATATTCCAATCTGTGAAACATCAAGTGCTGTCCATACTCAAGGAAGAAAACCATTATAGACTCCACTTCCTAAAAGGAGGAGTATTTACATAAATTATTTGGAATTCTTCTGTATAGTAGATTTGTGTATTCCTTCCCACTTATTTATTTTATCAGTTATTTATTTATATGGAGTCAGGAATGTTTATTTTATACTTTGGGTTATGACCAGTACTAAATTATTTATTTTATTGCTCAATTGTTCCAGCTTTGGTTATTGGCAACTCCTTCAGGTTGGCTCTGCTGTCCATTTGACATGCCCTTATTCAATTTTTTGAGCATTTTCTTACTTTCTTATAAGATGACCAGGCTCATTTTGTACTTTTTATGTTCCAGCCCTAGAATCAGCCATTTCCCCAAATTGACATTTCTGCATTGAATTTCCTTTGCACCTTTGTAAAAAATTAATTAACTATATTTGAATCTCTCAATTATGTCCAGTTGATCTATATATCTATTATTTTGCCCATGCCATACTGTTTTGGTTACTGTGTTTTCACAGTAAGTCTTGAGATAGAGTAATGTGAGTCCTTAAACTTTGTCTTTCTCACGATTGTTTTATCTGTTCTAGTACCTTTTCTTTTCAATATAAATTTTAGCATTAGCTGGTCACTTGTGAATATGCATAGTTAGGTTTTCTTTTTTCTTTTGTTGGTTTTTTAATTTTTAAATTTACTATCATTATTATTACATAAAAAACTTCCAAAACTTAATGTCTTAAAACTATTAGTTACTTAACTCAAATTTTTGTATATCATCACTTTAGACTGGGCTCATCTGTACAGTTCCTCTGCTGGTCTAGCCGGGCTCATACAGTGTTTGCAATGAACTGCAGTTCAGCAGAGCAACTCTGCCCCTGTTGATTGGGTAGTTGGTGGCTGTAGCAACAAAGAGTGCAGGGGGGTTAACAACTTCACTATGTTCTCTCATTTTCCATCAGGTTAGTCTGAGCTTATTCATGTGATAGCAAGAAAGACTTCATGACATGTACCTAGAAAGTTGCTCATTGTCACTTCCATTGCTTCAAGGATGTCACAAGGTCTGCTTAGATTCAAGGGGTAAATAAAAGAGCGTCACCTCAAGATGTGAGAAGCTAAAACTTATTGTGTAATCTACCATAGTTATTATTAACTAAGGTTATCAGCAATGACATTTTTAGGAATTATCAGAAGACAAGGGCAATCACTATGAAAACAAAGACAAGAAGCAAATTCATAATTTTTTAGGACCAAGAACACCTGAAATAAAAAGTACCAATTTTTCTTAAAGCAGAATAATGACAATTGTGGTTAAGTCATTATTTTAGTCCACTGGGCTGCTGTAACAAAACATCATAGACTGGGTAGTTTAGATATAACAGAAATTTATTTCTTAAATTTACAGCTTACAGCTTACATTGTAAGCTTACAGCTTACAGCTTTCTTAAATTTACAGAGCTTACAGCTCTGGAGCCTGAGAAGTCCAAGATCAGCAGCCAATAGACTTGGTGTCAGGGCAGAGCCCTTTTCCCAGTCCATAGACTGCACCTTCTGGCTGTAACCTCACATGGTGGAATGGATGAGCTAAGTCTCTGGGGCTTTTTTTTTTTTTTCTTTTTTTTTGGTACGTGGGCCTCTCACTGTTGTGGCCTCTCCCATTACGGAGCACAGGCTCTGGACACGCAGGCTCAGCGGCCATGGCTCACGGGTCCAGCCGCTCCACGGCATGTGGGATCTTCCCGGACCGGGGAACAAACCCATGTTCCCTGCATCGGCAGGCGGACTCTCAACCACTGCGCCACCAGGGAAGCCCTCTGGGGCATCTTTTATATGAATATTACAGCCAATCATGAGGGCTCCCTCATGACCTAATCACTATCCACAGGCACTATTGACTAATACCATTCTCTTGATGGTTAGGATTTCAACATATGAAGTTTGGAGGAACACAAACATTCAGACCATAGCAGTCATCAAAGAATAATAGTAGTTTAATCAAAGAGATATTTTCCTTGTCCAATCCTTAATCTAAAAATTCATCCATAAATGGAGATATAAATACAGCTATTGATACAGATAGAAATTTAGCTCTAAATCATCCCAAGGATAATAGGTCTAATTGGTCCAAACTCTACAGCTCACTATTAGCCAATGAAGGATTTGGGCTTCTGCATTCTAACTACCAGTCCAGTGAATTTCCCATAAAAGCATGCTCCCTTTGTATGGTAGAGATCTTTTTAGGAAAGTTTCCTGTAGAAAGAAACTGTATATTTATCTACACAGTTTGTGGATAAATATAAATTTAATATTACCTTTAAGAGTTAAGAGAAAATAAGATTTTATAAAATACTTGTTTATGAATTATAAATCTCTATATTCTACTCCCTGCTATGTGCCTTTGGACAAGTCACTTACCTCCCTGGAATTTAGTGTGCTCTTCTATAAAATAAAGAAAATAACTTATTTTTCCCTATTATATTGGCACATTGGGATGAGAAGTGGCTTTCAAAGTATATGGTGTCAAAAATAATGTAAATTACCTTTTCTTTGAGAGCAATGCATCCTCCATAAAAAAAAATCTATTTCTCAAACTAGAAAAAAAAAGAAATTGGATTGTTACAATAGGAAACTGCAGGCAAATACCCCATTTTGTGTTTTGAAATGTACTTTAATGAAGGCAAGGGAACATTATCAATTTCAAATAGAAAAAAAGGAATTATTTTGAAATGTATTTAAATATAATGACTGATTAGAGCAAAATTAATTAGCCTATAAAAAAAAATTAACTCCTATTTGATTTCAATTTTGAAGTCTTGAGCTAAAAAATAAAAACTGCCAATCAATAACAACAACAAAATATAACAACTATATATATATATATATATATATATATATATATATATATATATATATATATAAACAACAAAAGTATATATGTATTTTCTGGCTCTTTGAACCGAGAGGCAGAATGTACAACTTTTTGATTATTGGTGGTAAAGCAGAAAATTGTCAAAATATATTAATATGCTTTTTCAAAAGATAACAGTGTTGTATAATGTTTTACAGTTAAAAATGCTGTTCATAATTTTAGCTCATTCCACTTGATCAGGCTTATAAGAAAGAGAAGGAAGTTCATTATTCCCATTTTGGAGGTGAGAAAAATGAAGTTCAGAAAAATGGGGACTTGAGCCAAGTTTCATAGCTAGTGATTTAAAGTGTCCAGACTTGAACTAATCAAGATATGTTTTTTGTGCTTATTCTTCATTAAGAAGTGTGGAATCTTAGGGGGAAAGCTGATTAAAATTTTGCTAAATGTTAGGAATAATAGGATAAAATAAGGGATATTTCCACTGTTATTATTACAGCAAGGGTTGGCAGATTCTCAGTCTTTATTCTTAGAAGTCTGTTTGTGTAAGTCTCTGGTGACCTAGAAATGTTTTTTAAAGCATCCCCAAATTCTTCTTATGCATACTTCAGTCTGGAAAAAACTGTTAACAAAGCCCTGAAAGTTAGAGATGTCTGAGTTTATACGTGTGTATGTGTGTGTGAGTGTATGTGCAGGTGAAGTCCTGTATGTGCAATTTTACATGTGTATATGTTCAACTATATGTGGGTTTGTGTGTGTGATGTCTTGGTGTGCTTGATATTGGGGAGGACTGCTGCTTGATAACCATTCCTTTTTTGTGTAAATGAAATTACATAAAACTGTATCCCAGAAATACACTCTTATTCTTGAATTTTCACCCAAGTAAATTTTAGAAATTATATCCACTCAATAATGCACTTCCTACTCTTTATATTTTGAAAAATCAATGCTTTTACATCTACATTGTCTTTTATGGATGTAGTACATTTCTTCAAGCATCTTAAACATGGGCACGTGTGTTATATGAAGACAGACATTTTACTATAATAGTACTTAAAAGGAATTGTAAGTTCAGATTGATTTTTCTCACATTAGTTGTTTTAAGTGGCTTTTATAAAGCAGACATATAATGGTATGGTTGTCCCCTGTCAAAATATCAAAGTGGAAAATATTTAAAAGAACGATATGAGGCATTTGGAAAGAAAGCCCATATTCATCCTCCTCTAAGTGGCCTTTGGGACATTTCTATTTAAAAATGTTAATGTGTTTTATAAGTTTTGATTAATAGATATTTTTAACATTATACCTTTAACGTGTCAGCTCTTGGTAAATTAATTATGCTCCCTGCCCCTTTCTAACAGCATGAAGGCTGCTGGGTATACCCTAAGGGAACGAACAACAAAATGAGTAGGAATCGGGTTTGTTAATAAGGTTTGATCTGAAATAGAAAAGACAGAAATATACTAATGTTTTGAATTTGAATAACATGTTAGCTAACAGCAATAAAAAGAAACATCAATTCAAACAGAAGGGAAGGTAGCTAAAATCACATTATATAATCCAAATCGCAGAATAGCTGCAGGACTACAATGAGTGACAAGGATAGCACATCACTTTACAGAGCATCTGATTTAGACTCTGTTGTCTCTTCCCATGTAGTTGCTTCCCCATCTTTAAAATCACCATCACTTCAGGAGTAGAAACAAGTAATCTGAAAACTCGAACATAAACCCAAAGGAAAAAGGATGTCTGAACCAACAAACAGAAAAACACGTTCTTCTTTCTTTTATCTATGGAACCCTTAAAAAAATCTTGTAAATGGATAACAAAAACAGCATCAGTGAATGTTAAAAACAGTGATTTTAGAGGCCATGTCCTAAGACTTTAATGTAATAAATATAGAAGTGAACAAAAATAGCTTAACATTAAATAAATGGAAATTTAAAATGGAAATAATCTCTAAATTAAAAAGAGATTTTTAAGGAATAACATATCTTGTAAGAAGTGAATTGTATTTGTTTAAATGCTTTCCTTTTCAGAAATAAAAGAAAATATATGTGCTATATTGTTTATGATAATAGAAAAAGAGCAAAATAAATTAAAAATTGAGTTGGTATGAATAATGATAAAAGCTTAGATTAAAGTAAAAAATAAATTAATATAAAACTCTAAATAGAGTCACCTTCTCTTTCCTTAAAAAGACCAAGTATCATTAAGAAAAGGAAAGAAAAAAGTACTAATATGTACAACCTCAGGATTGAGAAATATGGACTCAAAAGGGATTTAAATTATTACAAGTGACAGTTGTATTCTAATGCATGACATCTTTCATGATTTTCCAGCAAAATACATATTATAATAACTGGCCTAAAAAGAGATAAAAGATTCAACATTCCATAGCTTTAGAAGGAAAGATTTTCAAAGGTACATGATTGCAAAAGACACCAGTCCCAGGTAGTTTTACTTGTGAATTTTAGCATATATTCAAAAGACAGACAAACCCTTCATATTTTAGTAAATTTCATAACAGAATGACATGAAAAACTCCTCAGCTTATTTTATAATGCTGGCATGATCCTATCACCAAAATGTTATTTTAAAAATTTCACAAGTGCACACACACATACACACACACACAAATGATAGAAAAATACACTTTTGTTTGCAGATGCCTGAATAAATGAATAGATGCACTGAAGGAAAAGCATAACATTATACAATAGCTATCTAGCCACATAAATGTTTGCATTTAATTTAATGACAACCGGAATTACAAAGGACTTTTTTACAGCAAATGATTCTAAAGTGGATATGGGAGAATAAGCATGAAATTGCTAAACAAACATTTTAAAAGAATAATGAAAAGATACCTGTCCTTTAGCTACCAATCAGAATAGCATGATAGTTGTACAATAAAAGTCAATGGAAATAATAGAAAATGAAGAAATTGATCAAAGTAGTTATGTGGAAATAATAATATAAAAATAAAAATAATATGTCCCAAGTGGGGGACAAGAGTGTTCCAAAAATGGTGCTAGCATGCCTAATATTTTATTTAGAATAAAACAGATATAAGTTTTTCAATTTATAACATACAACAAAATTAATTTTAAATGAATTAAAGGTCTAAATATAAATTTAGAATACTATATTAGAACATATGAGAATATTTATATAATCAGGAGGTGGAGAAAACAAACTTATTTAAATAATTTAGGTAAGTTCAAATTAGGAATGAAGATTTTCACAGAATAAATTGTATAATCTGAAAAAATATTATTTGGCAAGGGAGAGCATAAACAAAGATAAAAGGCTAATTCTCACCCAAACTTTACCTTATTCTCAAGCTTAATCTGACACACAGTCATAATAAAATTCAAAATCCATTCCAGGTCCTATAAGCCCCTACCTAGTCTGGTCCATGGCTACCCATCAGTATTCCTAATATACAAAGCTTTGCTACTAATTACTTAATAATTAAAAGATAAAAGCAGTCATTTATTTTTTTTTATGAGAAGGTTCATTTTCCAAAGGAACAAACTGTAAAGATATCAAGAGTTATACTGTAGATATAGAAAATATTAGGGATTTTTGAATATAGTGTCAATACTGTGATTTAGTGATTAAAGGCATGATGTAAAACACATACACACACAGCAACAAAAACAAAGGAGCTTGAGGGAACTTTGGGAGGTGACAGATATGTTTATTACCCTGATCGTGTTGATAGTTTCATGGGTGTATGTATATGTCTAAACTCATCAAATTATATATATATTAAATATGTGCAGGTTTTTGTATATCCACGATACTCTTATAAAGCTGTTTTAAAAGGTTAAAAAGAAAAATTATTATATGGGTGTTTGGAGACTTTTTTTCATCTAAATATTGATACTTTCAAGGTAAACTCTTTTTTGTTCTAAAATAGATATTTTAAATTAAACTTTTTATTTTGAAATAATTGTTGATTCTCAGGCAGTTGTGAAAATAATACAGAGAGATCCTGTGTATTCTTTACCCAATTTTACTAGTGGTTATTATACTTTTCAGTCCTCAAATCTTCATTTGTGTCTTCTTTATATCTTCTATTTCTTTACTGAGATTTACCCACTTTTTCATTTGTTCTTTACTCAGTCTTTACTCATGTTGGTTAGGGTTGGGCAGACAGTGTATCTAGCAGAATTCCCACAGGAAACATATATGGCATACTCATATAAGATGACTGAAAAAGAGTTTAATAAAGGATGTTTTACAGTTGTGTGGACACATTTATGGGAGACCAAAAAAGAAGGTGAAGAATCCTACGAATTGGCAACAGCTGGTGACTGATGCTTCTCTGCACATGACAAGACTTAGAGCTACAGAAGGTGAGGTCCAACTGGAGCTGTGGCCTGCAGTACAGGAACCAGCCATTGGTAACCACAGGTTAACAGAGAGAGCCAGAGATTTAAATGCAATGGTAGTTTTGTCTTCATACCCACCAATCTCCCTTGGAATTTTCTATGGAACAAATGTAACTGTAAGGGATAAGGACAGGCAGTCTAGCCACATCAAATACTGATGCACAGAGTATGGTAAAGAAGGGTAGATAATGAAACTCTAGGGCTAAGTGCAAAATATTCAACCCAGAGAAGACTCCATATGGGAAAGAGACCAAATTATGTACATGTGATCAAAGTGAGAAGGTTAACCTATCTAGAGAAGAATTCAAAGAAGACAGCAATTGGATATAAAATGAGATCATAGAGAGACCCATGAAGGTGGGATCAGCAGCCTCAACTAAGGCAGATGATGGGATTTAAGTAATTCAGAGGCTAAATGGTTAAAGCACATATAGGTAGTAAAAGAGATAACATGGAAAAGCTTAAAATATTCAGTACTCAGTTACATTTTTCATAAACAAATATTTTTCATTATAAGGCAAGACAATAAAAGATTAATTAACACAGCAAAATATGATAATTTCATTGAAAAGGTATTTAATTAAATTAGAATGATAGTGGAAGGGTTGGAAGGATTGACTGGACATTTTGTAGAGATGAATCTACTGTGAGGAAGATAAGATTCAGAATGAAATGCTGAGGATGTGCCATTTTATTTCAAGGATTTGTGAGTGTGGCATTCTTCTCATTTATATAAACCAGCTATACTGAAAATAAGAAGTCTCAACCAGAAATCTGCCTTCCAATGAGAGACAATAACCACCTAATCACTGCCCTTATTCTTTCCAACACAGTTAGGGTCATCAGAACCACATCTTCCTAACAGGGAAAGAAACAGCCAACATCTTAGCAGGTGCTGCATAATCATGCCTCAAGTGACTTTCTGCAGATAAAAAGAAAGGAGTATTTGCTTGCATAAGTGAATGTATCTGCTTGAGTTGTTTTCCTACAGATGTTAGCCTGGGATTGGAAATAAAATTATTCATTCACTAACAGCTTTCAAGAAGCACTATGATCTGGGGCAACAAAGAACCAGCAATAAAAGACAGAGAGGCATTCACAATTCTAGAAGAAAACACTGGTGTGGAAATACATAAAATGGCTGTTTGGTCCCAAGACTGCCTAAATTATTATCTAGCTATACTGGATGTTCTAATTCCTGTGTCTCAGAAGACTGCAAGTAGATATATATATACTGACTTATACATATGTAGATAATACTGTCAAATGCCAGCTTTCATGAACAGTGTTTGTATTAAGCTCTCTACACTTTTCAGGATGGCACTATTTGTGGCTAAGAGCATCTATTAATTATAAATCCTTGAGAGCAGAGACAGTTTCTTATTCACTCTGTATTCCCAACTTGAGCCTTGTACACAGGCAGCATCATACATGCTTTTGACATTAAAGATCCTTTATATCAGGGGTCCCCAAGCCCCTGTTAGGAACCAGGCGGCACAGCAGGAGATGAGCGTTGGGCCAGCCAGTGAAGCTTCATCTGTATTTACAGCCACTCCTCATCACTCACATTATCGCCTGAGTTCCGCCTCCTGTCAGCATTATGGTGAGTTGAATAATTATTTCATTATATATTACAATGTAATAATAATAGAAAGAAAGTGCACAATAAATGTAATGTGCTTGAATCATCCCAAAACCATACCCCCCAACCCTCACCCCCGGTCCGTGGAAAAATTGTTTTCCACGAAACCGGTCCCTGGTGCCAAAAAGGTTGGGGACCGCTGCTCCAAGCTATATTTATAGCTCAAAGTGACTTAAGAGTAGGGATTTATTATAAAATCACAATATCTAATATTTTACTAAAGATTGTTAACATGCAGTTTCAATCAAGTGTAGAAATCAGAATAGACTGATTTTCCCCCAGCTCCAGACCATGCCAGGTATGAAACTTGAGCTTGAAACTTTTCTATTAAGTCCAAACTTAGGATCATAATCTTTTTCAATGCAATCCTCCGGGTATGTATTTCCAACAAATCAGAGTTGGAAAGCAACATGGAATCAATTTCTGTTCTGAGTTTAAAGATATATATCACGTAGTGAAAACACATACACATACACACCTATACTCTTACTAAATATATTCTAACTACACTTTATACTATACTGTAACTAAACTATAACTAAATTACTCAGTCACTATACTCTAATTAAATTAATTAAACCAGGTATAAGAGTTATTTATTTATTTTTTTTTGCGGTACGCGGGCCTCTCACTGCTGTGGCCTCTCCCGCTGTGGAGCACAGGCTCCGGACGCGCAGGCTCAGCGGCCATGGCTCACGGGCCCAGCCACTCTGCGGCATGTGGGATCTTCCCAGACCGGGGCACGAACCCGTGTCCCCTGCATCGGCAGACGGACTCTCAGCCACTGCGCAACCAGGGAAGCCCAAGAGTTATTTTTGTATACCAACTTGACTGGATCAGGGGATGCCTAGATATCTGGTTAATCATTATTTCTGGACGTGTTTGTGAGGGTGTTTCCAGGTGAGATATGCATTTGAATCTGTGAACTCAGTAAAGTAGGTAGCTCTCCCCAATGTGGGTGGGCATCATTCAATCTGCTGAATGCCTGAATAGAACAAAAAGACCAAGAAAAGAAAAATTTGTCCCTTTTTTCTGCCTCTACTTGAACTGGGACATCTCATCTCATCATCTCCTGCCCTTGATCTGAGATTTACATCAATGTCTACCCTGGTTCTTAGGTCTCTGGACTTAAACTAAATTACGCCACTGGCTTTCCTGGATCTCCAGCTTCCAGACAGAGGATTGTGGGACTTCTAAGCCTCTATAGTCACATGAGCCAATACCTCACAATAAATGTTTCTTTATAGCCTATTGATTCTGTTTCTCTGAAGAACCCTTACTAATACACTAGGCAAAGGGAATCCTCATATATTCCACTGTCAGCATATTGTGTTTTTGAAATTAATACTGCATTTTGGATTCTGATTCAGCTGTAACTGTTCAATTATTATATAGAACTGCTGTGCTTTATTTCTGTTTGCTAAAACCTTCTGTCTTGGGCAGACACACTTACTCTTGCAACAAGTATTTATATAGTGCCTAGTATGGGTAAGGGCTTATGCTAGGTAATGAAGTTGTCAAAAAGGTAAGTTAGCTCTGGAGAACCAAGATTCAGATTCCAGATTGTAGTGTACCAGCTTGATTTCTGCATCATCCTTTGCAAGTATGTATCCATTTTTATACTTTTATGGATATTAACAAGCAATGATAACTGCTGTATTTCTATATATTACTATTATAATAATTTGCAGGATATTTTCTCAATAAAATGAACAAATGGAATGAATGCTTTGTGAATGAACACATTGAGTTTCAAAAAGATATGTTCAATATTTTAGCTAATTTGTCACTGACTTACTGTCCTCCAAATTATAAGTATTTAAACAGGTATAATGACAGACTATACATTGTCATTCATTTCAATGTAGGCCAACTGAAGCCACAGTCTCAAGATCTGACAAGATTAGGTCAGGCAGATACTCATCATGGTACTCACTGACTTATCCTGTTTGGAGAAACTTCAGAGCCAACCGCAAGAAATGAGTACGGAATAGATTCTGGACTTAGAAAGAGAGAACTAGTGATAGCTTTTAGCAGTGTCAGGACTCCAGCTGAGCAGCCTGAGATTCAAGTTGATGGGTAATAAGTGCATTGAACAAGAATAGAAGGAAGTCACACTATGTAGTAGATGTGACACATAGTAGTAGTCTACTATACAGTAGATAAATAAAACTGTGATTTGTGTCCAAAGTGCCCACCCAGGCCCTATGGCAGGTAAAAGTAACAGGAAGATTTCCAGCACCCCCTTGCTTGTGGAGTTTCTTCTCCCAGTGCTCTTTCTGCCCTACATGATTGGCTCAGGTACATTAGTTGAAATCAGGAGGTTGTAAAGTCTGAGCTCCACTGTGGAAAACAGGGAATACTAAGGTTTTTCAGATTTGTGACTAGAGAAATAAAAAGGTGAGATACTTTGTCCATATTCTAAATGTATTTCCAACATTTTTCTGCTCTTTAGTCCTCTTCATTGGTTCTCAATTGCTTTCTAGAACAATATTAAAGCAATATGCCCTCTTACACTATGCATATTTAAACATATATTTTGTTTCACTTTGTGATTTCATTTCAATACATTGTTCAATTTGTGTCTAGTCTATTTTCCTTCAAGATATTTTCATTTCTCAGCATGACCAAGAATAATCTACAATATACTGCACAAAATATTTTATTTCCCTATTTCAATACCTTTCAAAATATATATTTTATTGACCTTTATTTCCAGTCATTTTAGACTCCACTAAGATATAAAAATAGTTAATCCAATATTAACGTATATTCATAACTTTTGTTCCAAGCTGTGAGAATTGTTAAGTTCAATATATGAACTCTGAAGGAAACTGCAATCAATGTCTGTCTCATTCTGTGTTCTGCTTGGTACCCCCTTTGTGCTCAAGAGATCTTTATGTGTATTATGAGAATTACAATGATTCACTGTGTGGCTATTCTGCATTTTATTAAACATCATCTCTGTCCTCAAGAAATAACAGATTATCTAGGAAGGAATATAAAGTTCATGTGCAAATAACCATGACAGAAGGTAAAATAAGATAAGTACCTCATAAGGGGCACACACAGCATGTTACACAAGTTGAGAAAAGAAAGATACCTGGTTGAATTGGAAGAACTTTATTTAATGTGTTACATTTTATTTGGATAGCACAGAAAAAATATATATATATATTTTTTTGCTGTACGCGGGCCTCTCACTGTTGTGGCCTCCCCCGCCGCGGAGCACAGGCTCCGGACGTGCAGGCTCAGCGGCCATGGCTCACGGGCCCAGCCGCTCCGCGGCACGTGGGATCCCCCCGGACCGGGGCACGAAGCCGTGTCCCCTGCATCGGCAGGCGGACTCCCAACCACTGCGCCACCAGGGAAGCCCAGAAAATATTTTTTAAATGAATGTATTTGGAAACTTTTTAGTTCTTGAGTTTTAAGAGACAGCACTGTCATATTTTGGGGCTGCTATTAACAAAAAGCTCATTAAGGTAGTTAAAACAAAATATTACATAACCCAAGAAGGTAAAATCCGTGCCTGAGGGTCCCCCTCCAAAATAGTACAAATAATAATTTTTCTGAAACATAATGATATGCCAGACTCCTAAAGTTTCTTAAACATATGAGTCACTGAGTTTGGAGTTTTGATTTGCTATCTCTGGATTCAAGGCTGCCTAAACACATCACAGTATCTTGTTAACAAAAGTCACGATACAGTATGTCTTAAAAGTTTTACTTCACACCTACGGAAAACCACTGAGAGCACTGACTTTACCTTTCCTAGTGGAATTTCAGTAGCAATATTTATCCTCTTAAAACATTTTTCAGAGTAAAAGTTTCACTATGGAATGCAAATCAAGCACTGAATTCCAAAACAGAATCTCTGTAAATGCAGCCTTTGGGTTCAGTTCAGTTAAATCATCCATTTATCAAAGCCCCAACTACACAGTAACTTGTTGGTAATCGTTCCCATGCATTTTTATGTAGATTTTCCTAATAACAGGCCTTCCACTCCCTTCCTGCAATATCATACGGGGAGATTTTTCTCTCTCTCCCTGGCCTTCCTGGCTTTCTTTTCTCCTAGAACTCACAGACAAAGCTTTTTGTTTTTCTTATTTCTTCCTCCCCGTTCTATTCCTGTGTTTTTCTTTCCTACAACTACAAATAATTCCTTTATCTTCTGCCTTCTCCTCATTCAGTGTTTGCTTCACGGATAACAGTTTATATGCATGCTTGCTCCTTTCTGCCTGAAAAGTGGCAGGTAGGGGTGAATTACCTGAAATTATCATCGGGTTTCTTTTAATCCCAACTTCCTTGATCTCCACACAGTTTGCACATGCTGTCCACGTGAAATACTTTTCCTTTTTTAGATCCGTTGCTTTGTGAATTAGCTGCCTGATGTGCCACACTCCTTCTCTCCCGCTCCTCTGGAGATGATCCTTTCCAACTCCTACCATTCTCAGAAATGCACATAGACTCAAAATTTCACTTAATCTTCATCACTAGCCTTGTACATGAGGTATGACTTACTTCCAATTTAAGAATTGTACATTGAGGCCCAGAGAATTTGAAACTTTCTCAAGGTGCCTACAAAGGGGAGTGACAGAGCTGACACTGGAGCCCAGGTCCACATTCCTAATCTTATGCTCTTTCCACTGCCAACCAGTATTTTATATAAAACATAAACAAATCAAAAACGTAAGTAAGTTACACATAGTTTCTATACTTATATTTTCCACCGGGACAAATACAATTTCTTAGGAAAGAAATAACACTAAAACTTTCTTTTCATAAAGACAATTACAACTCGTAGAAGTAAAAAGTTAAAGAAAATATGGGAGAAGAGACTCAGAAAGACTTCAGCAAACTTAAAGCCTGAGTCTGGTAGAGAATTTGAACTACAGAAAAAGTTTTCTCTTGCTTCTGAAAAGACCTTGGCCTTTCTCCAAATAGTATCACATCCATTTAAAGTCATTTAATTAAGTGAATACTACACATTGCTTGATGTTCAATGCAAACTAACATGCTATTTTAACCACCATGTAAAGCTCATTGTGTAAGAATCAGCTGGGGAATTTGTTAATTATAAAGATTCCTGGGCCTACTCCTAGAAGTCTTTATTTAGTAGGTTTAGGGTATAGTCCAGAAATCTGTATTGTTAAATGCTTCCTTGGGATACTGACATGCAGCCCATGAGGAAACAATTCACACTACGTATTATCAAGGATTCAGTAAAAACATGGCTTTTGAAAGAGGAGAAATTTCTTGAATTTCTAGACATTCATTTCTTGATTTCTTACAGACTAGTTTCATCACTTTCCTAAACTGCTCTTTTTCTTATTATTTTTCAGGAAAACTTATGGTTGAAGGAGAGGAAATATTCAAAATATGTATTGATGCCATCTATTCACTTATCCAATCCATAGTAAATATTCATGTGGAGTCAATTACAGGAGTGGGGAGGGGGAAAATTAAAATCCAATGAAAGTTAATCAAAGAGAAGAACTTCCTTCAGGCTGACCATGCATGTCTGTGGTTTGTCTGTCATTTATAATGCTGCAGCCTCTGGTTCATAGTCAAGCTGTAATTCTGCCAGTTAATGTATCCAATTAACCCCACTAATGAGCTAATCAACAGTGTAAAATCTGTGTAAAATCACTGAGGGTGTATGATAAATGGAAAATGCACTGAACTCTCCCAATATAAAAAGTGCTTTATTGCACTTGTTAAAGTGGCACTGTCTTATCCCTCTCTAAAGCGTAATTTATCACCAGGGTCCGTAACAGTGCCATGCCCTGATAAGGCAGAGGTGGCAATAAACCCATCAGAAAATGATTACTCAGGAATGCGGAGCAATTACAATGTCTCAGTGTATCAGAGTCATAGGCTACAGAGCAAATGTGTTTTTCTGTTGATGCAGAGTTCACATAAAGAACCAGCAGTAAACTTGAAGGTGATCCATAACTTGTAAATGGATGGTATTTTTCTATATGCGCATATTCGTTTATAATCCTCTGAAGGATGTATTTCCGGTATCACGGTATCAAGAGTCTCCGTTGTAAAGGAGGATGATGGTTCTTATGGGAACTCCTTACTTATCACAAGGGTAGGGCAGCACAAAGTTGGCTGCCCTGTAGAAGCTACCAATTTCCTCTAAAATCAATCATCTCCTACAGAAAGACTTTCATCAGCTAATTAATAGTCCTTTGCTCTTGCTTGTATACCAAGATAACATTCTGGAAAGGTTAATTCTTGTGTTGGGAAATCAAGGTTTTCTTTGTGGTACAGAATCTAAAGTCATCCTCTTGGATACCAAAGCAAACTCCAGTATTTGCTCTCCTAATCCTATCCTTTGATGGCACAGTCCCTGGGTGTTTAATAGACTTAAAACTAGTTGTAAATCAAGGATAGACTTCTAGGGAAGGGAAGTAGTGGAGGAAGGGAAGAAGCAGCGTTGTTTATTCATTTATCGATAATTATCTACCTTATTTGCTACTCTGGCTGACCTACAGCCTTATTATTTTTCTAGATCTGGCCCCTTTACTCTCAGTTATCACCTTCAAAACAGAGCAATTCCCCACTTTTTCACCTAACATATCTCTGCATTTATTACTTCTGTCATTTTACTTTCAACAAAGACTTGATCCGCCTTCTTCCTAATGCTAACTCTTCCTCCCCTGTTGGCATTCTCATCCTTGCTGCATCCATTGTTTGCTTTTCAGTCTCTCCCTCTCCCCTGCTCCTCTATTTTCATCAACAAATATGCTCAAGCATCACTACTGTTAAAGATCCTTCACTTTCATTCTCAGTCTTCCCTCTATAGTTACCATTTTTCTCCTTCCTTTTACTTAAATTACTTCTCCCTTGTTGTCTCCTTTCTGTCAATGCACATATTAACTTAACCTGATAATCTGATTCCCTCTTTTACTACTTAAACTAAAATTGCTTTCTCAAAGTTCCTCACTATCAAGTCCAGTAGTTTTATCATAATTACTGTCTTTGAAAAAACCTGACACACGACGACATATGCCTCCCTAAAATGCTTAAGCGCCCCTTACATTTTATGACGCTACATTCTTTTTCTCTTTCATGTCTCTGATTACCTTTCTTGAAATTGCCTTCTGTGGGCTTTAGTCATCTGTTCTTCACATGTATGTATTCTACGATATTGATTTATATACACATTTAAAAATACTCCTACCATGCCTGGACACACAAGCAATCTCCGTCTTGCCTAATAATTTGATTGTCCTCTCTATTCCAAACTAGGAAATTACAGTTCTGAGCTCATTCATGAATTCCAGGTCTGAATCTCCAAAATCTGCTGATGTTTTTGACACCTCACACTTAATATTTTCAAAGTTTAGGTGATTATATTTTACTACTCAATCAGCCAGGCCTCTTTAGGTTACAAAAATCCCACTTTAATTAACTTAGGCTAAAGAAGGATTTATTAGAAAGATACTGGCATATGATTGGACTAACCATAGTCAGAAGTCTGCATAGCTGTCTTCCATGCTTCTTTCTAGGTGCTGGTTTTATTATGCCCAATAAAACTCCACACTATCCATAGGATAGGGAAGGAGGTTTCCTTCCTGATTCTCATCCCTGAAGCTTCCTGTTCTGAAGCTTTGACTGGATCTCCTTCCCTCCATTCACAGCCACATTTCTCTGCTAGCCTTTAGGATAAAAAGATATAACACAACTTTATGACAAAATTCCTTAGAAAAGCTGTCAATACTGCCTGTCTTCAATTTCTCAAGTCTGTTCTCTCTAGAAACTAGTGGAGGTTTTCATCCCCACAAACCCATTAAACCAATCATTCCTAATCACCAAAGGCATCCATCATGCTAAGTCCACTATCAGCTACCTGTCTCCTTTTTACTCAAACCTTAGCAGCATTTGATTCAAATGATTAATTCCCATTCTTGAATTACTTTCTTCTTGCCTTTTTAGTTTCCATACACTCCTGATTTATTTCCTACCCCATAGATGTCTTCTTTTTTTTAATCGGGATATAATCAACATACATTATATTAGTTTCAGGTGTACAACATAACGATTCGATAGTTGTATATATGGCAAAATGATCACCATAAGTCTAGTTACATCCATCACCATCTATGGTTACAATTTTCTTCTTGTGATGAGAACTTTTACATAGATGTCTTCTTTCATTATCTATTGCTAGATCTACGTCCTCTTTCCAAACTCCAAATATTGGCATACTCCAGGGTTAAGACCTCAGGCCTCATTTTCTTCCTTATATAAACTTTCTCCCTAAGTTAGCTATGCAGCTTTCCCTGCCCTCTGTAAATATAAACTCATCACCGATTGCACTCATATATCACAACCCTCTGGTGTATTCATAATTTCTGTAATACTTCTGTATTTCTGTAAAACTTCCTGTGCTCTCACATAGTTGACTTCGATCAAGTTCTTTCCCATTCTCTGCCTCTGATACCCACCACTATTATCCCCAGAGCCAATGCGATGCTACCTCTCCTATGTAACTTTTCCTGTCATCTCCACTCAATTTAGCTGGAATAAATTATTCTAGGTTTCTGGCTCTGTGGTTTGTATCTCGTTTTAACACTTGTTTCATCCTGTATTCTTTTATAATTTGCTATTAAATTTTCGACTACCCCACTTAGACTGCAGTTCCAGGAATGAATGCAATTATCTGTTCTGGCATGCTATCAAGGCACTCTCTAGCTAACCTGTCTACAAATGCATAATTCAGTTCCACCAGATAACCTGGACTTTTGATCTCCACCTAGCGCAGCCTATCTGAATGCCTCCTCTCAGAAAGTTTTACCTGTATTTCCGAACTCTGGTTTGCTTCCCAGAACTAGTTTTATTCAATTTTTATTCTCAGTCACTTACAAGGTAGCAGGCACGTAATTTAAAATGTTACATTTATTCACTCTATTTTGCTTAATTTTAACTTTTGTTAATGCCTTATCCAAAATTTAAAAATGGCTGCATAGTTAATTTTACCTTTTTACAATTCTCTTTAGGTCTATCCAAATGGGGAAAAAAATAACTGCAGAAGTTAACTTACTTAAGGCCACAGGTCAATGAGGGAAAAGTTAAAAATAATTGAACCCATTTTATTTAATTCCAAAGCTCTCCCCCCTGTTCTTCATCAGTCACCTCCTTCCCTTTTCTCCTATCCTCCTTGCTCTAGCAGAGTGCCACCCACACAGTAGGAGCTCTGTAAATATTTGTTAAATTGACTATAACTTTTGTGGATGCTAGCAGTTTGGCCATGAAAATGCTGGGAGGCAGGGAAGGTTAATTGAATATGAGTCTCAAGGTGTCCGTGTTATGTCTCTCCTCAGTACTAGCTGGCGAACTGCACTTCTCTCCTTTCTCAACTGCCTCTTATAGCCAGCTACAGGGGGCCTGCAAAGCTTGGGGCAAAGGCAAATAACCCAGTCAACCCATTCTAGGGAGGTTCTGTCAGAAATTTGTAGTGCTGAGGTGCTAGGAAAGAGATCACAGAGCTGGAGGAAAGAAGAAAACTGGCTTCAAGTGCAGCAAGACAAGTGCAGGGCTTGATGATAAGAATGCAACCTCTGTTACCAGGATTGGATTACCTACAGCATGTGTGAAATAAATATGGGTTTTCACAGAGATTTACTGAAATACTAAAAAACAAATAAGAAAAAGCACAGTGGTGGGAAGGTGTCTTTACACCTTTGTCCCTTTACAGAACTTTATTACAACTTTGTCTTTTTACTTAACTTTATAAAATGTAACCAATGAAACTGAAATTAATGATCCAGTAATGAAAGTGGTTCAGTCAAAAGCTGCAAATTTCTCTGCATAACCAGACAAGATAATGTAACAGAGCAGTGTTTAAATTTTTTGTCAACCAGGATGTCATAACCGATCTACCTCTTAAATGGATACAAAACCATTTCCTACATTTAAGATGATTCTGTCATTTATATTTTTAAAAACATGAATAATCTCTTCCATTTTAAAAGAAATCTTATGCTCCAAAATTGTTTACATGATTACTTTCTCTGTGGGTATAGTGACTGATAAAAGCAAAGAAAAATAGTTGAATATTTCTTATACCCAAGATCATGAAGTAGAATTTAGAATTAACACAAAGCTTCAGCATTAGGTAAACTTCAAACTTTAAATCTTTCTGTCACTGACACTATGCCTGCTCATCTCTAACTTGTTTGATCCAAATTCCTAGTTAAATTTGTATTTTTTCTTTCTTCTTATGCAGCAACACATTAATTGACCATAACATGTATTCTATTCTCCCACTAGGTTCAAGTGATCCTTCTAAATCATCCTTAGATTTGCATCCCTGATGCCATGGTAACAGATTGTGTTAGGTAAAAAACTGAATACTGAAACCCTCCAGCTAAGAATGCTTTTAGCTATCCAATAAATTTTAGTTATTTTGTAGAACATTACATAATGTGGATTTGTCTAATGGTATCCTCATAATGAGACCAGGTTAAACATTTTTGTCAGGAATAGTGATGTTGTATTTTCTGTGCATCATATCAGGAGGCATATGGTGTATAACTGTTCAATATTTGGCAGTGAAAAATTTGATCACTTGATTAAAGTGTTATCCTCTAGATTTCTCCATCATAAAGGTGCCTTTCCCATTAATGAAAAACAATTTGTGTAGCTATTCTTTGAACTGTGCAAACTTCCTTTTTCCTGCTAAACTTTATCCAATGTTTTCTTTTTAATAAAATTTTTATTCTAGAATAGTTCTAGATTTACAGAAATATATAAAGATGGTACAGAGCGTTCTTATATTTACCATAAGTAGACTGCCCTGTTTTTAACATCTTACATTGGATGACATATATGTCACAACTAATGAGACAGCATTGATGTATTATTACAAGAGTCCATACTTTAGTTGGATTATTTGATTTTTATCTAATGTTATTTTTCTGATCCAGAAACCCATCCAGGATATCACATTACATTTAGTCACCATGTCTCCTTAAGACTTCTTTAGACGATGACAGTTTCTCATACTTTTCTTGTATGACAAGACAGTTGACAGTTTTGAAGAGGGCTAATCAGGTATTTTATAGAATGTTTTTGGTTTGGGTTTGGCTGATGTTTTCCTTATGATTAGACTAGAATTATGAGTTTGTGGAAAGAAAAGCCACAGAGGTAAAGTGCATCACATCATATCAGGGGTGAATGCTATCAACATGACTTAACGACTTTGGATATTAACCTTGATCACACGGCTAGAGTAGTGTTTGTCAGGCTTCACCACTGTGAAGTTGCTCCTTTTCTTTCTTTCCATACTCTACTCTTTTGTAGGAAATCACTATGGGTAGCCCACACTTAAGCGATGATGTTCTATGTTCCACCTCCTGAAACAAGGAGTATCTTCATAAATTATTTTTAATCTGTGTGAAGATTTGTCTATTCTCCCCATTTTATATATTTATTCATTCAATCATTTATTTGTATAAGTATGGACTTACAGATATTTATTTTTACTTTACATTATAGTTCATTTCTACATTATTTATTTTCTTGTTCAAATTGTTCCAGCTTTGGTCAACAAAAGGTAGTTCAGTTGTGCTTCTCTAACATATTCTGTTACTTTCTGGTACAAGATGCTGCAGGCTTATCTTGTATATTTCCTGTCCCAGACTTATAAGCATCCATTTCCCAAGGAGCCCTCATTCCTTCTACTAGAAACCAAGATCTGGGTTCTGGACATGTTCATTGCTGCTGGGGTGTCATTGCTTCTAGGCTTTTTGAGAATACAGAGCTTAGAAATCTATCTATGTATAAACATATTATTATAATAAACTATGAATAGTTTGCTAATTATATAGATTATATATTATATAGATAAATATGGTATATAAACACATATTTATAATTATTTATATATCTACATCCCTTTGTGTCAATATTAAACCAAACATGAGTTCATACTGATGTCTCCAACTTAATCCAGCATTAAATGGTTTATTCTAGCTTTGCTCTCTTGCTTGTTTGTAACTCCAACAGTGAGAAACCTGGCTTCCAACATCCATAATTCATTTATGTGTTTGCTCAGTCCCAGTATACACGTACAGTGGTTTCAGATTTGTTATCTCATAGACCTGTGAGAAACAATTTCACTAACTACAGTACAGTGCTTATGTACCATTCCTTTTTTCTTTAGTCTTAAGTCTCCACTTGTTAAAAGTCACTTGGGTCAACATGTTTTCTCCCCACCTCCTTCAGTGATGTCATACATTTGTAATGCAATAGATTATTTTATCACAATTTGCATTTCATCTTGGGATCACTTGACCTCCTAATTTAAATGTATACATTAAGTTTCACTCTTTGGCTGTAAAATTCTACAGGTTTGACAAATCCACGTTGTAATATGTATACCATTACAGTATCATCCTAAAAAGTTTCACATCTGTGAAATTAAATTCCCTGTGTTTCTATTTATTTCTCACAAAATCCCTGACAACCACTGATGTTTTCCATCTTTATATTTTTGCCTTTCCCAAAATGTCATATAAATGGAATGATATAATATATAACCTTAACATACAGGCTTCTTTCATTTAGCAATGTGCATTTAATATTCATGCAAGTTGTTGCATTCATTTCTCTTTACCAATGAATTGTGTTCCATTGCATGAAGGTATGACAGGGTTTTTTATCCATTTGTCTTTTGAAGGACATCTTGGCTATTCAATTTTGGGGGATAACTGTTGTAAATATTTGCACATAGAATTTTGGTAAACATAAGTTTTCAAATCAGTTGGATAAATACAAGTGCAATTGCTGGATCCTATGGTAACACTATGTTAGTTTTATAAGAAACTGCCAAATTGTAACCAAAAGTAGCTATACCATTTTTCATTCCCACGAGCAAACAATGAGATTTCCTATTGCTCCACATCCTTGACAGTAATTGATACTGTCATTTTTTCAAGCTATTCTAACAAGTGTGTAATGATATCTGATGGCTGTTTTAACTCAGTAATGGTTTTTCTCATTCATTGATGATCTTCTCCTAAATTATTTATTAAATTGGTAGTTGCAAAATAGCAATATTTTAATTCTATAATATATTTAGTATCATTTAGTACTTTTTTGCTAAGGCCTGATATTAAAGAAGAGTGCCCTCCCCTCCCTCTTTTTTAGTATCTTCCATAGACTCATCAATGTCTTTATTTTAATGTTATAATATACTATTGTCATTGTATTATTTATTTTAAGAGATGTTTAAATTATCCCAAATATGGCTTATAAGTGCCTATTTATGTTTACTCCTCTTGCTTTTGACATTTTTAGTACTGAGAAGTTTCTAAACAAATAAAATAAACAAGAGCAATAAAAAGGCATAGAGGGAAAGAGTCAGAATACAGAGTTGCAACTATAAGTTGCTAAAATGAGTTGCTAAAATGGCTACTTTCAACAAAACCTCACAAGACATATAAACAAATAGAAAAGTGTGACTCATACTCAGGAAAAAGACACTTTCTATAAGAGGGGGCAGATTTGGATTTAGCAGAATAAGACCTCAAAGCAGCTCTTATAACTATGTTCAAAGAACCAAAGGAAATGATTTTTAAAGAATTAAAGTATGATGACAATGACTCAGCAAATAGTAAATCTGAGTAAATACATCGCAATATATGAAAAAAGAACCAAATGGAAATTCCAGGATTGAAAAATATAATAAATGAAATGGAAAATGTACTAGATGGGCTCATTTGCATATTTGAGATGACAGAAAAACAAATCAACAAACTTGATCAAAGGAAATTATTCAATCTTAAGGACAAGGAGAAACAAAGATTTAAGAAAAATAAGCAGAAGCTTGGAAACCTGTAAGCAAATATCAAACAAGCCAACATGGAGGTAATGTGACTGCCAGATAGATAGAAATAAGATAAAGGTGTAGTAATAATATTTGGAGAAATAAGCATTCAAAATTTCTCACATTTAATGTCATAAGTATCAATTTACAGATCCAAGAAGCCCAACAAACTCCATGTAATATAAACACAAATATATCTAAGCCTAGATATATCAAAGTTAAATTGCTGAAAAATAAAGACAAAGAAAATCTTCAGTATAGCCAGAGAAAAACATGTACAGAGAAACAAAATTACAATTAAAAAATGATTTTGCATTAAAACAACAAAGGTCAGAAAGCAGTGGGATTCACATTTCCTACGCATATTCCATAAATGCCTGAGCCAGAAATTTCATTGTTTCCCCTAATACTGTCACATCTGTGAATGCCTTCCTTTATATCTTTCTTTGTCCAGGATTCTCTCTCCCTCTCCCTCCCCCTCCCCCTCCCCCCCAACAAATACATTATTTTCACCATTCTGATTTTCTTTTTATCCTCATGCATTTATTTTTGAGTTTCAATAATTTTCATTCACTTCCCTTTGGAAAGTCAATGAATTCTAGATATCCCTCTTCATTGTTAGAGGGAAACTGGAAATAGTTAAATACTTAGTGTACTGTTTTTAGTACAAAGAATGATTGCCTCGGTTTCCAGTCTCTTCAGAAGGAAAGTTAATTTTTTTAAAAAAGTTGGGTTCTAAAGTGTAGAGCAGGGGTCCCCAATCCCCAGACCATGGACCAGTACCAGTCCGTGGCCTGTTAGGAACCAGGCTCAGGCTGCACAGCAAGAGGTGAGAGGTGGGCAAGCGAGTGAAGCTTTATTTGTATATACTCCCCATCGCTCACATACCACCTGAGCTCCGCCTCCTGTCAGATCAGCAGCATTAGATTCTCATGAGAGCGTGAACCTTGCTGTGAACTGCGCATGTGAGGGATCTAGGTTGCACGCTCCTTATGAGAATCTAATGCCTGATGATCTGAGGTGGAGCTGAGGCATTGACGCTAGTGCTGGGGAGCGGCTGCAAATACAGATTATCATTAGCAGAGAGGTTTCACTGCACAGAGACCGTAATCAATCAACTGCTTGCAGACTCATATTAAAACTATCAGCGAGGGCTTCCCTGGTGGTGCAGTGGTTGGGAGTCCGCCTGCCGATGCCGGGGACACGGGTTCGTGCCCCGGTCTGGGAAGATTCCACATGCCGCGGAGCGGCTGGGCCCGTGGGCCATGGCCGCTGAGCCTGCGCGTCCGGAGCCTGTGCTCCGCAATGGGAGAGGCCACAACAGTGAGAGGCCCGCGAACCGCAAAAAAAAAAAAAAAAAAAAAAAACTATCAGTGAGTGGCAAGTGACAATTAAGCTGCATCTGGTGGCAGGCTTTATAGGGGCACGTGAGTTGACGTACTTCAATTGTACAGCTGCTTCTGGTGGCAGGCTTTAAGTCAAAATCCGACACTTATTTTAGTCCGCGCATGGCCCACCCATTATTGTATTTACCACTTCCATCCACGCCTCTTTCCTGCACTGTGCACTTGTCTCAGTCACAGTTTTCATAAGCCCACAAGCTAACTCTAGCCAAAATGAGTAAAAAACAAATGTAGCTGGAGAGCTTCTTTGAAAAGGGGGAAAGACCCAATGATGAGACAGCAGAAGGCTCTAAGACTGACAACAAAAAGAAAGCTGCATTTAAAAGAACATACTAAGAGTCCTACATAAATTATGGGTTCATTGCAACAAGTGATTCCCATTCTCCAACCATGCTTTGTATAATATGTGATGACTGGCTACCCAACGAAGTCATGTAACCTTCAAAACTGTTTCGCCACATGGAGACCAAGCACCCTACATTAAAAGACAAGCCTTTGGAGTTTTTCAAAAGAAAAATATGTGAACACGAAGAACAAAAGCAATTATTGAATACCACCACTTCATCAAATGTGTCTGCACTGAGAGCAACATTCTTAGTGACTAACTGCATTGCTAAAGCCAGGAAGACCTTTACTTTTGGTGAAGAGTTGATCCTGCCTGCTGCTAAGGACATTTGTCGTGAACTTTTAGGAGACGCTGCAGTTCAAAAGGTGGCACCTGTTCCTCTTTCGGCTAGCACCATAACTACACGAGTTGATGAAGTAGCAGAAGATATTGAGGCACAATTGTTAGAGAGGATTAATGAGTCACCGTAGTACGCAATCCAGGTTGACGAGTCTACTGATGCTGACAACAAGGCAACAATGCTTGTTTCTGTGTGATATATTTTTCATGAGGATATGTTATGTGTACTTTTGTTGCCAACTAACACCACAGTTGCAGAACTATTCAAGTCTTTGAATTATTACATATCAGGAAAACTGAATTGGTTATTTTGTGTCGGTCTATGAAAGGATGGAGTGGCTGCCATGACTGGACAGCTTTCTGATTTCACTACTTGGGTCAAAAAGGCTGCTTCTGAATGTGAGTCTATGCACTGTGTCATCCATAGAGAAATGCTGGCTAGCTGAAAGATGTCATCTGAACTTAACGATGTTTTGCAGGATGTGATTAAAATTATCAACTACATTAAAGTACACGCCCTAACTTACGTCTGTTCCCACAGCTCCATGAGGAGATGGACGCAGAGCACACATGTCTTCCCTCATACACAGAAGTGAGATTGCTTCTAAAGGCAGATCACTGGCCAGAGTTTCTGCGTTATGAGAGCTGCTCCAGAGATTTCTTTTAGAAAAAGTCACCACTGACAGCACATTTCAGTGATGCAGAATGGGTCACAAAACATGCTTACCTGTGTGACATGTCCACCCTGCTCAACGAATTCAATCTGTCACTTCAGGGGAGAATGACAACTGTGTTCAAGTCGGCAGATAAAGTGGCTGCCTTCAAAGCCAAACTGGAATTATGGGGGCGATGAATGAACATTGGGATTGTTGACATGTTTCAAACATTAGCAGAGATTTTGAAAGAGACTGAGCCAGGGCCTTCTTTCTCCCAGCTCGTGCATGATCTCTTATCTCAGCTTTCAAAACAGTTTGAGCATTACTTCTCAACCACAAAAGACCCCCAAACTGGGAAGGAATGGATCCGCGACCCATTTGTGAATAAGCCAGGTGAATCAACTTTGTCCGTGCTGGAAGAGGATCAACTGCTTGAGATCGCGAGTGATGGTGGCCTTAAAAGTATGTTTGAAACAGCTTCAAATCTCCATACATTCTGGATTAAAGTCAAGGTGGAATATCCTGAGATTGCCACAAAAGCACTGAAAAGCCTGCTTCCATTTCCAACATCCTATCTTTGTGAAGCAGGGTTTTCTGCAGTGATGGCAACGGAAACGAGATTACGGAGTAGATGGACATAAGCAACACACTTCAGGTGTCACTGTCTCCTGTCACCACCAGATGGGACCATCTAGTTGCAGGAAAACAAGCTCAGGGCTCCCACTGATTCTGCATCATTATGAGTTGAATAATTATTTCATTATATACTACAATGTAGTAATAATAAAGTGCACAATAAATGTAATGTGCTTGAATCATCCCAAAACCATCCTCCACCCCCTGGTCCGTGGAAAAATTGTCTTCCACAAAACCGGTCCCTGGTGCCAAAAAGGTTGGTGACCACTGGTATAGAGCACATCGAATTAAGTTTGGGTAACCAATATTTCAAGATTTTTATAATTTTGAGATTTTCTTGTTCCATGTGGAGGAAACATCATCTGACAGATTTCAGCCCATACATCCAACCATCACTGCACTTTAGTTTTATTAAACAGAGCACCCTTTGTGATGTTCTACTTCTGGAACACTACCCTCAATATTAGTTTTAACCTAATTGACACATATATCACTGTTTGTAAAGGAACTGCAGATGTAATTTTTTTGGCATCTCAACACCACTGGGAAGGTCTGGAGAAATGCTGACGATATACAAGAAAATCAGTCACTAGTTTTAGAGTGGGTATCATGGGTCAAGCTTTAAGGACTACTAGTTGGCTGCTATTTCTATGATTTTCTGATACTCTTTAATGCATCTCAGTCCATAGCATTTAGGTGCTCCTTCCTGAACTCTTCCATCAATGCCTCAAAGCACAAAACTTCTGTTTGAGGTAGACTGAGGTAAGAATCACAGCACTGACTAGAGTCAGTAAGTCTCTGTTTTATTTGTTAACCAGAACTCAACCTCTGCTTTCTCAGTGCAATAAGTAAATCTTTTCAGGCTGCCATTACTTGACAAGTAGAAGCTAGAGATGAGAAAGCCTGGATTTAGTTTTGTGAAATTTATCTTTTAATAACAGTATGTTTGAATAGTAAGTACATTTTGAAGGTCTAGGAATCAAATAAGCTAATATTATGGTGATAATTTTGAAATATGGATTTTAGCCTACACAGCAATTTAATTGCTAGTTAGAAGCAAATCTTGTCTTGCTGCAGTAGGGTTAGTCAGTATTTCTCGAAATTCAGTATAAGCTGTTGATTCATGTCTGCTACGCTATTGAGGGCTTGCTGTAAGAGCAAGGGTTTCTAGACTAGGTAATTTTGAGCAACAAAATCATTTGAAGAAAAAAGCTGTTAAGAGAACAAATTCATTTAACTCACACTGAACCAGACTACTAGGAACTTGGGAAAGTGTAAACTTGATTAATAGTGGCTGTTTGTTTAGTTTTGAGAAGGAGGGAAGCCATGCTGTTAAAATGATCTCTTTATTACTGTTTCCAAAACAATTCAGCTACGTGTTGTCAAATTCCATTGGCTATACTCTTCTGAACAAGAACATATGATCTTGTATATAATCAGACCTTGAGTCTTAATAATGATAAAGGATTTATGAAATTAGTAGAGGTTATATCTTTTCAGGCCCTTAACTCTTTTGTATACCTTTTATTTTCTCTATGGCTTTTTTATATCTGCCCACCATTAACATTTCTTATAATGCTCAGGTTGATGGTATGTTATCAAATAGGTAAAAATTGCCTCTAATATATCAAGCTTCTCAGACACATTCTAGTTTTTCCTTCACTTCCCATGTCCATTCAGCATTCATTTTCATTCCTTGTCTGACCTTCAACATTTCTAAAATCTTTCTTTCATATCCTAATTTTTTTATACCAAGGTAAAAAATAAACAATTAAAGCAGTGTTATCCTTTCTTACAGTATTTGCATTTTCACAGTTAAATACATTTTAACCAATATGTATGATACTCACCATAGATCCTGAAATTGAAATAAATTTCCAGGCTAGTGCTTCTCAATGCAGAGTTGAGAGTAAAACAAAATTTCCAGGGCAGTTGCATCAGGATGTGTGGGTGAGGAGAAGGGATTGGCCAGGCATGAAGGTTTTGAAGTACTCCTTGGATAACAGTGAAGCATCCTCCATACCCTCTACATGACTGAGAGACACTCAGCTAAGTTTCTGCCTCCTCCTCCCATCCCTCAAACCAACTTGAATCAATGCCATCAACCTTCAGCTTGCTGCCCATCACCTCTGTTCTTCGCCTCCTATTCCCATATCCTGTTCCAGGTCAAGATGAACCTTTGCCAGGTGAATCCCAGTGACTAGCATGGGATGTGAAGTTGAGTCAAATAACAAGGGTTATCAGAGAAGGGACTTGTTTCACTATCTGATACAATATATTACTTTAGGACAAGTCGGATTAAACTCAGAGGGTTGATTTCTTTCCATTCAGATGTAGTCTACAGCAGTATTTCTCAATTAGAATCATCTTGAGAGCTTTTAAAAACATCAAAGTCTGGCCTCAACCCACAGATCTTCATTTAATTGATTTAGGAATGGTTCTGGACATTGATTGTTTTTAAGTTTCCAGATTCTAACGTGCAGCTGAAGTCTAGAATGTTGAGATGCCAAAAAAGCCATAGGATAAAGAGTAATGTGTTGCTTTATTATGTTTTAAAAGGCAATGTATGTTTGTTTGGTATATTCTTCTTAAATCTTATTCATACATGATCTTCTCCTTTTGTTCCCGAATGTAATATATGAAAGTGGTTTGAAGTTTAAAAAAGAAAAAGAGTTAATTGAGTAAATTAGGTCCCAAAGGTAGTTAATGCTAGATATTGAAATCTGAAAGTGTTACATACTGCTAGCCCCAATTTTTTTTCTAAAGAAACATGTTTTCCTGAAGAGACTTCTGTAGAATACTAATCCTATAAGACGTCACCTAAAAATTGTATATTGGTCAAACAAACTTGGAAAAGTTTTTAAAGCATATCCTAATTTTGAATATTTTAAATAAAATTGGTTATTTTAAAATGCTCTTTGAGGTCCTGCAGTGAAATAACTCATTTGAAGTGATTAATCCTGCATTTTCTTAACTTATTTGACTACAGATTATATTTTGTGGTAACACAGTAATACTTTGCAAATTTTAATCTTCTGCCAAAAACACACTGAAAATCACTGTACATCATATTGTCATATATATATATTATATATATAAAATAAAACACACAAAGAATCTAGTAAAATCCTATGAATTAATGATATTTTCTGAAATTCACAATATTAGAAAATAAGGTCTAACCTCCTTATTATAAAAAGAGTTACTATAAATTCCACAATAATACTCTAATAATGTCCTTCAAGATATGGAAAGGGCTGCAAATCCATTGACTATACTATCTAGTGTTAATAAACTGATTTTCAGTGTAATTGTAATAAACATTATTTAAGTTGGGCTTTTTATATTAGATAGAATATAATGGATTAGCAAATATTTATTTTCCTATCTATATATTTCATGTAGAGACTAATTTATTTTACCAATTTCTATAAAAGACAGTTACAGTTTAAGTACATTCTCTGTCAATTCAGTTTTCCAATACACTGAATTTAAACTATTACTTTGCAACTTCAAGCATTACTCTTCGTAGGAATTCATGAATCATACAACTAGGAAGCAAGTGCCTTCTCTTTTTGCCATGAAAGCATTTGGAGTAGTAATTCACATATTGTCCATCTAATAAGAAGACCCTATTGGCATGCATTTACTTGGAGACTGCTGAGTTTTGTGTGTGTTCTAAAGATGGTTACTTAAACACACACTCATACTCACGCACTCTAGAGGTTTACATTTTATTAACTATTTATGTTTCTTGGTTACACTAGGAGTTTAAATGCATATTCTGTAGATTTGAAGTTTTTCTCTTTTAGTTTTTGGTCTTGTTCTCATTTGTTTAACTATTGGCCCATGACATTATTCATGGCCAAATCTATATATGTAAAGATCATCTAGTTTGAGTGATTTCTAGTTTTTAAAATCAAATGACTTTTATTATTCTATATGCTTCTAGACTTTCTCTCTGTCATCAATCCAAAACAATGCTTTTTTCATATATATAACTGTAATAATTGGAAAATTATGACTTACTATGAGAGAATGACATCCAAAGGAACACTGAAATCTTGCTGTAGACTATCTAATATCAGCTATACATAAATTTATAAGTGTATTTCAGAAACACTGAGTAATGGCTATTATGCTTTATTCCTCTTATAATATTTGTTTGTTTAATAGGAAATTTCATGTTTTAAATGTTTTTCTTAGTAGAGCTGTATTCATTTAAACAATTAGCAATCAGTTTAAGATATAAAAAAGAGAAATTTCATGAGAAAAAAAACAGGCTGTAAATAGACAAATAATATTTAAAAGCTATTGGTAATTCTTGTCATGTTATCTCCTATTTTTAGGACCCTAAAGTAAGCTCACTGAAATGAAACAATAAGACACAATGTCATGTTTCTTTCCCTTGAACACTTTAAACAGCAGAAGGGATCCAAATGATTGTCAGGTGGCTTTTGTTGCTGCTGAATATCAAAGAAGTAAAGAATTGTAATTTAAGCTAAATTTGGTTTCTAGAGGCCTAATCCAAAAATTCTGAAATTACCCATTTTTTTCTGCTAAACTTCTAACTTCAATATCTTCCTCAGTTGCCTCTGATTTTCTTTTCAAGCCTGGTAGATTCAATGGTACTGAATTTAAAACTTCTTCATTAGGAGGCTGATCTAAGTATATTCACTGATTCCTTCTTTGGTCATATAACATGATACCTTTAAAAGACACTCAAGCACCTGAAGGCTTATAACATTATCCCCATTATTGAGTCAAATCAACCAACTATACAGCGATTTATTTAGCTTTTATTTGCTTCAATTATTACTCTGAAAATATTAATTTGACATCATATTAACTAAACTGAAGAAAATATATTAATGCCAAAATGTGGTCTTTCATTCCACTAAAGACCTTTCTGATAACATGTACCTGACTATAGAGGTAGGAGTCCTTTATTTAAAAGAGAGTTTAGCCTAGAATTCTAGAATTGAATCTTCCAATATCTATGTGCAACTGAAAATGGTCATTTCATTTTTCTATTAGTAAATTCCTTCATTTGTAAAATGGTGTAGTAGGATTTGATTATCACTGAGGTTTTTTTTTCCAAAAGGCATAGTACAAACTCAGCATCCAATATAAAATATGCACTTAAAGTAAATTAGAAAAATCCATTTTCACTTTTAATTTAGAACTAACGGATTCCAACAAAATAGTCTCTTTCTGTATAAGAAATGGAAAATACTTAATGTTGGTGGATAGGGACAACTTGAGTAGATAATTACTTGATAAGAACACTGAAAAATTTAATTATATCTTTTTAATATATTGATGCTCTTGATATTCTTAATTTCTGACTCAGTGTCACAATTTTTCAAAGACTGTTAGTCTAGTAGGAAGAGGCTACATACATGCACACATGAAAAAAATGCACACACACACACACACACACACACACCTGCTAAATATTCCGAGTTGTTTAGCTAAATGAAAAACTCAGTGAAAAGCAAAGATGTTACCAGAGTTGATAGAGAAGTGGCTTATCCATGTGATGCTTTTCTCCTGTCTTGTTCTGTTCTGTTCCCTGCCGGTAACAGACTTCACTAATAGGTCTTGTATAAGAGTTGGAAAAGAAGTCAAATGTTGTTGTATCACTAATCTTTTATTGTGGGTTTTCCATCAACATTCCAAAAGAGCTTACACTAGCAATCTAATTTTACTCTTAAAACAAAGTTCCCTTAAAAGGTTTGCTTTACTCTTAAAAACAAAATCAAGATCAGCAAGATCAGAGTCTTTGTTCAGAAAAAAGTTCCTCCAGCTTTCAAAATTCTGGAAAGACTGGCTTATTAGTGGTAGTATTACATGGTTCATTTTAAGAAAATAAGTCTCTTAACATTGATTAAAACTGTTAAGATAGTTAAAAATTGCATATTTTGTTCTGCTTCTATCTATATACTTCCCAAATAATAATGTAGTTTAGAATTGGAAGGGTTAAAAGAAAAACAAGAATACTTCAGGTAAATTGACAAATATATGCAACCTGCAGAATATTTCTAGGTGCTTATAATAACTGCTAGGAAGTCTGTATTGATAAGCACTTTCTATATTTCTAACATATACTATTTTGTCGGGTGTTCATTTATATTAGGAAATACTCTCTATTTTCCTACAAATAAACCCTGTTTATGTCAACCTATGTAATAGGAACTATGTAAAATTAATTGATTAATTCTTATCTAAGATGGGGATTATTTGGTCACATCTGAGACATACAACCTTAAGGTTATATGCATTTTTTTGCATTTGCTTACCTATTAGTTTATCCATGCATTATATTTTCATGGAGCACATAGTGTCCACAAAGCACTTTCACCCCCATTACACCAATGGCTAAGAGGCACTGAGAGAAATTTTAGGAAAGTCCAACTCTGTGAGCCCTCATAAGCTACAGAAAATGCTAGAAGTTGCAGTGACTGATGACTGGATAAATTAAGTCACAATTTTTCAAGACAACTAGGGCCTATCTACTAGGTCTGTGACTCTTCAGAATTCAGCTGACATTCCTTTTTTCTTTGCTTGTTTCTTTATTTTTTTCCTTCTCCTTCTTCCTATTCTCTCCCTCCGTTGAATATGTTTTGCTTCAAACATATCTTGCTGACAAAAATGACATGTTAGAAAACAAGCAAAAATAATCACTTTCATGGTTTTTTTTTTTTAACAGATTTTGAACAAAAATGAGAATTCCACAATAAAAATACAGGAGAGGCTTAATTCTATCAATCCTGATCATTACTATACTATTACAGTATGGATATGAAGCCTGATCTGCCTATCAGATTACATAATTTCCAATATAATTGTAATGGATCTTAATGGATTCTTACAACTAAAATATATCAAATAAAGCTGAAAAATAACTTTGAAATATTGTAGAGTACTTTCTCTTCCTGGCTCCCACATAAATAAAAATGTGATTCTACTTTAGAAGAACCAGTTCATTAATCACATTGATATTGAGAATATTTGAATAATAATGTTTCAGATATTAGCTGGTATATGAGTAACTTAATCTAACAAATCTGATGGCAAAGTGTGAAGAATAAATAATGTTGAAAATTGGATTTTAATCTAGTTATGACATAATGTAGCTGTAATCTATGAAAAGTCATTTAATTTCTATGGCCTGGTTTTCCACTTTGTAAAATAATGTTCTACCATGCTGAGCAGTAATCTGTAGTTATTATTATTTAAGTAAATTAAATTATAGATTACCCCATTACAAATCTTAATCTAATATTTTGACTTTTTGGCCACCACCTTCAATCAAAGGAGAACAAAAGCAGGGAAGAATAAGGAAAAAAGAGATAAAAAATTACTGAATACCTACTATGTGTTTCCCAGTGTTCTAGGTATTTTATAATTACTGTTCCATTTAATTCTCATAATTATTTTTTGTGGTAAATATTATCTGCATTAAAAGGCTGAAGATTTTGTGGTTAGTAATTTGGTTAGTAATTTGGTTAGTAAAAAATGATTGATGCAGGTATACATACACCTTTGTGACTCTCAAAGTTCCACCTGACTCTCAAATTTGCACTTGAATGTGACACGCAGTGTGAACAAGCTAAAAGTATGTCCTACCTTTCTATCTCCCATGACCATCTGTTCCCTCTACATACACACATGCACTCAGGCAAGAGGTCTATGCAAATAACACTTTTATTGGCAGAAATGATGTGTTTACCATATACCAGCTATCTTATGTTTCCCCAAAGACTCCAGACACTAGTGTCACCTAGTTCTTTAGGAAGTCTGTGCTTTGTGCCCTATATTTACACCTCTCAGTCTAATTTTCTGATTCTGCTATTTTTAAAATTTTCCTTTGTGTCACACATTTAAGTTGTTGTTCTTGCTCAGTGGAGGGAAGGAAACAATTATCTCAGTCTTTTGTAAAGTAAAATAATATATCAAGACCCAGATATTTGTTTACTTTTATTCAGATTAAAAATGCACTTAATGAAATTTGATTCTTGTTTGCCTGGATCTCATTACCAAATATTTAACATTATCTTTCTCCCAAATCCTGAATTATTTTGTATCCTCCACTTGAGTTACATGAAAGCAAACAGGATTCACTCCAACCTTTTAAACTATATTTCACAAAACATACAATTTATTATCTCCTGGTAGATTTTAGCAGATTAATTTAGGTACTAACTCAGTATCTATTGAGTTTTATTTTGTCATGTGTTATTTATGAGAATACACATATTATTAGGAGAAACCATAGACAAAAAGAAAAATAATCTAATGTAGCAATAATGTTAATTCTCTTCCCAAACCATGAGAGAGTATATACAAATGATCAAAATAAGAAATCACTGACCACACTTTACAGTATATAATATACCATAAAAAAGAACAGTGGTTTGCAAATAAATGTTTTTAGAAATCAATCTGCTCATATCATTTCAGTATTTGATGTACTGTAATAGACTGTGATATGACATGGAAATAAAACTATATTTTAAAACAAACCACTTGACAGCTGCTGTTCTAAAATATAGGTTTCTACGTGTTGATTAAAAAAGTTAGAAATTTTATAGAAAACTGATGCAAGGTTATTGTGATATATAGTATAATTTTTAAGGCATTGTATATCAGAGACCCTCATTTGCATTTACTCACTCTTATAGCCCATTGATCAAAGCAAATAAGCCAAAACTAATAATGTAGCATAACTGTAAGGGAGAAAAACACTAAAAATAATATAATTATTCTGTCCACATTTGAAACTGTTATGACATGCTTTTCCTATAAAATAGTTGATTTTTTTCATAAAATGAGGATAACACTATGATAAATTCATTGTATTCATAATCTTTATTAAATAATATTTATTAATTATATCTCTGCCTCAGTAAAGAAACCAAAATATATACACTTAATTTAAGAAAAATCAGTTTGCAATTTAAAGAATTAGTAAATATTTGCTCAAATAAATTTTGAATGTATCATAAAATATTTAAATGGTTCTTTATTACTTATGAAATGCATGTATTAAAAACACCTAATTTAGTACATCTTGAATCAGTAAAGTTCAGGTTTAAACAAAGTTTAATAAGTTTTAACATTTATGACCAAGCATTAAAGCTGTTTTAAAAAGCATGGTTACACAGAGTAGTCACATATTTTTTTCTTGCAAAATAGTATAAGATCCAGAGAAACAGAGTTTTGCACAAGTCTAGCTTTCAAAACATAGTGATTCTAGTTTATAACATGTTAGGGAAATACCCTGTCTTTTAGTTTAAAATTACAATGCAAAAAATAGTATAAAGCTTCAGTGAGGACTGAACTTATTTTTAATGCTAGTCAACATAAAAGGCATAGATGGCCACAATTTCAATACATGAAAAGACTAAAATAAGTGGAAGATAATCAATCCAATCTGAGCCCTTGTTTAAGTTATGTAAAGTTGAAAATAGCCTATGTGATTCTATGGTTGTGTAGATGCCCCTCATTTCACACAAATAAGCTTTAAAAGTGGGGTATCATCACATATCATTCTGGAGTCAACTACTGGCATCATGTGACATTGCACCTCACCCACATCTCACATAAATGACCAGACAAAAGAAACAGAAAAGAAAGCAAAGTATTGAGACTGCAAATATCAAGTCAGGAAATGCCCAGGAATAAATATAGTGCTACTAAAGCACAACATTTAGCATTCTATACATCATCATTTTAATAGTTTTCTCAAAAGTCAGTGAAGGTATAGAACTTAATTGAAAATGGCTACTGCAGTAGCTTCCTAGGTTAACTCAATCCTTCGATGTTGTTGCTAAGAGTTCTTCAATATTTATATTTAATCTCACAGATTTTTATATCTTATTTATTTCTGATTTTCTGGAGTGATTTTTTAATTTATAATTTTGCATGGTGTTTCTTAAGAGTTGGAGGTCAGAGAGAAAGGGGATATAATACGATAATATCTACCCTAGAGTTTGATGCTATTTCTGTAACTGGTTTAATGTTCTGTAGATACGCTACTTAAAAGTAGAGTAGTGGAAATCTACTGCTACCAACTACATTAGAGCGAGTAATTAACTGCTCTGATTCTCAGTTTTATTGTCTGTAAAATGGAATTAATAATAATAACGGCAAGAAGATATACATATGGCAAATAAAAACATGAAATATGTTCAAAATCATTTGTCATTGAGAACTGTAAAATAAAACCACAATGACATGAGATACTACTTATTTATTTGAATGGTCAAAATGGGGGGAGGGGGGAGAGCTGATAATAGCAAATGCTGGTGAAGATGAGGAACAACAGAACTTTCATTCACTGATGATGGGATTATGGGGTATAGCAACCTTAGAAAAGAGTTAGGCAGATATTTATAAGTTAAAGACTTACCATACAACCTAGCAATCACACTATTAGGTCTTTATCCAAGAAATCTGAAAACTTATATTCACAGAAAATCTGTATGAGAATGTTGAAAGCATGTTTATCCCTAATAGCCAAAGAAATCAATATGTTCTTCACTTGGAGCATTGATAAATCATGGAAGAGCCATGTAATGGAACAGTATTTTGGGATAAAAAGAATGAGCTATTGATGCATACAATGACATGGATAAATATTAAATGCATTTCACTAACTGAAAGAAGACAGACCCCTAGATCTACATAAGACATGATTCCATTAATATAATATTGTGAAAAGGCAAAAATTATAAGGACAGAAAATATGTTAGCAGTTGCTAGGGATTAGAGGAGGGAAGATCAGTTGACTACAAGAGAATGGGCAGGGGAAATTTTAGGGTGAAGGAACTCTTCTGCATGGTACTAGAATATCAGATACATGACTCTATGCATGTGTCAAAATCTATAGATCACACACATCATAAACCATATAATACAAGTCATACATCACAGAGAATGCACTTTAATGAATGCTAGAGTTTAGTTAATAGTAATGTACCTATGGAAGTTTCTTAGTTTCAATAAATGCACCTTAGGAATATTAAGATGTTAAACTGGATGAGAGGTGTACTGGAACTCTATGTACCATCTTTGTGATTTTTCTATAAATGCAAAATGTAAATGTAAAAAATGTGAAATTATTCCAAAATAAAAAGAATATGTTCCTTATAGAGATGTTAAGAAGATTTAATAAGTTAATATATATAAATTGTATATGTCAACTACTGAGATATAAACATTAAGTAATGTTAGCTAAATATGCATTCTGTCAGTCTAGTCTTTTCTTTCCCACTTCTTCTAAAAAGGGAACCCTTTCTTGCCTGGGGGAGTACTATGCAAGTACTTTGCGTGGGACGAACAACATCTTCCCCTTCCTTCCTCCTCCAACCAGCAGAATGGGCATATTTGCCACACATAGCCAGTGAGGTAATCCAGTCCTCCAACCTCAATGATTATTTCAGACAAGGACAAGTAACCCAAGTCAGGACTCCAGAGACCTCAGGCATTGTTGGAAAATAATTATTGTTTGCTATTCAAGTTGTTAAACTTGTAGACTGTGAGCATGTGCTCCTGGTGAGACTTTTGCAACTAAATGAATTGAATTTACTAAAAATAAAGCCAAATAGGTGTAAGCAGAAATAAGCTTTTTTTTAAAAAATTCTGATGATATTAACAATACCCCTGAATCTACCTATATCTGGAGGTAGAGTCAACCAGTAATTTATGTCAACACATTTACTTTATTGCTTCAGTAACTAGTAGTTGAGATTCAGATTCTTGCAATACAAAGAGTCATGACTATTACTTATAGTTTTAATTCCTTATGGTTAGACAATATCAGTTGTATGTAATCTTAAGAAGAGATTAACTGGTTCTTTGGATAGGAAACAATGAAATCAAAGGTGGGCGCAAAGCACCAATTAATAAATGATTGAAACGTTCATTCAGACAACCTATACATATACTGTGTAATTTTGTTTTAGAAATTCGTATCACTTAATGTGAATACCTTGCAAGCAACAGACAAATAAGGAGACTATAAGGAGTTATAGCCTCTAGCTGAACAGCAGTGTTTTCTGAAAAAACAAAAGAAACATGTATTGTTTATTACTCTCCACTAGAAAAGAAACTTAGGGATAAAAACTATGCAAAAAAGAGAACATAAGGCTTCCCTGGTGGTGCAGTGGTTGAGAGTCCACCTGCCAGTGGTTGAGGTTCATGCCCCAGTCCGGGAAGATCTCACATGCCACGGAGCGGCTGGGCCCGTGAGCCATGGCCGCTGAACCTGCGCGTCCAGAGCCTGTGCTCCACAAGGGGAGAGGCCACAACAGTGAGAGGCCCGCGTACCGCCAAAAAAAAAAAAAAAAAAAAAAAAAAAGAATATATTAAAAAGACAATTGTCAAAGTTTTAGATAACCAGCTGTTTACATAATCAGAACAAAGGAACAAAAAGGACAGGGTGATAATACTTCCTTTTCCTCTATGTTACAGTAAAGTGAAAATAAAAAGCCTTGAAAATGAATGAATTATTCCAGTAATGCAAGAATGGTGCAGCATTAGAGAATCTGTCATCAAAAGTCATTACATAACTCTTTTTGAATTATGGTTTTCTCAACATATATGTCCAGTAGTGGGATTGCTGGGTCATATGGTAGTTCTATTTGTAGTTTTCTAAGGAACCTCCATACCGTTCTCCATAGTGGCTGTATCAATTTACATTCCCAGCAACAGTGCAAGAGGGTTCCCTTTTCTCCACACCCTCTCCAGCATTTATTGTTTGTAGAGTTTTTGATGATGGCCATTCTGACCAGTGTGAGATGATATCTCATTGTAGTTTTGATTTCCATTTCTCTAATGGTTAATGATGTTGAGCACTCTGTCATGTGTTTGTTGGTGATCCGCATATCTTCTTTGGAGAAATGTCTGTTTAGGTCTTCTGCCCATTTTTGGATTGGGTTGTTTGTTTTCTTGATATTGAGCTGCATGTTCTGCTTGTATATTTTGGAGATTAATCCTTTGTCAGTTGCTTCATTTGAAAATATTTTCTCCCATTCTGAAGGTTGTCTTCTCTTCTTGTTTATGGTTTCCTTTGCTGTGCAAAAGCTTTTAAGTTTCATTAGGTCCCATTTGTTTATTTTTGTTTTTATTTCCATTTCTCTGGGAGGTGGGTCAAAAATGATCTTGCTGTGATTTATGTCACACAGTGTTCTGCCTATGTTTTCCTCTAAGAGTTTGATAGTGTCTGGCCTTAAGTTTAGGTCTTTAATCCACTTCGAGTTTATTTTTGTGTATGGTGTTAGGGAGTGTTCTAATTTCATTCTTTTACATGTAGCTGTCCAGTTTTCCCAGCACCACTTATTGAAGAGGCTGTCTTTTCTCCATTGTATATTCTTGCCTCCTTTATCAAAGATAAGGTGACCATATGTGCGTGGGTTTATCTCTGGGCTTTCTATCCTGTTCCATTGATCTATATTTCTGTTTTTGTGCCAGTACCATACTGTCTTAAATACTGTAGCTTTGTAGTACAGTCTGAAGGCAGGGAGCCTGATTTCTCCAGCTCCGTTTTTCTTTCTCAAGATTGCTTTGGCTATTTGGGGTCTTTTGTGTTTCCATGTCATGTACCACAATGTTCATTGCAGTTTTATTTATAATAGCCAGGACATGGAAGCAACGTAAGTGTCCATCAACAGATGAATGGATAAAGAAGATGTGGCACATATACACAATGGAATATTACTCAGCCATAAACAGAAACAAAATTGAGTTATTTGTGGTGAGGTGGATGGACCTAGAGTCTGTCATACAGAGTGACGTAAGTCAGAAAGAGAAAAACAAATACCGTATGCTAACACATATGTATGGATTCTAAAAAAAAAAAAAAGATGGTCATGAGGAGCCTAGGGGCAGGATGGGAATAAAGACGCAGACCTACTAGAGCGTGGACTTAAGGACACGGAGAGGGGGAAGGGTAGGTTGGGACAACGTGAGAGAGTGGCATGGACATATATACACTACCAAATGTAAAGTGGATGGCTAGTGGGAAGCAGCCGCATAACACAGGGAGATCAGCTCAGTGCTTTGTGACCACCTAGAGGGGTGAGATAGGAAGGGTGGGAGGGAGACACAAGAGGAAGGAGAGATGGGGATATACGTATATGTAAAGCTGATTCACTTTGTTATAAAGCAGAAACTAACACATCATTGTAAAGCAATTATACTCCAATAAAGATGTTAAAAAAAAAAAACTCATTACATAGGCAGTACAAAGAAGGAAATCCACATGATTATTTTAATTGATGGCCCCAAAAACAAATTAAAAATTGTAGAAAACTTCCTTAACTTAGTCAAGAAGATAATAGTAAATATGACACAACAGTGAAACCAAAAATCGGTTCCATTACAGTACAAAATCAAGAAATGACTACTGCCACCATTTCTCTTTTACATTATAGTGGAGGTTTTAACCAATACAATAAGACAAAGAAATGAGATAAAAACGTTTGTAAATAATATGTAAAACTCATTATTGCAGAAAATCTAATTTACCTATAAATCCTAAAATAATGACTAAAACAACAACTAAAAGAAAGAGTCTAATAAGTGTTGGATATAAGTTCTCACATAGAAAATAATGTCTTCATTTAAACTATTAGTCAAGAGTCAGAAAATATAATAGAAAAATGTCATTATATACTTAAAGTATTGAAAATACTCAAAAATAAAAACAAGAAGTATAAAAAATTTCTATGAAAAGTAAAAACTGATAACCAGAAAATATTATTGAAGACCATAAAATATAATGATGTTCATGAATGAGAAGAATCAATACTATAAAATTGTCAGTCCCACTTCAATTAACCTATATACTCAGTGGTTTCCCAAAATAATGAACAATATTTTGTATAATTTGACATGGGGCTTTTAAAATACAAATGGAACCATAATTTGTAAAAATAACCAAGAGTTTTGATTAAACAAAAAATACAGTAGATGATCTATGACTTAATTACAACATCTTATAAAACTAAAGTAAATAAAATAGTGTTATTTAATTGAAGACAAAGAATATATAATTAGAATATTAGAAAATTTATAAAGTCACTGACATAAATGCACACAAAAAAATTAGTAACTGACAAAAATATTTCAAGTTATTAGAGAAAAGACATTATTTTATAACTTGGTTTTATTAATTATTTGGAGAAATACATAATAAAACTCTTACATCATGTGCTTCATAAAAATAAATTTCCGATGAATTAAATATCTAAATATTTTAAAATCTGGGAATATACTGGAAGCATAAATAGTGTTTTTGGAGTAAGAAAGCTTTTCATAACAGAAAAAGGGAAATTATTTAAATATTACACCATCAGTTTTATTATCTACATGGCAAAATTATAAGACAGTCATTCACAGAAAAAAATATGTATGACAAATAAACATAATAATATATTTTAACATTATACATACTATGGGATATTGTGTCACAGTTTAAAAAAATGAGGGGAATCTCCATTTATTAATATGTAAAAAGTGACAATATAAAGACTGCATGCTTCAAAATTATACATGGACTATGATATTTTTGTAAAAGTAAGAAAAATACACATGGCAAGTTGCAGGATAGCATCATACTTTGGCAGAGTGTGTGTGTGTGTGTGTGTGTGTGTGTGTGTGTGTGTAAACACACTGTAAAATATCTCAAACCTGACACACCAAACTGATGAAAGTAATTACCTCAGAGGAGGGACACAACATGAGACGGGACAAGGACTCAAGTATAATTGCCAAAGGAAATCTTAGCTTATTTATATTGATCAAAAGCTTTAATTTTTTTCCCAGGAAATCCACTTTCATAACTAAGAAAAAATTCAAGAGCTACATTCTTGTTTTCTAGAATGTACATTTCATGCAACCAGATATTATTTTTTACTGCTTAATCCCTGGGCTTACAATAGTACCTTGTAGAGGACAAGTGTTCAAGTATCTCCCAAACGAATGAATGAACAATTCCTTGGTATAGAAAAATAAGAAACACAAAATAGTAGAAGAACAGCCTGCTTGAGTTTTCCTCTAAAAAGAGAGCAGAACTAGTCCTCTTCCTTTCCCCCTTTTTTTGGGTCCAAGGAGAGAGTACAGTTGAGGAGGTCACACTGGGACTAGGATGAGGAGGCAGCTGGCATTTTGGGGGAGACATTACATACGGGAGGAATGAACAAATAGTAAACATACTGAGGATAATGGGACCAGGTTTCTCATTTTTAGAAAAAACTTTACAAAGGTAGAAAAAGGACAAGGACAGAAAGAACCTGGGATGTTATATGGGGACTAGAACATATAGCTGTGAACTTACGTTATTTTAATAAAATAAATAGAAAGATGGAAATGGATACAAACATATGTATGTATATATGTCTCTCTCTCTCTCTCTCTCTCTCTCTCTCTCACACACACACACACACACACACAGACACACACACACACACACACACACACACACGGGCATAAATTTCCCTGGTCTGTCTGCTAAAACACAGAAACAGTCACACTACAGGAAAATGAGCACACTAGGCACGCAGATCTTGGTATATAGATAAGGGGCCCTAGTTTCTTTGGGCCCCTTAGAAATAGTTGGTATTAGGGCTGAGGTAGAAAAAGTACAAGATGAGCCTGGAACATCTTATATTGGGCCAGAAAGTAAAGAAGTATTCAAAGAAAAATGAGGACGTAACACAAGGATACAGGAGCCAGTCTTTCAAGGGGATTTTCGCTGGCCAAAATTGGGACAATTTTAGCTTTAAATACTGAAAATAGTGAGTTAACATCCAATAAATAAAATGGAAATCTAAGACTCCAGACTGATAAAAATAAAAGAATATATAAATAAATAGGGGAGGAAGAGAAAGCTCTTTCTCAGAGTAAAATGCCAAATAATGAATATAGAAGAAATGACTGAGAGAAAAAAAAAATCACCATTTGGCAACTCTCATTTTGGTGTTTGATTCAAGCAGAAGTCACGAATGGATGGACTTCTGGTGGGTGGAGATTTGATGACAAACAGGTATTGCATTTGGAAAAAAAGATAACAGGATTTTCTTAGGAGTATCTCTGCACATATCACTTATCAAAAGGCTGTAAGATATGAAATATAAAAAGGATATTCTAAAATCCATGAAGGACAAAGAAAGACTGAGGAACTGTAGCACTCTGAAGGGGACTAAAGAGACAAGAAATCTGTGCTATCCAGGATCCTGGACCAGAAAGGAAAAATACACTTATTGGAACAGTTGGCACAATTTAGTGGTGATGTAAAAACTGGATGATAGTGCACAATTTTTTAGTTTGAATGGTTGCATTGTGGATGTTTGGCGGTTATGTAATAAAGTGTCCTTGCTTTATCAAAAAGCAAACAAGAGTATTTAGGGATGACGGGATTGTGTTTACATCACGCTTCCAAGTAAGAGAGAGAGGGTAATGAAACAAAAATGGCAAAATGCTAACAACTGGAGGGTCTGAGTGAATGAAAATTTGGGAATTTGTGAGTTCTTTGTACTATTCTGGCAACTTTTCTGTATGTGTGAAATTATTTTTAAATAAAATATAAATACACAATATTTAAAATAAAGTGATTAAAATGATAAGTTAGAATAAAATGTGCTATATTTAATAAAAAGGGATGATGATCCATATTATAAGCTGAATAATATTTATGATGTGCTTATGATTATGTGAAGACCTGTAAGATAACTGGAGAAGAATTGTCTATGGTGTTCTTTCCACTCTGTCAGGAAATAAAATTAAATTTGATGTTAATTGCTACATTTTGAAATACTACAACCTTCATTAACTTACTTTCTTATTCTTGTGCTATTCCACAAATATTTAAAGCAATTTATAAAATACATGTGACAAAGAAACATAAACTGAATTATAAATAATAATATATAATATAATAGTATAATATATATTATATATATTATATATATAATATATATTATATTTATATAATATAATTATATATCACATAATTTATTATGTATAATATGTACTTATATGTTAGATAAATTGAGTTAAAAAATAAGAATTAAGGAATTTTTAAAAAGTAGTCTAAGCATGTTTATCAATAAGATACAATTTTGTAGTTTTTAACAAATATGTCATTTTAGTTTAGAAGAGTCTGTGAGATAAAGTCCCTGGTTAAATATTCAATAAGTTGATTGTGGTTTTTTTTAATGTAAATGTTTTAACGTTTAAAATAACTTCAGCTGCACTAAATTCAGGGAAATTTTGGAAGCTAGTAGGAAATAGATTTAGAACAAACAAGGTTACAGGCACCTTGACAATCAGGTTTGATTTAAAAGGAATATGGTATCATAATAATCCTGAGATAAGAAAATACAAATCAGATTCCTGAAATGAAGCAAAGGATGCTGTTCATCCATTCAGCTCTTTCAAGGCAAATGTGTCATAATTTTCACCTCTGAGCTCCTAATTGTTCTTATTATCTCAGGGGGATCAGTTAGTGGTTGTATATGGCAGGCATATCATTTTGAAAATCAGACTGTTAATAAATGAATTCTTTCCTCCATTTTCCTGTCTGGTTATAGAAAATATAAGAGTATAAGTCTTACAATCATTTCTTTGTTGTAATTTGCCACACCTGCACAAGGCAAACATATACAGTAGACAGAACCTCCACGCATAAAGGCTGCTTCAATCACTACTTTTGTTTCAACTTACTATGTGTAGAAAAAGCATGTCTGTTTGCTGCACTCAGTGCCCCTTCCCAGGTTCCTAAAAGATTGGAATTGCACTGAACCACCCCCCTGTCGTGTACATCCCACTATTATGTGTTGCTGCTTTTCTGGTGTGCTAAATTGCTTAATTAAATTTTACTGGTTTATTCTGCTTGCTCATTCATATCCTACTTAATCCAACCTACAACATTTTCTTCCTTAAAATGAACATATGAAACCTTATGATGTATTTTTAGAGGTGCATTTTGGCTGTGTAAATGGATAAGTGGTTTAATGTGTAAGGGGCTTTTTGTTGAAAAAAATAACTGAATACTCGAGTATAAAAGTCATAAACAACATTAGCGCGTTGGGTTTAACAAAGCTTTTGGAGGAGCAATTATTGGATTAAATGTCTGTTTTTACTAAGTGTCATTCTGGTTTATTTCCAAGCTTTTGTTCTATCATATATGTTTGGAAACATATTCCTGAAAACAAGAATTGTGCATATAATACTCCCTGTAACAAAATCCCTGTTTAAGGTATTTAAGAAGAGGAAGCACTCATGTTTTCTTTATCAGAATCCCTTCATAATTGAAGGTGGCTGGTACACGATAACGGATTGGAATGTTTCCATACCATTCACTTCACCACTAGTATTCAAAACTTTTCATTTCCTCTTGGAATGGTTTCTTCTCTTTTCAGATGACTTCATATCTTTAGAATCAAAACTATGACCATTTAAAATAAGTATCTTCATTGTTTCTTTTTCACAGATTAATGATTAAGTGTAGCTTTGTCCAAACTCTTCTCCTTTAAGACCATCACCAATGATAACTCTTCATGGTACTGAATCATGCCTCAGCTTCCGGTGAATTAGCAATAATTAAATTCACTTTTCTAATACTCCTGTATTATGCCTAACATTTAATATATTCATTCATTTTATTATTTACTATACACAAACTCATTTATTTGAAAGCATATATAAATATGTTGAAACTTTTCCTCCAGATGAGAATAGAGGCACAGGAACAACTACAAGTGGAGACTCTTCCTTGCTGCTAGGGTTCAAACTGAAACTCTGTCATTGTGGTTTTCTAATCTCAATATATCACAGTTCCCCATTTGTAAAATTATAGTTCTCATTATAGTTGAGTAATTATAGCACTCAAATGAGCTAATATATATTTAGGGTGTGACCTAATATTGGATCTCATTTTATTAGTATATTTCATAATGTTGATAGCCAACAGTTGGGTGTTCTATAGTTTATCAGTACCTCCCAGTTGCATAAAGTGGTATTATTCATATTAGGTGTCCCCTCCCATGGCTCCTAGCACTGGCTGCCTGCAGAGCTGGGGCCAATCAGCCTATTTCCTATGAGAACCTACTAATCAGAACGGACAGATGTAACCCAGAGAGTCAGGATATAGATAACCTGTTACTGATCTAAGCTTTAACCTGCAAGTAGACTGCTGGGTTCCAGAAAGTTGGTGGATGGAAGAGGCAGCTGGGATATAGGTTTGTATTGTGGGGACTATTCTCTGAGGACTTGAAGCAGAAGCAAATTTCCAATCCCAGAGAATGCATGTCAATATATTAAGTGACTGTACTAAGACTGTCTGAATGAATATTATTCTTTCTTTTCCCCAGTACTAACCACTCGGATGTGGCAATCACCAGATCTAGGGTCAGGCTGCATTAATGTTTATTCCTCTTTCTCTTGCAATTTAAGTTTAACTCAGTGTATCGGATACTCTTTTCTCCTTCAAAAATGTAGAGATTTTTCTATTAGGAAAACGAAACAAAAATGGAATCCTCAACCACTCAGACTGATATCTTAGCTCACTCCTTTTCGTGGATGCCAGACTTTACTTTTGGTTTGTTTACTCAATGTGGTCGCTGGGCAGAATGCCAGTTAAGCAATGACCAGCCAGCACTTCGGGTTGGTGTGTTGACTTTAGCGAACTCATTCCATTGAGTACAAATGGAATACACTGGCTCAACAGAGCCAGTGAAAAGTGGAACTCAAGATCCACGTCTCAACTATTTTCTTAATCCATATAGCTTCCAAATATTTAACTCCAGACTTAGCACCCTGAGATCCACTTTTACACACACATGGTCACACACAGACACACAACACATGCATATTTGTGTACATATATACATATATATGCATCGTCTTTTCAAATGAATATCCTTTTGTTGCTTCAAACTGATTATTTCCAGAGTATATTGTGTATGCACCTAAAAATCTTCCTGCATTTTCTATTTCTGTTAGTACCTCCTTATTCTAATTATACAGGGCGGGAATTTTGTAGTCATCGTTGATCACTCTCTCTGCCCTTTTCCCTATGTTGAATTAGTTTTATCTTTTCAATAGTTTAATCTCTTAAATTTTTTATTTTTAAAATTCTTACTTCTAAATCACTGTTTAGATTCTCATTAACATTTTCTCAAACTGTCTAATATTCTTCTAACTTAGTTACATGTTCCTAGTTTACTTCCCCCTTAATGCAACCCAGTTATCTTTCTTGAGTTCTAGACCTTTATATCCTGCACGCTGGACATCACTATTTGGATATTTCATAGTCAATTAAGACATAACAATGTAAAACTGGAAGCCTGAATTCTTCACTACACATAGACAGATGTACCAAATTTGCCCTTCCTATAGGGCTCTCCATCTGAGTACATGGCCCTTTATTAACCCTTTTCATCAGGGCATAAAATCTGGACATTATCCTTGAAACATCATCACCAATATGTAATTCATCACCATGTCCTATCAAAATTACACATCTGGGATGTCTCATATTGAGATCTTATTAAAATACAGATTTTGATTAAGTGGGTTTAGGGTGAGACTTGAGGCTATACATTTTAAAAAGATCCCAAGGGATACCAGTGGTGATGGTTTGAGAACCATACTTTGAACAACAAGAACCCATGAAGTCCTACATAATTGGCCTCTTTGCAGCCTCTCAAAATTCATCACCTAACACTCTGCATCTGACTTACACAGCTCCAAGCACCTTGACTTCCCTCATTGCCTTAGTATGTCAACCTCTTCTATATGCCCATGCCACTGCATGTAGAGTTTTAATCTGTCCAGAATGCTCTTTACCACTTTTTATACTAATTCCCTGCATCCTTTAGATCTCAACTTCTCTCATTCATCCAACAAATATTTACTGAGTGTGATGGTTATTTTTATGTGTCAACTTGACTGGGCCACAGGATACCGAGATATTTGGTAAATATTATTCTGAGTGTGTATTTGAGGATATTTCTGGATAAGATTAACACTGAACCAGTAGACTGAATCAAGCAAAGTGCTCTCACTAATGTGAGTGGGTCCCATCCAATCCACCAAAGAAGTCCCGATCCGAACAAAAAGGTGGAGTAAGGGAAAATTTGCTCTCTCTGACTGATTGTCTTTGAGCTGGGGCATCAGTCTTCTTCTGCATTAGACTTGGCCTCAAACTGGAACTTATACCAAAGGCTCTCCTGGCTTTAAGCCATTCTGGCTAAAACTATACCATCAATTCTCCTGGATTTCCAGCTTGCTGACTGAAGATCTTAGGAGTTCTCATCCTCCATAATCATGTGAACCAATTCCTTATAATACACACACACATGCACATGCTTGTACCTCCTATTGGTCCTTTATCTCTAGAGAACCCTTACTTAAAATACTGAGTGTATATTATCTACTGAAAAACCCTCACATAAATATTTGGACAACATAGCAGTAAGGGCTATAAAGGAAAAGAAATACAATGTTATGAGGGAAAGAAATATAGGTTATATAAGTGGTCAGAGTAGTTTCTTAAGAGGAACAGAATTTTAACTCAAACTTGAAGTTAGTAGATCAAGAGTAGAAGAAGATATCTCATGAAGATGGAACATCCTTTGTGAATGTGTTGAAACAGTGACTTAGTCAAGGTCTGAAAGAAATCAGTGTGTCTGGAGCAGGAAGATTTTCATTAGATATTAGAAAGGAGTCAGCAGATAAACGATGCAGAACCTAACAGGTCTTGATAAAGAATATGGATTTAATCTAAGTACAATGGGTATTCAATGAAATATTTAATCAGAAAAGAGGTATGACCTAATCTGTGTTTGTTACAAGTCACTATGGTGGGACCTCCGCTTTCAGTCACGACAGAATAAATGGTACCAGATTTAGTCTCTTCACGAAAACTATTATAAAACATGATAAATAGATATGAGGCAAAACATTTCAGGTATGGGACAATAGGCAGAGGAGAACTGTGATTGTGGAGAGAAGGGAAACACAGGAGGTGAGCCAGAAGATTGTGCTATGATGGCCCCAATTTCAGTGTGCAGGCATTTCTGTGCCGCAAAATAGGGACAAATGAGCAGTGGTATTCCTGAGCTGAGGAGGAAGGTATCAGAAGACATCGGATTTGTCTTCTAGAACAGCCAAAACGTACAGCTCTGGGTATGTAAGACTAGAGAGCTGTCAGAAAGGGTGCTCCATATGGCTGTGTAGGGAATCATCACCGGTCCCTGAGTGACGGCTAAGTGGTTCACTTGAGATAGACATTTGAGTCCCCCCCTACCCCGATCAGAGTGGAACGACCCCCATGGACACACTGAACATTCAGTCAAGACTCCAGAAAATGCCCTGGCCTCGAAGTAAGGACCACACCTGTGGTAAGTGGCATGCCCTGATACTGATCACAAAATGGAAACACAATCTCTTTAACACAGAATAAGGTCAAACCTGACAGGACTAAAGTATAAACCAGCGATTCAAATACCTGGCAAAACAAAATGCAATATGCCCTTTAATGGGGTATGAAATGATCCAAATACTCCACAATGTAATCCACTGTGTGCAGCATAAAATTAAAGAAAAAATATTAGATGTGAAGAAATAGGAAAGACCACTCTATAAACAAAAGAAAGATCGGAAAAACAATTAACTTCAAATTGATCCAGGTGTTGTAGTTAATAGAAAATAACTTTAAAGGAGCTGTTGGTTCTTTATTATGGTGTCATGTAGATACGGATTTCAATAGTGCAGGGGACAGGGGAAAGGGCAGGAATAAAAATAACTGGTTATAACCATAGCAGTAGAGTATTAAGATAATTAATTTTAAATTACTCTCCAAGTGAAGTTCGGACTACCTTGAAAAAGTTTCAAGCTTTCTAAGCTTTCATTTCTTTACAAATTTCAACCCACAGCTCTTTTTTATCGCAAGAGTAGGAGGTGTATTCCTTCCACTTCTACATCCTGGTATGACCAAGGTAAGTGCTATTCATTTCTTTTTGAAAATGCAAGTGTGGTCATACCGCAATGTTATTATTGTAAAAATTATTTTACAATGTTATTTCTATTTACTTATAAAGATACTTACATGTGACATAATCAAATACAGACACCAGCACCTGATTACCCTGCTTTTCTTCTGACTCCTCTTTTTCTAAATGAGTTAGTCTTTTTTAGACAGTTCTTGGAACACAAACCATTTCATGTCATGGTACAGTTTTGGCCACAGGTTTCAAGAATTTATTTGGAAATCCAAAAGCCAGAAATTCATTCATTGTTTTGGTTTAACATTTATGTCACCATTAAGAAAATGTCAAACCCAGTGCTGCAGCTATTAGTTTCTGTTGGGGAAAGGGAGGAGAGATTTCATTAGTGTATCAAAAAAATTGTTTGCAACTCTACAGTCATGTTGTTTATTTAATATGTAAATAATGCCAACATGAAATTCACAAGGCCCCAATCCTAACTGTGTTTCTTTATTTACTAGTTGTTACACAGTGTTATTAATGATCTGTTTCCTCTTGCTAAAGTGTAGGCACATATCCAGGCTCCACCCTGGTTCAGAAATGTGAAGATGAAATCAAAATTTCATATGGTGTATGAGACCATTATATAATAGTAAGATAATGAACTTCATTCTTTCTATCATTATAATTAATGAATCAAATAAGTTATCTTAATTAAAATGCCAACAAAAATTGTTTTTATGATCTTTGGATACATACATTACATACAATATCCAAGGCTATGATACTCTTTGAATCATGGAATCATTTTCATTTTTATGATTTTTGTTTCTGAGAATATTTCTTCTGTTCATTTCATTTTCTCTAACTGCATCTTCTAAAAGAGTTAAGCGTGGAAAAACTAACAGCAGTACTCTTAAGGAGAATAATTTATTCATTAAATATTAATTAGGGGTCTACTATGTAGCAAGCACTGGTGAATATACTTTATATATATGGAATACAGCAAGAAGGGAACAGAAAAAATAAAAACAGAAACTCTGCTGTCATGGAGCTTATATTCTGATGGGGAGATTCCCAAAGACACAAGAGAAAAGAAGTTAGTATGCATCTATACTCAATACATTTCTATATCAATTGCTTACATCGCAAACATTCTTTTGGGCATCAAATTTTAATTCATCATGCAACAAATATATTTATTGATGTGACATTCAAATCTGTAATTCAGAAAATCTCTGATATTGCCTAATGCAAGGAAATATATTTAATTATTATTTTATAATCAACGTAAAAGTATTTAGTTGTTAATATTTTAATGTAGTATTATGCTATCAATGGTAAAAAAAAAATGCCTTTGCTTTACTGAAGTTACACTCTAAAACTAAAAATAACATCAGGGACACAGTGTTAACGCATTGTGCTTGCAAACCATTCCTAAAATTCTTATTATGTGATGTTGCTTCATAGATTTCTGGACAGTTTATATGAATCAAAATGGTGACAAGAAATTACTCATCTAGAGCCAAATTATCCAGTAACCATAGTCTGACTGAGTGATTTTTACTGGTTTTTTGCACAGAGCACCATTTTAATAGCTCTTTTTTTAAAAGCATACTTTACTCAAATAATCATAATCAAGATATTGAAGTTTTTTTCAGAATTTCATACTTCAAGTGATGTAATTTTAGGACAAAAATATCTCAGAGCTAATCCAATTCAACCCTGCGACATTTAATAGAGGGAAAAATTTACGACGAACGTGGTAAAATGTTTCATATTTTTGAAACTAATTAATCGCAAGAGAACCAGAACTTGAATCATTCCCAATTTTCCTGATTTCACACATTTATAAACTTGTATCATTTAAGCTCCTTTGTTTTTTATTATCACACTTTAAATTGGTGTGAAGGAAGTCCTACATCTTTAAAGGATTACTGTAAGTTACTTTTAAATAGTCTGTATCCTAATCCTTTATCTTTTTTTAACATCTTTATTGGAGTATAATTGCTTTACAATGGTGTGTTAGTTTCTGCTTTGTAACAAGGTGAATAAGGTATATATATATATATATATATATATATATATATATATAGCCCCATATCTCCTCCCTCTTGCGTCTCCCTCCCAGCCTCCCTATCCCATCCCTCTAAGTGGTCACAAAACACCAAGCTGATCTCCCTGTGCTATGCAGCTGCTTCCCACTAGCTATCTATTTTACATTTGGTAGTGTATATATGTCCATGCCACTGTCTCACTTTGTCCCAGCTTACCCTTCCCCCTCCCCATGTCCTCGAGTCCATTCTTTACCTCTGCGACTTTATTCCTGTCCTGTCCCTAGGTTCTTCAGAACCTTTTTTTTTTTTTTTTTTTTTTTAGAATCCATATATATGTGTTAGCATATGGTATTTATTTTCTCTTTCTGATTTACTTCACTCTGCATGACAGTCTCTAGGTCCATCCACCTGAACACAAATAACTCAATTTCATTTCGTTTTATGGCTGAGTAATATTCCATTGTATATATGTACCACATCTTCTTTATCCATTCATCTGTCGATGTACACTTAGGTTGCTTCCATGTCCTATTGTAAATAGAAGTGCAATGAACGTTGTGGTACATGACTCTTTTTGAATTATAGCTTTCTCAGGGTATATGCCCAGCAGTAGGATTGTTGGGTCGTATGGCAGATCTATTTTTAGTTTTTTAAGGAACTTACATACTGTTCTCCACAGTGGCTGTATCAATTTACATTCCCATCAACAGTGCAAGAGGGTTCCCTTTTCTCCACACCCTCTCCAACATTTATTGTTTGTAGATTTTTTTGATGATGGCCATTCTGACTGGTGTGAGGTGATAACCTCATTGTTGATTTGATTTGCATTTCTCTAATGATTAGTGATGTTGAGCATCCTTTCATGTGATTGTTGGCAATCTGTATATCTTCTTTGGAGAAATGTCTATTTAGGTTTTCTGCCCAGTTTTGGATTGGATTGTTTGTTTTTTTGATATAGAGCTGCATGAGCAGCTTGTAAATTTTGGAGATTAATCCTTTGTCAGTTCCTTCGTTTGCAAATATTTTCTCTCATTCTGAGGACTGTCTTCATCTTGTTTATGGTTTCCTTTGCTGTGAAAAAGCTTTTAAGTTTCATTAGGTCCCGTTTGTTTATTTTTGGCTTTATTTCCATTTCTCTAGGGGGTAGGTCAAAAATGATCTTGCTATGATCGAGTGTTCTGCCTATGTTTTCCTCTAAGAGTTTTATAGTGTGTGGCCTACATTTAGGTCTTTAATGCACTTTGAATTATTTTTACATATGGTGTTATGGAGTGTTCTAATTTTATTCTTTTACATGTAGCTGTTCAGTTTTCCCAGCACCACTTATTGAGGAGGCTGTCTTTTCTCCATTGTACATTCTTGCCTTCTTTGTCAAAGATAAGGTGACCATATGTGCGTGGGTTTATCTCTGGGCTTTCTATCCTGTTCCATTGATCTGTCTTATAGTTTTCTGCATACAGGTCTTTTGTCCCTTAGGTAGGTTTATTCCTAGGTATTTTATTCTTTTTGTTGCAGTGGTAAATGGCAGTGTTTCCTTAATTTCTCTTTCTGATTTTTCATCATTAGTGTATCTGTGCATTAATTTTGTATCCTGCTACTTTACCAAATTCATTGATTAGCTCAAGTAGTTTGCTGGTAGCATCTTTAGTATTCTCTATGTATAGTATCATGTCATCTGCAAACAGTGACAGCTTTACTTCTTCTTTTCTGATTTGGATTCCTTTTATTTCTTTTTCTTCTATGATTGCTGTGGCTAAAACTTCCAAAACTATGTTGAATAAGAGTGGTGAGAGTGGACAACCTTGTCTTCTTCCTGATCTTACAGGAAATGGTTTCAGTTTTTCACCATTGAGAACGATGTTGGCTGTGGGTCTGTCATATACGGCCTTTATTATGTTGAGGTAAGTTCCCTCTATGCCTACTTTTTGCAGGGTTTTTATCATAAATGGGTGTTGAATTTTGTCAAAAGCCTTTTCTGCATCCATTGAGATGATCATATGGTTTTTCTTCTTCAATTTGTTAACACGGTTTATCACATTGATTGACTTGCATATACTGAGAAATCCTTGCATTCCTGGGATAAACCTCACTTGATCATGGTGTATGATCCTTTTAATGTGCTGTTGGATTCTGTTTGCTAGTATTTTGCTGAGGATTTTTGCATCTGTGTTCATCAGTGATATTGGCCTGTAGTTTTCTTTCTTTACGACATCTTTGTCTGGTTTTGGTATCAGGGTGATGGTGGCCTCGCAGAACGAGTTTGGGAGTCTTCCTCCCTCTGCTATATTTTGGAAGAGTTTGAAAAGGATAGATGTTGTCTCTTCCCTAAATGTTTGATAGAATTCGCCTGTGAGGCCATCTGGTCCTGGGCTTTTGTTTGTTGGAAGATTTCTAATCACAGTCTCAATTTCAAGTGCTTGTGATTGGTCTGTTTATATTTTCTATTTCTTCCTGGTTCAGTCTCAGAAGGTTATGTTTTTCTGAGAATTTGTCCATTTCTTCCAGGTTGTCCATTTTATTGGCATATAGCTGCTTGTAGTAATCTCTCATGATCCTTCCTATTTCTGCAGTGTCAGTTGTTACTTCTCCTTTTTCATTTCTAATTCTATTTATTTCAGTCTTCTCCTATTTTTCTTGATGAATCTTGCTAATGGTTTGTCAATTTTTTCTTCTCAAAGAACCAGCTTTTAGTTTATTGATCTTTGCTATCGGTTCCTTCATGTCTTTTTCATTTATTTCTTCTCTGATCTTTATGACTTCTTTCCTTCTGCTAAATTTGGGTTTTTTTTGTTCTTCTTTCTCTAATTGCTTTAGGTGTAACGTTAGGTTGTTTATTTGAGATGTATCTTGTTTCTTGAGGTAGGATTGTATTGCTATAAACCTCCCTCCTAGAAATGCTTTTGCTGCATCCCATAGATTTTGGGTCATTGTGTTTTCATTGTCAGTTGTTTCTAGGTATTTTTTAATTTCCTCTTTGATTTCTTCAGTGATCTCTTGGTTATTAAGTAGTGTATTGTTTACCTCCATGTGTTTGTATTTTTTACAGAATTTTTTCCTGTAACTGATATCTAGTCTAGTAGCGTTGTTCTTGGAAAAGATACATGATACTTTTCCAATTTTCTTAAATTTACCAAGACTTGATTTGTGACCCAAGATATGATCTATCCTGGAGAATGTTCCATGAGCACTTGAGAATAATGTGTATTCTGTTGTTTTTGGATGGAATGTCCTATAAATATTAAGCCCATCTTGTTTAAAGCTTATCATTTAAAGGTTGTGTTTCCAAATTTATTTTCCTTTTGGATGACCTGTCCATTGGTGAAAGTGGGGTGTTATGGGGTGTTAAAGTCCCCTACTATTATTGTGTTAATGTCAATTTCCCGTTTTACAGCTCTTATCATTTGTCTTAGGTACTGAAGTGCTCCTATGTTGGGTGCATAAATATTTACAATTGTTATATCTTCTTCCTGGATTGGTCCCTTGATCACTATGAGTGTCCTTCTTTGTCTTTTGTAATAGTCTTAATTTTAAAGTCTATTTTGTCTGATATGAGAACTGCTACTCCACCTTTCTTTTGAATTCCATTTGCATGGAATATCTTTTTCCATCCCTTCACTTTCAGTCTGTATGTGTCCCTAGGTCTGAAGTTGGTCTCTTGTAGACAGCATATATACGGGTCTTGTTTTTGTATCCATTCAGCCAGTCTATGTCTTTTGGTTGGAGCATTTAATCCATTTATATTTAAGTTAACTATTGATATGTATGTTCCTATTACCATTTTCTTAATTGTTTTGGGTTTGTTATTGTAGGTTTTTTCCTTCTCTTGTGTTTCCTGCCTCCAGACGTTCCTTTGGCATTTGTTGTAAATGCTCGTTTGGTGGTGCTGAATTCTCTTAGCTTCTGCTTGTCTGTAAAGGTTTTAATTTCTCTGTTGAATCTGAATGAGATCCTTGCTGGGTAGAGTAATCTTGGTTGTACATTTTTCCCTTTAATCACCTTAAATATGTCCTGCCACTCTCTCCTAATTCTTTATCTTATCAGGAGACTACCTGACTCTCAATGTAACAGTAAGCTTTCTATATTGACCAGTCTTTTAATTTTTAATTGTTGGAAATAGCTTTATATCTATAGCTGTAAATCACTCATGGGATTTCTAGGACATAAGGATATTCAGATATTTATCTCTTAAAACTGTCTTTAGTGCTAATATAAGAACAATGAATTTTACTTCCTTCTTGCTTATTCAACAAAATGAATGAGATTAATAAACATTTAAACAGGCAATCAGGTATATTAAATAGTTAGCAAATGGATAATATCTGTTTCTCTGCGTGTATTTGTGTTTGTATGCACGTACAGGATCAATGTGGAATTGGAAATAAAGGCATCTTACAGATTTTTCTTTGTTCATGGAAATCATTTAACATATATAAAAATTATGTTATATTTTGATTTATTTCAGCAATGGATTTGACCAAGTTTGCAAAATAGGAGTAATCCATAACTTAAATTGTAAAATTTCATGTATGAAAGCCTTTGGCTTGACTCTCTTTCAAAAGCATCACATCAATTGTCACAAGAATATTATCCAATGAAATGTATAAAACCTCAGGAAATATGAGAACAGCATTTTAATAGCAATATTCCCTATAGAAGAGAACGTGATATTAGGCAATGAAACAGTCTTCCATCCTGTGACTCCTCATCATGTGGTCTCGGCATGTCTGTGAGAGAATCAGACATTTATTATTTCATATGCCCTCTGATACTTTGGGATTATCACTTAATTAACTTGGTATAAATAGATTGAACAAGTGGTGTAAATCCCAGTGGACACAACACTTAGAATTCTATGATGGATCCTCAAAAGAAATCCTGGAAAATGAACTAACAAGGAATAGAAAAATGACACCTGCTTCAGATCAGGATTTGAGATTATGACAAACACTTTATTTTTCTGCACACATTTTTTTTAGTCTGGCTCACACATTTACAAGTTATAAATAGACAGACATTCACTGAAATATTATAGGACTTGTTCCATGCTTCTCAGTTTGGGGAACTATTAAATATTAGAGATTGGTTTAATTTCTAGACACAATTCAAATACTTGCTCTATTATGGTGGAACTTAAGAGAATTCAACAAACCATTAGTTGATGATGGAGACATACTTTTATGTTGTAGACAACAAAGAGCATGTGTATATTATTTTTTGTAAAATATAAGAAAGATATAACTAATGTCATTGAGCTTTATTAATTTTTAAAGGTCTCCTTTAAAGTGAACTTAAACCTCTTAATCAAATCTCCCTGTGATCATTTAGGAATCTGATTCAATCTTTTTTGACAGTACCCTAAATAGTATATTTTAGAAATTTATTACGTCAGATCAAAGAGTAGTACTAGATGTTTCAACCCAAATTGCACCTAAAAGAAAGTATTAAAAAAAAAAAACACACACTATAATGCAATTTTAGGCAAACTATATCTTATATACATGTTATACAAGTAACTTTTCCTGGACTTGACTGTTAGTGGATCTTTGTAAATGGAAATAAATATTCATATCATTATTATTAAAAGGGCACTGGACATTTTATAATTTAATATATTTTAAAGTATACGAAGAATAGCAAACTGAAGCATACTTTTGCTGACACTACCCACAAATATTTTAGAGCTTAAATAAACAAATACATTTGTGTTTGCATCTAGGGACAGAAAGGTAGCTTAATAAATGAAGCCTTTAGTAAGGGACATCTCAGTTCCATAGAAGTCACTTCTAAATCCTTACAAGATGTTTCAGACACAGATCAATTGAATACATCACATGATATTACATAGAGACTTTTTTTTTCCTGCTGATACAAAAAAAAGTACTCAGTTTAAAAAAGTAAGATGCTTAAAAAAGGAGTTCTGAGAGTCTGTTTTGCTTGGTCAAAACTTCTGGTATGCTGACACATGTGAACTTTGAAGAGCCATCTATTTCAATAACCTGTTTGTATTTATTCATTCCAATGATCATAGGCTTTTATTTGAAGTGACAGTAGGATCATCAAATAATGAGTGCTGTTGAAAGATTTTTCTGGTAATATAAAAAAATGAATATCGAAATGTTGTTTCTTTTTTTCTGGATAATTATTTAATAAAAGTTATCTTCATTTTCATGAATTTTGGTACTCTCTCATTTTTCCATGCCCTTTTTTTTTTTTTTTTTTGTGTTACGCGCGTCTCTCACTGTTGTGGCCTCTCCCGTTGCGGAGCACAGGCTCCGGACGCGCAGGGTCAGTGGCCATGGTTCACGGGCCTAGCTGCTCCACGGCATGTGGGATCTTCCCGGACTGGGGCATGAACCCGTGTCCCCTGCATCAGCAGGCAGATTCTCAACCACTGCGCCACCAGGGAAGCCCCTGGCACTGTAATTTTTAAAGGACAAGTACCTTTCACCTTGCAAAAGGTAAACACAGCTTTTCAAGGATTTCTGTATAATAAATAATAGACAATCCAGTGATTTGCTCTAAGATATAGGGAACTTCTGGCTCATTCTAAATGGAATCAATAGCATAAATTTATTATTTAATGTCAAAGGGCTATTTCCAGCTGAATTAATGGCTTCTGTTGAGCTTTTTTCTGGACAGAAGCATGGATTTTGACTTATTTGTTAACCACGCCATCAACTCAAAGTAACAGTAATAATGAAAAAAATTAAAGTCTATTATTTATTGAGTGTGTCTACAATGCACCCATGCATTGTGTTAGGTGATGATAGATAGATAGGTACATAGTTACATAGACAGATAGTCAGTCTAACATTATCCTTGCAATCATTTTAATATTGACGAAATGGAGAATCACATAAGTTTAAATATATCAAATCTAGTATGAATTATAGGGAGCATTACATTGTGAGGGTATATAACTCGAAAAGAACCAGAAGTTAGGTTCTTTCCACTATACCTAACATTTCTAATTAGGACTCAGCCACCGCTTCTTTGAGGCAATTCCCAGGTGTCAGTATATTAAGGCAAAACCAAGGTTACAAGGAAATAAGCCTAGACCCACAAACCTCAAGAAAATCTACACCTCTAAGCTATTTAGTACTGGAATGGATTCTTGCCAGAAAAAAAAAAAAAAAAAAGATATATATCCGTTTTCACCTTTGGAGAACTTGGCAACAGAAATGAGGTAGGGTGTTTTATGGGCTACATATCATCTATTTATTTTTTTTACAAATAAAAACAGTCTAATCAGTGAACTTGAAAATTGACCAATGACTTAATAAGTTGTTTCCTGTTAATAAAGTTAATTCATCATGTACACATTTCTTATTATACTTTTTATAAGTGTACATTTTAATATAAAGATTGTGATAGTGAGATAATACAATTAGAATGTATTTTTGAAATGTTGGCTGTTTTGAGAATTACTACTTAATATTTACACTTCTTTCTTTCATGTTTTGAACCAACTGAGAAAGAGATATAGGAATTAAATGAGGATATAAATAATATACGATTTTTATTGGTGTTAAAGCTGGAATGAAAAAGCAGCCTAGGATAAGGTTTAAAATGGGTGGTCTACCAGTCCACCCTGTGAATTATATTTAACCTTTAAATTGCAGAAGCAGCAGCTGTGAAGAGAAAGTTAGAGAGAGGGAGAGGGCATCAAGCAGTTGGCCTATGTATGAGTACTGTTCTTTAACACATTGACTCAACAATGGGAGTCAATGAATGCCATTTTTTCTCTCTTGAGGTGGGATGTGAGAAAAATACATAGAATGCCTGGAAATATTACCTCATTCCTGCTTCTGCTTTGGGAATGGAATGGCCCTCTATGCAGAGGGATAATAACATTTCCCCAATAAATTTGGTGGGAAACTAAAATAGTTCAGATCAGATGTATTATAAGTACGAAATGAGATCATAAGCTGAAAATAAACAGACTAAGCGATAGTGGACATTGAAGAACAAATAAACTAAAACTGGCAACAAACAAACTGATTTTCCTAATTAGTTGCAATACACACAGATATCAGCAAGGCTTAGCTGAATATGCTTATGAGTGTTGAAAGGGGTGGTAGATAGCTCTATATACCTGGGAAGTCCATAGAGCCACGAAAAGCCTGAAACAAGGCAGGAGGTATTTAAGAAGAACAGAGAGAAAAACAGAAGGAATGTACTATGGACCATTAATATAGTAACAGGGTAGGCTTTCCTAAAATCACAAATTTATGCAGTGGCAAGAAGTAATTTTGACCCAGACATTTTAATGTTAAATAAAACAACCACCACTCATATAGGTCGCAAATAGAAAAAGCTTATGATGCACAACGATGGAGGATTTTCATACAAAACCACATGGATCTATTCCAAGATATTTAATAGTATGGCACTGCTTTAATTTATTTTGGTCCAAACTTTGTGCTTCAGTTTTGCAGGCTTAGAAACTGCCATTGGCAGCTTCCCAAGATTATATCCATCTCTCTCTCCATGGCTGCTTAAGTGAACAAAAAGGAAAAGATGTACAGTATTTATAAAGGAACAAAATTCAATTTGCTACTTTAAATGATAAATATGCAGAATACGACCAGATGACTATATCCTCAAGTCAATTAATTTTTCCCATGATTACGGGAAATCAAATTATAATCAATAGGTCTGTTGCTTGGTGAGAAAGGAAGAATTAGATAATTCAATATTTAATGGCATCAGACTGAAATTGCCTAACTTATACCTCTCCTCAGGATGGAGATAAGTAAGTACAACAAAATTCTAAGAATTTTAGATCTTGAACCAGAGCACTGCCCATCATTGTCTCTGTACATTTTAAGCAAGTATTCTCTCACCCATCACCCGCTGATTTTAGAATTTAACACTAAAAATGTTTTCTTTCTTTTTTTTTATTTTTTGGTCTGAGATTGGTATGTGGAGATTTACACAAATTACTCAGAACACTGGTAAATTCATGACTAGACTATTTATTGATTTTCTAAGTTAAGAAAATGGTGAAGAGAATAGTTCTTCTAATTCTAAATCTGGACATAAAAAAACTGAAGCATAATTGGAAATTTTAATGTTCCCTTCTAGAAAAATACGTGGCACCCTATATTATATTAAATCATACGAAAGCCTTCAAAGAAATAGCCTCCAAAGCCAGAGCTTCTCAAAGGGTAAATGGATAAAGAAGGACAATAGAAGCACTACACAAGTAAATACTTATAATTTAAAATGCTGCAAAAGGAGAAAAAAGAAGGAAGTGTATGAAAACCAAACTGGCTGCTTATGAATTCATACCTTTGGGATATTTAAATGAATAAAAGGAAAACAGAGGTTATAGGTGCCATAACTGGGGAAACTTAAGGTTTAAACCAAATTGCTGAAAAATTGAATCAGGCACAGGAAAGATAACCCCTGAGGGTAACAGGAAAAACTGGCCAGCCCACTGTCATTTGTCCTGCCCAATTTGCTTTCCCCAGTCAGATGTCCCAAATCCTTACATATGTGGAAGCAAAGGTTATGAAATACAAGTATCCTATAAGTATTTACTATTAGTATATTCAGAAAGTCCAATTCATATTTGTCTAATCAATTCTTAAAAAACAATGACCCAAACCCACATTCCTTAAGAGCATTTTGCCCAAAGATTGATCTGCCGAGTGGACAGTTAGCTTAAATTCAGCCTCCCCTTAAGTATTTTTGGAACTATTTTGAGACCTATTTTTTGTTGTTATTAATACTGTATTATCTTGAATTACTGACATCTTTATAGACTAATCAATAAATCTAGCAGTACTTTCTCACTTATTTTTTCACTTCCAATATACATGTATCAAATCTACAATATTTTCTGACTTTTTAATAGACGCATGTTTTTCTTTCGTCTCTTCCAAATATTTTGAGACATTTTTACATCTTTACTTAAAGACTCTTTCTCCAAAAATGTTTTATTCCTAGTAACTTAAACATTTATAGTAGTCTTTGGGAATTTCATTCACTGTACTTATGCCTTTGTTCTTTGTTGTTTTATTCCACTGTATGTGTCTGTGTTTACTCCATGCATTAAACAAATTAGTACCTGCCAATATTCATTTCTGTTAATGTTTTCTTAGATATTGATATTCTGACAGGAAAAAAACAACAAAGGGAATTGGATGAGTCAGAATGTTATTGAACTCCGTTAAATCTTATTTTTCAAGTTAATTTTTAAAATGTAAAAGTGAAACAAAAGGATACATTGAACATTGGTGTCACCATTATGCTAAAATTTCACTGGTGTTTCGAAGCAAGTCATGATTGTCCACTTTGGATCGTCAGCAGTTAGTTGATTACTGAGCAGAGTCATAAACAGCACACTGTTTAAGAACTGTAAATTAGCAGGTTTCCCTTATTCAGTAGTGCACAAATGTTAGCTGTAATTAATTTTTTCAGTGATTAATTATGTAAATAGACTTTGAGCTACACACTTAAGTTAAAACCCCAACCCAGACATGGATATAACTATATTTACCCTATCCCCCCAACCTGTTCCCAGAATCTGCAGGGAGGCTATCTATTGACCTTAATACTTAGTTTGAACAGCTATTACACTTTGGTACCAGACTTCTTCCTATAGAAGCAATAATTTTTATTTTTTAAAATTAATTAATTAATTTTTTGCAATTCTAATTTTTTAATGTCCCTCTATTTTCCCAGTTTTCAGGCAATGAAAGCATTTTAGGAAATTTAAAAGACTGGCAAGCCGCCTGAACCTTAAAACCAAGAGATTTTGAACCAGTTGGTCTCCTTTTAAGTTCAGAAACCATATCAGTTAAAATTAGGTTTCACAGAAAATGGCAGAAACATCAAGGTAATAATAAATTAAACAAAATGGGTAGAAATTAATTCTCCCCCATGTAAATGTAGGTAAATACAGATAATCCAAGGTGGACAAGACATTTTCATGACCACTGGGTCCCAGCTCCTTTTTTTTTTTTTAACATCTTTATTGGAGTATAATTGCTTTACAATGTTGTTGTTAGTTTCTGCTGTATAACAAAGTGAATCAGCTATACATATAAATATATCCCCATATCTCCTCCCTCTTTTGTCTCCCTCCCACCCTCCCTATCCCACCCCTCTAGGTGGTCACAAAGCACCGAGCTGATCTCCCTGTGCTATGCAGAAGCCATAACTTTTAATGCAGCTAATCTCCCCAAGGCTTGGAAATCAAGCTCATCTATTTGATACTGTAGCATATTGACAGTAAGTGAGATAAAAGAGGATTTTCTGGGCCAAGCCACCTAAATTTGAATTGTATTTTTTAGATAGGTCAGTCCTCAAAGACTATCACCAGGAAGAGTCATGTCTGGCAACAGAGGGGAGAACAGAGAGGAAGAGAGAGGGAGATTGTGAGGGGAAGAATTGAGGTTCAAGTACCCAGTCAACAAGAGCTGGGAAACAAGGAACTTCTGGAGGCTGAATGGGAAGTACAGACATGAATAAAGAAGAATCTGTCCTGGAGAATGCATTCAGTTGAAGCGGTCTGGTACAAATCCAATAGCATTTGAGGATTAGAAAGTTTCGTAAATCCAGAGTGTTTTGGCATATGTCCTATAGATTGGTATACCCCAGTGTGACCCTAAGTTTCTATGGTGTATGCCATGTTTTCCTTAGGGAAATGGACAAAACGGTGTGAGAGTAATGTGACGCCCTTATCTTATTTGTCACCCCTCACATGCCAACCTATAGCTCTTAACTTCATTTAGCCCTTTCTATAATGACAAGAAATACAGGCCCTTTTCAAAACCACTTGATGCTCGTAAGTGGCATTAGCAGAGGCAAGCCAATCTTGACAGAGACTAATAGAACAAAACCTATCAAAAATGCATAAGAGGGAAATATGGGCACATTGCTTTAAAATTTCAGAGTAGTACTGCTCTATTAAGACCTTGTCAAAGGTTAAAGCTTGAGGCTAGGGAAAAAAGAAAAAGGTATGGAGACTGGTCATTTGAAACTGGGGTAACAAAGACTGAACAGAGCTATTGTTGAGAATACATGATAATATGAGGTTTAAAATTAAGTCAACCAAAATTATTTTCAAATTTCTAGTATATGCCAGGCATTTAGTCAGGTACTGGGTACTGAGTATATAGTAAAGGATAAAAGTGATGGCACAGAGAATACATCACTACCAATCTTAATTCTTTACACCTTTTGTAACTGGGCTACTGGTCTTTAGTCATGGAAAGGGTATAACAAACAGAGCTCTAAATATATGAGAAGTGGATGAATATGAAATTAAATAAGTTAATGTTTTTTTGGCTCAGGCAAATTACAACCCAGAACTTGCTAACAATTTAAGAATGGTAAAGGTATCAAAACACTACCATCTTGACTTTTAATTAAGGGGGAAAAAGCATATTCAGAAAAATACAGCTTAGTAATCTCCATTTTCCTAATTAAACAAATAATTCTATATTTTTTGAGCAAGATTATCCAAGGAACTGGGCAGAGTTTACCATCTAGTGGAGACATTGTTATGTTAAACATTAATTAGTCAGTAAGGTGAAACTATGATGATAGAATGTGCAACGTACACCTAAGGTTAAAAAAGAAACATGCCTACATCTCTAGGAAGTGCAAAGAAAATATATTGGTTAAGCTACCAATAACAGAATATTGAACTAAAACAAGGCAAAAACACCAAGAATGTCTATCACGTAACTTAAAAAGAATCTCAGGTGGTTCAACAATGTTATCAAGTACTCAGGTTCCTTCCATTAGTCTGCTCAACCATGTCTGCCCTTATGATCAACAGAGGGCCCAAACCTTTTTATGGCTGACCCCTCACTGAAAAAAGGGAGAATTTCCAAGATGGCAGTGGGCCAGTCATGGCCTATTCCTTTGTCCTAGGGGTGGGGGTGGGGTAGTCTGCTCCTTGTGCCTTTACTGCCTGAACCCTAAACAAAATCCAGGATCTATAAGCCAGGAAAGGAAGTAAATAGTTGTTGTGAGGCCTTCAACAGGTCTGCTATAGGAACTTACACAAAACTGTTAATATTTTACCTTGGACTTGATGCATGCAGGACCTACCAATCTATCAGGCACAAAAGGTATAATGCTTAGGACACACAGTGCATTTGGGGACAAGAAAATATTTTCATTTCCTTTAAGTCAGAAAACAGTAAGTTTTTAGATAGAAGAAAATGTATTAACATGTAAAATCAATATACTCATCTTTATACAAATGTGATTGTGAACCATAAGTTTAAAATTTTTTCTATAGTGGCAGGGGCCCATGGAAGTTATAATACAGCTCTAGTTGCATGTGTGTAGCATGCTAGGTGCACTAAGAGAGGAAGTGCATTCAAGGTGAAGGGAACAGCATATGCATTCCTCATGGGAAAGGTGAACCACCTATTTTCAGACAAATTGATATCCACAGTCTCAAATTCCCAAGTGACCCTAGAATCATTACATGCATAAGCAGACAACTGCAATGAGGATACTCAGATTAATTTATTCCAAGTCAATTTCCAATTAAACTGGACATAATAAACAGGTGTTCCCAGAGATGCCAATGATAATACAGCGACATCATTTTAACAGAATTTCCTTTCAATTTTTCAAAATGATAGAACAATATTTCCAAAAGAAAGGTGTGCCCTTTTTAAGACTAACTCTGGGTTCCATAGACACTGTGCCATATACATATGGGCACAGCCCACACACATATATTTTTGCTTTTTGACATCTTTTCTAAACCGGTACATTTGAGAAGTGGCTATCTCTGTATTTTTGCTGTCAAGGTCCTTTATTTGCCAGCTGGTTAGGAAAGAAGGAGGCAAAGGTTGATTTGCTTCTCCCCAGAAACAAATCTGTCATATTACTGATGTTCCACTATAGCAGCCTTGTGGGACTGGGGAGGCCAGTCCTCCTCCTTTAGGGCACTTCCTGCTCAAATACACACAACAAATTTTCTTCTAGATGAATCGGACATCAGAATGGCAATCAAGTCTGTTATGTTAGGAAAAAATAGTCACAAAAAGCTTGCCTAGCTATTTCTAATAATCAGAGTACTTTAAGAAGCTTCTTATAATACATCCTCACGCATAGAGGTTTTCTGGCTTTTGTAGTTGCAAGAGTCTTATTTTAGAGAGCAAAACTGCAAGGCTGAGTGATCAAAAGCGTCAGAGCTTCTCTGGCAGAAATAAATGTGGTTCAAACATTAGTAAATATATATGCTCTAATGAAAATATCTTTTTATAATATAGTTCCCCAGTCTCAGTTGTGAATTTCCATGGGAATTATTTCCAAAGACAAGCTGCAGGGAAAACATCAATTAATCTGCTGAATGAATTTTTGAATCCATTCTCAATGCTGAGACCCCCTCCTGGTGCTTGGTAATTACCCCAATATTTTCTGCACACTTGTTTAAATGGCTTCCTCTTGGGCTTCCTGTGAAGAAGGCCTTTCTCTCTGCTGATCTGAGAGGCAGCTTGCCTTATCGCTGTGCCTCATTCCATCTGCAACTCGTTGGGGGGTCCCACTAATCATTGTCATTGGAACACTGGAGGAGCAGTCTGGGGACATAGATAGATGCAACACCAAAGGAGACCAGGGACCTTCCAACAGAGTACTCATCTCGGTAAATGCTTCATGTCCTCCCAGATTCAATGCAAGAGGTGAACTCTTTTTAAAGCAAAAGCCTGCACCTTAATTATACAAATACAGTGATCAAAGTCATTATCATTCTTTTCAAACAGCAAGGATTTATCAGAACGGTGTTGTTACCTTTGACAGAAAATATTTTGGTCCTTGTGAAGAAAGAGAGAAAAATACAATGGGGGGGGGGAATAAAATAAGAGGAAAGGAAAATTGGTTTAAAACAAAAATGCTGTTGCTAGAGAAATACAATTTAAAAAGCAGTTGATGCAAAAGAAAGATAAATGTTGTAAAGTGTTGAATTTTGAAAGTACTTCAAAGTGTATTCAAATGTCACACTGATTTTTCTTACATCTTTAAGTAGTAAGTTTCAAAAGATAAATGTAATCCACAATTTATCCACACATGATTCATCTATAAACAGATAAAATAAAGCACAGTGATTTTTTCATATAAAAGTATGCTCCTATTTTAAATATTTATTCTTTAGTTTTCTTAAATAAAGATGACATTCATAGTTTTGGAGACTGTGACATGCGTGAATATCATTTCCTATATAAGTTAGGTCAGAGGTTCCTTGAAACTGTCTCTGAGATATCTGAGGACAAACTGCTACTTTGCTTAGTGTGTAATAAGTGAATGTGGGTAATTTAACTCAAAAACTAAAAGATATAATCTAACCAACATAAGCAATGGAAGTTTTTGATGCACAAGTATTTGAACAAAAGAAAATTAAGTAAAAGGCTAAGGGAGAATGTCATTCCTTTTAATCCTAATAATATAAAAATCTCGGTTCAATAATTTGTCTCTGAATGGTCTGATTCCCAATATTTAAAAAGTTTGAGATAGCTTCTCATTTATAATGCTAGTTATTTCTAGGACATAAACTTGTAATATCACAACCACTATTGTTCTACTTGCTATCATCCAAATAAATAAAATATTTAGAAAGCCTCTATATTTAGAATATTTAGAAAACCTCTATCAATATTTATTTATATACTGGTATGCAATATCTATACATCAGAGTTCAAAATTGTACCCATAAAACAGAAGATCCAGTCATAATAATAGACTGGAGTCTGAAAACCAAGAGCAAATCTCAGTTAAGATTCAAAGGTCTATATTGATCTTTAATTTATCTCTTCTTCTTCTTCTCTCTCAAAAATCCACACTAATCAGAAATTGCCTCCACTTTTCCAAAATGTTCCTATGTTATTAAGTTGTTCCCTGTTGCTAAAAACCAATGGTCAATTCTCCTTGCTCATCTTAGTTGACCTAGTAGTGACATGTGTCATCGTTTCTCAGACCATTTTCCTTGAATATTTGCTCCCTGGGCTCCAGATCATCATTCTCTCCTGATTTTCATCCTAGATCACTGACTCTTTCCTCTGGCTTATTCTGATTGTGTTGGTTTATCTGCATTTCCCTGATTTCTAATCATTTAAATGTCCTGCTGCTCAGTACTTGTATCTTTCCTATCTGTCTACACTGATCACCTTGAAGGTCTCATTCAGCCTCAAGAGTTTTAAATACCATCTAAATGCCTATGACTCAGAAATTGAAACTTTTCATCCTGCATATCTATCTTGTACTCCCAACTTTTATGTCTAACTTTTTACCTTAATTTTGATGAATGATAAACATCCCAAATTTATACTCGGAACAAAACTCCTGATCTTGCCCCAAATATCCTCCTGAGGTTTCCTAAACTCAACAAATGGAAAATCCATTTTATCATTACTGAAGCATAAAACCTTGGATTCATCTGACTCCTCTGGTTCTTTAACTCTCCACACTTGATATATCAGCAATGTGCTAAAAAAACAGCCAGACTGATCCTTTTACAACTCAGGGAAGGTCATGACACTCTTTTACTCCAAATTGTCAATGGCATCCCATGTTGCTCAAATGTAAAACCATGTTTTCTTCCAATGGGCTACAAGATAAGGTTTTCTACTACTGAAAACCTTACTTACTTTTCATTCATTATTCCTTACTTTTTTCTTTGCTTACTACAAAACTGTCACTTTAGACTTCTTCTGCTCCTAGATCAGGCCCAACATGCTCTCATCTTTGCTTTCCTGATCCTTCTGTTTGGAAAGCTCATCCTTCAAATTTCTGCTTAGTTTACTCCATCATTTCCTACAGGTCTTTGTTTATATATTGACTATGCTCTTGTTAGTGACTGTGTGTGAACTTGGGTGAACTATCTTAATTTTCTGGTATACATTTTTCTAATCTGTACAATTTTGATCAAACTTATAGAATCACTGTAAGATTTAAATGAGATAGTATAATAGAATTTGTAAAAGCTGTATGAATGATATATATCTCAGTCCTCAATAAAATATGCTATTCGAGGTATATAACAGCAGAGTATATAAAAGCTCAAATTACGCTAAAATAAAGTTTATATCAGCACCCCTACACCTCTTGAAACATGATTACAGATTTACCCAGTCTCTAGAAAACAACCAGTAAAGGAAAAAGTAAGTAACAATCCAGACAAATAGTCAAAATATTTGACTAGACTAGAAAAATACATGTTATATGTAAAAGCATACAACATGTGAGAGTTTAAAGACAGTATTCTTCAAAGTGAGGTGTCTCAGAAGAGTCCAATGTCAAATAGGCTAAAATCAAATTTTTACGTTTCAAAACCAACTCTGTCTCCAGAGTTATCATGTACAACAGTAGTCAAATTTGAGAAGCAGTACTGTAGTTGATGACATGGACTTTGGTGCTTGATCATTTGGGCTCAAATCAACAGTCTTCTACTTGTTAGAAGATAAGTGTAGCATGGATCCACGTTGGGCCAGTTAATCAGTTTCTCTGGTTACCTTACCTATGTTCTCTTCGCCTAACTTTCAGATCTGAAAAGTGGGAAAAATTAGACTACATTCTATTTTTGTGATAATTAAATAATCAATGATATAAGACTTAGAGCAGCGCCTAGTTCACAGGAAGTGGTAAATGGTTATTAGTAACATTAACCTAGAACCAAATCTTTTGTAGAGCTCTGCATGGAGAATAAAGTAACTCTAAGGTATAGGTAGAATAGGTTAGGTAGAATCTAATATAAATAGCTGATATCTCCCAGAATTATATGTCCCTAGCTACAAGTGTTTTTATGGCTCCAGTGATTCCAATGTACCAAAATCACTGTCAGGAAGGAAGATAAGAAGCTGTTGTGCTGCGTGTCATTTATCTCCTTTCAGTCTCCCCAGAGTCTCCATTTCTCAAGTTTGGACAAGGAGTCAGCTGGAGTCTCAACTGGAGTCAAAAGTTGAGCTCACTGCATTGGATTATCTTGTCCTAGATGCAGATCTGAACCAAATCCCATTTGGGGGACCAAGAAATGTCAAAAGCATGTGTTAGCTTTGAAGTGCCCTGAAACTTAAAATTATCCTTTAGACCCTTGAAGAATTTAGAGCTCTTCAAGTATTACAGCTTCTTGGTGAGATACTTAAATCTATCTGTCCTAAATTTCTGTCCTAATGATTTCTCAGGGGCAGTTTATTTTCCATCAGTCTGCTATTCTAGGAAGTACTCAAAATGACCTATTTCTGTCTGGACCAAAGTGTGGGGACAATATGAATCAGCTGAATCCTGAAGTGAGTGTTTCTCACTAGTAACTGAGTTTTGATAAAAGGAAAAAAAGGGAATGGCTGAAATCTGTGGGTACAAGAGAATTTTTTTTCTTTTTCAAGTAACTCTAACATAGATCCAATCTCTTCTCACCAATCATGTGTTTGGTACAAATACAGATTTCAATTAGTTTAAGATCATATTTTATATCTAATGTTATCTAAAATGCAACTCGTTTTACTCCCATTTCTTCTTATACTAACATTTTAGTGTGCTGTTGCCTTCCATTATATACCCTTTGCATCTTTGGCTAGAACTCATGGCACTGGGTCTATGTATGAGTGTGATGGAACAGAACTGTAGGAGCATAATGCATCATTACCATTTTTGCTTTCATATAAACCACAAACCATTTTAATTCTGAATAACCTGTACTTTTAGTTACAACTCATATTCAGTAATTGGCTTTTGTCCTTTATATGCGCTATGAAAACTGCTCTTTTATAATTTATTACCATAAAAGGAAAAAAATACTAAAGTGAAATAGTTATAGGTCTAGGTACAAATCTCCAATGAATTTATAAATTCTACTGAAGAGTTGAAAGTAAGTATGTTGATTTGGGCAAATGAGTTTATCATTTAGGCAAATTCATACTATTAAAATGAATTTAGGAAAACTCTAAAAGGGTGAATTTGGGGGGCATAATGTCTGCTGTGTTTCCTTTATTTCAATTAATTTTACCCAAAGGTAATTAATCAGTTCAAAATTTCATGTTAATTCTTATATTAATAATATTTTCTGAAATACCGATTCAATGTTACTGCCTTGGGTGACTTAAATAATATTCTCTTTTTAGCAAATAAGGGTCTCAGAAGATGCTCTCTTATCCATTCCATTAGTGCATATAATTGGGAACTTGCAGGCTACAGAATCCTCCTTTTTCCTTAGAAGTTCGAAGCTAACTATTGATAGTGAATTAAAGAAAGAAAAGTGTTAAGTTGCATTCATGTCTGAAGAAGTTTTTGTGAAATGTTTTTGAGAGGTAGAGATATAAAGAATGAGAATGTTTTGATCACTTAACTTGCAAATGACTTTTATTACATATATGTCATACATATATATATCATATAAATATAAATAACATATATGTCATATAAGTACCATATAAATAGAATGTGTTTTTAAGCCATATGATTTTCTCTTCTTAAAATGTTTCACAAAATGCCTGAAAATTTTCTGAATAATGAAGCAATCTCTGTGATGATGATGGACGCAGAGGTTTACTTGCAAACAAATAATCAATCCAGACAAACACAGAAAACAAAAAAAAATGCCAGTTTTATAACTAAAAGAAATATTCGTTGAATGAAACAAGGGTCAGTAAATTTATCTCACAGAACAGACAGAGCATCACATGTTTCTGAATGTTAGTTTAAAATGCCCATGATATTTTCTTTCTGGGCTGACATTTTCTTCTCTCCAATTCAGTTTGTAACTTAATCCTGTACAACTTTATGATTTGAATAGTAATTTTATACAGTAATTTCACTGCATTCTAAACTATCACTTTGTGTTCTGTTACCACTTATACAGATGTGGTTTTTTAAATTTTTCATTATTTTGATACAGTTCGAAGAAATGTTTTGGTGAGGGAAATTTCTCTTTTAAATGTTGGATATTGCTTCTTTTGAAAACAGAAAACACTAGGCATGGAACAAAAGTATGTTCTCATTTATTATTCATTCCATAAATATTATTCAGCATCTATTATATATAGGATGGTCTCTGACACATATTGGAGGATAGATAGCTCTGTAAAACCTTATTTTTCCTTCAAGAAATCTTACCCGAATGACAAGAAAATAGTTGCTGCTGATTCCCTACCACTCTGGGCTGGCCCAGCACTGCCAGGCAAATTGCTAAAGTCACACCAGAAGCATTCCACCTCTCCATCTCTGTCGTAGGTCAAGACTCCTGCTAGTCTGAGCTACAGAACTACCTATTTAATTATTGCATCTTTTGAAACACACACACACACATCCCCCCACATACACACACAAACCCCTTACCCCTGTTGGACATTGGACATTGCTAATAGGACAATGACAGAGTTATTGAAACCCATTTGAGGAAGGAAATATTTCTTTGACTTGCTTACATTTAGAAAAACATATTACAGTCAGAATAAAGTCTATTTCTTTCCACTTTATTGCTTCCTTGTGTGGATATGCTGAACTAAGAATCAGGGCTTGTTACCTTTTAGTTATGACCCTTGACTTTCCCAAGAATGTTTTAAAAACCTGATTTTAGTCAAAACTCAATTTCTCAAAGAATCTTTTTTTTTGAGTCTTTCTATTATACACAATGCCAGGGAGCACAACAAGTGAGACAATGTGGGGGACACAGCTGCTATACACTAGTTTCTGAACTGCAAATGGCTTACTGTGAGACATTAAACAGGAATCTTGTGAAAGAGACCTGACTTAGAAGCCTGACACGGGCCAAGAGACACAGTGTACTCTCTCTCCCCTAGACACAGTACTTGGGAATGGAGGGTAACATTGATCATCCTCCTAAAAGCCCAGGGACTGACTTAATCCCAAATGTCTCAAATTTGGAAAAATGTACTGCTAAAGGAATAGAGTAATATCTGCACTCTATAAATGTGATGGCAATTATTACAACAGCATTATGCAGTTTGGACTTGAGAAAAGAAAGATATCTTATCAGAACAGTTAAGAAATTGAATGTGTCCTCATGCGGAAACCTTTTGATGAAGAACTCTAATTCCTTAGATAATCTTTTTACAGATTCTCAAGAAAGTTCACTTTAGGGAACAGAATGCCAGTTGTACAACAGGCAATGGCAAAACTAGACATAATAGGAAAACACTTCACAGTGCTAAGAAAACATCTAAATACAAAAATCCAAAGACATATCACCAAACCTTCTCTGCTTATCCTAAATAGCAAAGGGAGCCGATGTTGAAAGGTGAAGAAAATAAGAATTACAGATTATATGAATTATTTATATTAGCTGACCATTCTAGCATGGTATGGCTCTGATCATTAACCATCATATATCTCTTTGATATTCACCTAGGAGATGGCCAAATAAAGATGGTCATATGCTCAACAAGTACCAACACAAAAAAATGACTATTATTTGAAGAGACTGTCTCCTCTAACTCATAACTTAGATTATATACTTGAAATATAGATCTAGGACTTTGCCCACATACTGATGCTGTAATAAGCATAAATATATAATGATGTAAATATACGCATATGAGTGTAAAAATTAAGATACATGTCATGTATCTGCAAATAATTTTCTGTGATCACAATTAACTTTATATATTATACATTTTTTTCAGTGAATAACTTAAGGAAAGGTTGAAGTTATTTTTACTTGGATAATTTATTTTTAAACATAGGCATAGTCTATGTTCACTGTAGTGGAAGATGGTGTGACTAATGTACACGGACAATTAGATTTCATTGCTTTAGTATTATTGGACAAAGTCAATCAACTGCCATAAAATTGCATTAGGCTCTGCTTTCCATGTGGCAACTTACAATGTTATACAGTCAGACCAATAATTTTGATTTAACATCACCACCATGTTTGTGTACCTACTGAAGGCACCTTTCACATAGAATATAAAGTGAATGGCACCTAGTTAAATTGTGCAACAGGGCAGGAATGCATATCACATAAGTTGGCAAAATGTGACAAGGACTTTGCAATATAAATCATTTACCTGATTAACTAGGAAAAGGGAGATTTTTCTGGCTGATCAGTCTATAACCAAACTTCTGCAAGTGCTTTGGAACTACTAGTTTTTTTAATTGAAGAATATGATATAAGTGAAACAAATTCCAGCTAAAATTGACTTTAGGAGTTCTTTTGGTTAACATTAAGTGATTTCCTTGAGGTAAATATATTTCCTACCCTTTTGAGCAAAAACATTCTATAACTACCTCCATAAATGTGAAAATGTGCTAAATTGTCCTTCAAACTTTTGTTTTTGCTAAGTCCATCATATTTCATAATCTATCTTCAAACATACTTATTTCTATTTAAAAAATCATATTAAGTTATAAGTTACATTAAAAAGTACAAACTAACGAGTTCACAGGTCTATTAATTTTTATGAAGTGGACACATCCAAAAACAAAATCCAAAACAAGAAACAGGACACTATCCACATTTCAGAAGCTTCCCTCAAGCCGTGTCCCAATAGCATCCCTCCTCTTTAGAGGTAATCACTTTTCTGCAGATTAGATTGTTTCTGAGCATTATTCAAATGGACTTTTACAGTATGTTTCCTTTTATGTCTGACTCTAAAATGATTGTGATATCAGACTATGTTGTTGCAGGTGGCTGTCATTTGCTCCCTTTCATTTCTATATCCATTGTAAGAATATTACACAGTTTATTCATCCACTATATTCTTGTAAACAATTTTGTTGCTTCCAGTTTGGGGTCATTTCAAATAATGTTGCTACAAACATTTTTGAACATGTCTTCTGGTGCACAAACATAGACATTTCTCTTGTTACTGTACTTAGAAATGAAATTACTTACTTATGGGGTACTCATATGTTTATGTTTAGTAGATACTGCCAAAAAGTTCAACAAATTCATTATAACACCAACTTGAAGTCTATAGTGCTATTTGTTGCTTGGTAGCTTATATTATCTTTGGAAATATTTTTACTGTTTTTCTTCAAATAGTGTTCATGCTGCAGTGCCTTTCACTTCTCCCTTTGTTACTCTAATATATAAATATTAATTTTTTTTACCATGCCCCAAATGTGTCTTACTCCTTTTTCTATATTTTCCAAACTTTTTAATCTCTCTGTGCTTCAGTTTGCTAATTTTCACTGATTTAACTTCCAGATCATAAGTCCTTATTTGGGCTATGTGTAATGTACTATTAAATCAATTTATCAAGTTCTTAATTCTAGGTAGTATGTTTCTCTAATGTTAGAGTTATTTTTGAACTATTTTCTTTAAATTCTAATTTCCTACTGAAAATCTCCGTAGATAGATATATATAGATAGATATTTGGATATAAACTTCAGTTATTTGAAATATAAAATATGGCTCATACCTCCACTATTTGGTTTTTGATTTGTCCTGTAGGTCTGTTTCTATTGTATGGTTTTTCACTTAGTTTTCAACAAGTTTTCTTTTCTTTTCTTTTCTTTTCTTTTTTGGTATCCTGGTGTTCCTGTTTTTTTGTTTTTTTAATTCCAGGCATTCTGTATGAAAATGTGTCCAGGTTATTTGTGAGTATACAAAGTGTTATTATTTTCTTCTTTTGTCCCTAACAAGAAGTTACACTATGGGAAGATAGCTTTAATCTTACCAGGAGTTAACTCTTTTGAGGCTAGGTTTCTGTCTTCACGAGAGCAATTCTACATTCTGTCTGGCCATTCTCTTTGAGCAAATTTCTTCAGAGACCCCAACTAAAATCCTAAATGTGTTCCAGCACTCACCACCCTCCCCATGTCCCCATGAGACTACTAAATGCTTTTCTCAACTTCTCAGCATTTCCTCTGCTGCTTAGACTAAGGACAGATCATCATGATATAATCAGGGCAGAAACGGCTGAAGTTTAAGATCTGGCTATAACTTGTAAATAAGCAAATAACTCCAAAGCAACAGCAACTTCCAATATCAGGGTCACTTCTTTTTGTTTCTTATCTCTCTAAGATATTGACCTCTAAAATTCTGACTGACTTGATGGTTTTCTGATGTTTTTAAATTGATTTTTTAAAATATTTTATTTACTTTTCTAGTTTTTCTCAGCAGAAGAGTTAGTCTGATACAACCTGATCTGCCATAGTCAAAAGCAGAAATTTTATGTATTTATTTTTCACTCAAACCATGCTACATTTACATATATTTTATTCAACAAGAACAGCAGTATAGTGGGAGGCATATATAACTTTTGTTTTAATTTATAAACATGTCTTTTTATCAGTTCAGTAAAACACTTTAAACATAAGACCTGACATCAAAAGCACAAATTTATTATTTATATATAGACTTCTTTATGTTCCTAATATGATGTTTGGGCTTTGTTTCTAAAGACTTAATTAGGCAAATTATTATGGAATTATTTGAGACTGCAGTCTAAACATAAATATAAAAGTTAAATAATATCTTCACAGAGTAGTCTCTATTGGGTATATAAATGTAGCCATATGAAGCTATTAATTTTTAGAAGGAAATACACAAATATGCTATATAATTTCAGCTCATCTTTATATGACTATATTTTTTCCTTTGGTTAAGGATAAATCCATTGAATAATTATATAATCAAATAATTTATTTTTCCTTTGGTTTTAGAAATAGTAATTTCATTAAATTAGAAATAATCAGTAAAATTGTGTACTTAAGAGAATTTTTGGTGATAATATTTAACCACGGATATGGAGAATTATATATATTTTTGATCACAAAGTCTGTCTCAATTTTGAAGGTGTCAAAGTTTTTAATTTATTTTACTGCTGGCTCAAAAACCTGAAAAGAACTCTTTTCTTCACAATGTGAGAACAAATGAATATTCCTAGGAAAAATGTAATATAGGTTGCCAGAATGTCCTTCCACATAATTGTGGAATAAAGAAAATAAGCCCACTGATTAGAATTTAATTAGTTATATGTGTACATGTTGATGTTTACTTAAGTATGTGTCTTCTCACTTCATTTTCTACTTGTACTGGTAAAAATGGAAAAATTTGTAATATTTACACTAATTCAATATTGGATAAAATAAAATATGCTACGTTGATTAAACATTTCAGTCAGTTCTGCCTTGTTTATGGTCTCATCTCCCATCCAACCCTAGAAAACCTAGTGCTGCTAGAGACTTCCACCGGATGTCCTTTTAATAGCTCAACCACTTTTATTCAAACTATGTTCTCTGAGCAGCTACAATATGCCTCTCCTTAGGCTGACTGGGGAAGTGTACCTCAGTGCTGAACAGGAAACTCTGGAACTGCATGCTGAACCACAGAGCATACCCTCCATCCTTCCTCTACTCTGATCCTCTCATTCACATCCCAATAGTCCTTCTCAAGTCCCTGTGTAAGCAGCCTGGGTGGTTTCTTAATCTTTGAGTAATGAAAAGGTCCTGACTCTGATATGGATCTGTCCTTAGAATCTGGATACCATCCCCATCTGGGTCCACAAACTATCCTTGCTCTGATTCCTACATACATCCACACAAATGTATGGCCAGATTTCTGAGAATCAGCCTTCTGCTAAACTACGATAATTCTCCTCCTATGTGTTGGGACAAATCACTACTTTGCTTTATTCCTCTTTGCTGTACTTTTTGCCATTTGCCTGGATCATGACCAGAAATTACCTCTCTCAGTTGAGAGTGTCTTCCAGCCTGGACCTCCTCACTTACCAGCATCTGGACACTGGGGCTTGTTCCATGGTATGTCAAGCCACAGCCTCTTTCTTGCCTTCACTGTTATTTGTTACAAATTAGCTGCCATGCTCCTTCAGGAATTCAGAGACACAACAAATCTCATATAAGCAATCCTTTGCTCTGTCACAGAATTGACCTCTCTTTAATTTCCTCTGTAAAGGATACATTTATTTTCTAACTATAGGGACAAGTTTATCACATTAAAATAACAGTCAAATATTATTCAATCTTAAAAATAATCAAATATAATATATAATATCTAACATACAAGGAAAATAGAAAATTTGAGGAAATGAAAATTCAGAATATATTCCTTACAGAAAATATTATATGCTAGCAACAAGACCCTGGTATATTTATGAATTTTTCTAATACCAATGAAAGAAGCTGAATTATTAACAATCACCAAAATTCAGTCTGTAATATCAATCCCATATTAAAAATATATGACTTTAGATAGTCATTCCATTTGCTTCAAATCACAGCTTGAGGTGGTATATAAGTGGAAGAGTAAAGAAAGAAGAGTATACACACTGGTGAGTCTACCTTGGTAATCAAGGAGTGAAAAGATTTTACAATCAGATCACCTTTACCTACAAAACATGATACTTAATAAATTATTCAGTTAATCCATCAATGCATCCTCACCCCAAATTGGAATCTATGATGAATGATTATATAACATTCAGAAAAAAACTCTTCTAATACTTATTTTCACTAGAATTCATTTTACTTAACTGTTTTATATGATCATTCTGATTAGTGATATTTTTGATGAGGTAAATTAAGAAAACTAAGCTTTTAGCCATTTTTATTGCCAAGTAATATGAAAAGTATATGTTCTCACCTTGTCTGAATATTACCCTATCACTACATCTAGATGTTTAGGATGAGCTGAGACTCAGAAATTAGCCAGACCAAATATGAAATTTCAAAATCATAGATAGGATTAAAATGGGGAAAATCTTATGAATGAGTGAGGGATAGAGTAAGGATCAAAGAGGGGGTGAGAGATAAAGTTCAGAGATACAACTCTGAGTGCCTGTAGAACACTACTGTGGTACAAAAATAACCTTTAAATATTATGATGTGTTTATGAACAAATCATTGCAATATAATGTTTTGTTCAATCAACCGTATCACATGTCCTGTTTCATCACAAACATAAAAAGTTTTGTAATGAGGGACCCCCTAAGAATTTATTGTCCAAGAGTTAAAATATTAAAATACACACACACAGATTTCTGAGTGACTGTAACTAAATCAGTAACTACATATAGAAATATCAAAGTTTAGGCAAAATAGCTAGTGGAAGTCCCAGGAGAGCAGGATGAGTAGATGAGTTTGAATAAAACTTAATTGTCATTGATTTCACTGTTCCTCAGAGAAAAACTGTGTTAACGGAAAGACAATGTTTTAAAGGATTCCAGAGAAAAGGCATTCAAAAGGCTGGACTCTGACCACGTGACTTCACATCTGTCTAGGCTGGGTAAAGGTTCACATGGCCCAAAAGGGAGATAGGTGTCTCAGGCTATCCCAGCTTGATGATACCAGCCATTTCAATAATAAAACCAATTATCCTTGAACTGATTCTGTGCCCACTGAACTAACTCCTTTTTGGAATTGGGCTGCTCAAGGAAGACTTTCCTACGGAGAATGGATGTCCTGGGTAGTCACCACGAACATCGCAGCTATATTGCTCATGACAAATCAGTATTTTGTGGTTCTGGTTACAACTGAATCTTTTGAAAATATAATCATTGTGGATTAGTTCTCAAGAGACTAAACTACTTGAGCTACACAGACAAAATTGTGTTTTTGTTCCAGAAATACTGATAAGTAATATATCCAATGCATCAATCAGAATTTTTAAATACTTTTTTTTTTTTTTTTTTTTTTTTTTGCGGTACGCGGGCCTCTCACTGTTGTGGCCTCTCCCGTTGCGGAGCACAGGCTCCGGACGCGCAGGCTCAGCGGTCATGGCTCACGGGCCTAGCTGCTCCGCAGCATGTGGGATCTTCCCAGACTGGGACACCAACCCGTGTCCCCTGCATCGGCAGGTGGACTCTCAATGACTGCGCCACCAGGGAAGCCCTTAAATACTTTTTAATTCAGTTTTAATGTACACTCAGCAAAATGCAGAGATCTGAACTGTTCACTTCATGGACTTTGACAAATCTATACAACTGTGTATACAACACTCAAAACAGAAGGTTTCTCCACCCCACAGAGTGTTCTCGCCATCCTTCTGAGTCAATCTCTTCCCACAGAGGAACTGTTTTGATCCCTATCACCATAGATTATTTCTGCCTCTTCTAGAACTTTATATGCATGAAATCATAGGGCATATCTTACTTTTTTCTTGACATTTTCATATACTATGATAGCTACAAGATGACTCCATGTTGTTGCACTTATTAGTAATCGTTTTTTCTTGCTTAGTTTATACCACTGTATGAATGTACCAAAATTTGTATACCCATTTTTCTGTGGATAGATAACTTGTTTCCCCACCATCTCCTCAACTCTCCCAGTTTGGAGCTAATACAAGTAAAGATGCTAAACACTTCTTCACATAAGTATTGGTGGGGGAATAGGTACACATTCATTTATTTTCATTATACACCAAGAAGTGAATGTTGAAGGTTATAGGGCAGGTGCGTGTTTAATTTACTGTATAAAAGAGTATCAAATATTTTTCCACGTTATGCTTCCACCAGCAATGTATAGCATGAGAGTTCTCAGTTGCTCCACTCTCTCAAAACATTAATCATTTAAAAAATTTAGTCATTCTAGAGAGAGTGTAGTGATATCTCTCTGATTGTTTTAATTTGCATTTCCTTGATGAAGCACTATGTTGAGCTCCTTCCACATGCTTATTTTCTTTTGTAAAGTGTTTGTTCAAGTCTTTTAATTGGGTAGTTCGTGTTTTCAACTATAAATTGAAGAATAATATTTAGATTATCTGAATACAAGTCCTTTGCCAGAAAATTTTACAAATATTCTTCCCAGTCTCTGTCTTGCTTTTTCAATTACTTAATAGTGTCTATTAATGAGAGAAGTTTTCAAATTTTAATGAAACCTAATTTATTAAATTTTTAACATATTGCTAGTGCTTTTGTATCTGAGGAAAATTTTGTCTACCCCAGAGCTGTGATGACACGTTCGTTTTCTTCTGTAATCCTTAAAACTTTATCTTTTATATTTAGGACTGTGATACACCTTTGAATAATTTTTATATATGTTTCAAAATATGGAAGATTCATTTTTCTTGATTTTAATATTCATTTGTTCCTACACCGTTAGTTGAAAAGACTTTGCTTTCTCTTTGAATTGCTTTATTTACTTTTGTTAAAAAATCAATTTCCACATGTTATGTGAGCTTACAGACATCTGGACTTCATGTTCAGTTAATATATTAAATAGATTAATATATTAATCTATTTATATATCCTTATTAATTTCTGTCCCTTTACAGTACTTTAAAAATTTGAGCAGTAGAAATCATCCATCTTTTATGCCTTTTTAAAGTTGGTTTGGCTATTTTAAATCATTTGCATCTTCATATAAACTTTAATTTTACCAGTCATTTCCTCAAAAATCACTCTTGGGATGATAATTGTGATTGCATGCTTAAGATAGTATGTACCTTACATGTATTTTTGCTATTGTTTTCCATTTCAATTCTGATTTTGTCAGAGAATACATTCTGTACTATTTTGACACTTGAAATTTACAGAAACTTTAAGTCATTAGGTTTGTTATATTAAACACATGCACTTGGCTATTTAAATCTTCTAAGTCCTTATAGATTTTTGTGTGCTAATTTTATAAATTACTGAGAGAGGAGTGTTAAAACAACTATTTATCAATTTTGGCTTTAAAAATTTTGAATTGTTAGTAGGTGAATAAGCATATATAATTGATTAACTTATTTCATTATTATTATGAAATTTCTCTTTTTCTGAATATAGTCCTGAAAATACAAACACAGTCTGTCTGATATTAATAGAGCCATACTAGCTTTTTGATGAGTAATGGTTTGCCTTCAAGCTGTCTCTATCTTTATGTTTAATTAATATTTTTCTCTTATAAAGACTATTTAGCTAAATCTTCCTTTTTATCCCAGTCTGACAATCGCTGCCTTAAAAATCAAAGTATTTAGTCCATTTACTATTTATATAATTATTGTCATGGTTGGGTTTAATCTATACCATACTGCTGTTTGTTTTTTGTTAGATCTATTCTCTTTTTATTTGTATCTCTTTTCCTATCTCTCTTTTACTTAACCAAGTAGTTTTTGTCATTTTTTTATCTCCTCTATTTTGTTTTTAGGTGTTTATTTTATATTACTTTTATAGTGCTTATTCTAGTGATTATAATAATATGCATCCTTAACTTACCACTGTCTGGCTTGAACTAATATAATACCATCCCATGTATAATCTATTCCTATCTTTCTGACTTTTTTGCTACTTTTTCATTTATTTGCAGCTACATGTTATTAACTCCACAAAACATAGGTATTAGTTTTGCCTTAAATGGTTTATCTTTAAGTAAAACTGAGAAAAATAATATTTTATATTTAACCCCAAATATACCATTTCTAGGGTTCTTCCCTCCTTTGTTTAGATCCAAGTTTCCATCTGATATCATTTTCTTCATCCTGAATAACTTTCTTTAGCATTTCTTTTAGGATAGGTTTGGTGGTAATGAATTTCTTTATATAGCATTTAGTTGAAAATTTCTGTCTTCGTTTTAGAAGAAATTTTCACCATAGAATTCTGTGTCGATTTTTTCTTTTAGTACTTTTGAGATGTCATTCCTTTTTTGTCCATTGATCAAATGAGTAGTCTTACATATTGCTGTTTACCTTATGTCTTTTTTTTTCCTCTGCTACTTTCAAGTTTCCTCCATAACTTTAGTTTTCAGCAGTCTGACCATGATGTGCCTAGATGTGGTTTTGTTTGTATTTATTCTATTTGGGGTTGCCTGAGTTTCTTCAATGTTTAAGTGTATTTATTTCACAAGATTAGAGGATTTTCAGCTATTATATATTCAAATATATACTTTAGCCCAGTCTCTCTCCAACAAGGATTTCATTTACACATGTCAGACTGCTTGATGCAGTTCCATTAGTCCCCTAAGGCTTTGAAGAATTTTTTCTTTATTCTTCAGATTAGATTACATCTATTGATCTGACGGCAATTTACCTGACTCTTTTTTTTCTGCCATGTCCAACTTGCTGTTAAACTCATCTGGTGAATTTTTCATTTCAGATATTGTAATTTTCTACTTGTAATTTTATTTGTTATTTTTTATAACAGTTGTATTAAAGTATAATCATATAGCATAAAATTCACCAGTTTTAAGTATATAATTCAATGCTTTAAAACAAATTTATAAAATTGGGAAGCTAGTTTTAGAAAATTTCCATCATTTCAGAATGATTCTTTTTTGTAGTTGATTCCCCATTCCTACCTCCAAACCCAGGCAGCAACACATCTGCTTTCTGTCTTTAAAGATTTCTGTTTTAAATACATATCTTATAAATCAGGGGACCCCAACCCTCAGGCCGTGGACCGGTACCGGTCTGTGGCCTGTTAGCAACCAGGCCGCATAGCAGGAGGTGAGCGGTGGGCAAGTGAGCGAAGTTTCATCTGTATTTTCAGCAGCTCCCCATCGCTCGCATTACTGCCTGAGCTAAGCCTCCTGTCAGATCAGCAGCGGCTTTGGATTCTCATAGAAGCGTGAACCCTACTGTGAACTGCACATGTGAGGGATCTAGGTTGTGCACTCCTTATGAGAATCTGATGCCTGATGATCTGAGGTAGAGCTGAAGAGATGAGGCTAGCGCTGGGGAGTGGCTGCAAATACAGATTGCCATTAGCAGAGAGGTTTGACTGCACAGAGACCATAATAAATAAACTGCTTGCAGACTCATATCAAAACCCTATCAGTGAGTTCCAAGTGAAAACAAGCGCAGGGCTCCCACTGATTCTGCATTATGGTGAGTTGTATTATTTCATTATATATTACAATGTAATAATAATAGAAATAAAGTGCACAATAAATGTAATGCTCTTGAATCTGAAACCATCATCCAACCCCCAATCCATGGAAAAATTGCCTTCCACAAAACCGGCCCCTGGTGCCAAAAAGGTTGGGGACCACTGTTAAAAATGGCATCATACCGTATACAGTCCTTTGCATCTGGTTTCATTCACTAAAGACAATTTTATGAAGTTTACCCATATTGCAACATATAATATTTTGTTTATTTTTAATATTTTTTTCATTCACTGGTGATGGACACTTGGGCTGTTCCAAATTTTTGCTTCTTATGAATAATGCTGCTATGGAACTAAATGTAAAAATCTTTGTGTGTGTGTGTGTGTGTGTGTGTGTGTGTGTGTGTGTCTATATGTACATTTCACTGTGTGTAGATTCATAGGAATCATATTTCTGTATCATATGGTGAGTTCAGGGTTTACTTTTGAAGAAACAAACTGTTTTCCAAAAAGACTATACAATTCTGCAGTCTAATCCCCCAGTACATGAGAGTTACAGTTCTTCCTCAACCTCAACACTTACACTTTTTGGCCTTTTAAAAATTATAGCCATTATAGTCAGTTTAAAATGGTACCTTGTTGGAACTTCCCTGGTGGTCCAGTGGTTAAGCCTCTGTGCTCCCAATGCAGGGGGCATGGGATCATCCCTGGTCAGGGAACTAGGATCCCACATACTGCAGGGCACAGCCAAAAAAATGGTATCTTGTTGTGGTTTTAAATTTCATTTCCTTAATAACAGAGATATCGGCTATTTTTTAAACTTTTTTTTATAGTTCATATATTTTCTACTGAGAATTCCCAGATGTTTTTTCACTGTGTCATTATTTGTCTCTAAGTCAGATTTTCTAAGCAGCATTACCATTTTGAACCACATAATTTGTTTGGGGATGCTGTTCTGTGCATCATAGGATGTTTAGCAGGATCCTTGGCTTCTACTCATTGAATGCCAGCCAGAAACACACCCACCAGTCGTCACAATAAAATGCCACCATACATTGCTAAATGTCCACTTTGGGGGTCAAAAAACACCCCAGTTTTAATTCTTTGATAGTTGCTTTAAATTCCACTTATGCTAATTCCAATATCATGAGGTAGCTTTTCCTGTTTCTTCAAGTGTACAAGGATATACTGTAATTATGGATAATACATTGTAGACACTCTGGCTTCTATTTTCTTCCTCTGAGGAGTATTATTTTTTGGTTAGAACTCAAATTGCTGGCTTACTGCCTTGTAAAACTGAGAACTTGGTTTTGTGCTTTATTAAAGTCAACCTGTTTTAGATTTTCCCTTGTTCTTGGAGTGAATCCCTTAATTCAGGGCTGTACTTTTTATGCCTGATGTCTCTTCTGGTTTTTCAATGGAAAGCCCAAGGTATTTCCATGTACCTCCACTTTGGCAGGATTCAAACTTAATACTGATACTATGTTTCCCATGAGATGGGCAGCAGTTGCAATTTCTGCTCAGGGTTTTTCAACATTCCATCGTGTCTTCCACTTGGTTTCTTAGAGCCTTCCCAACACTTACACAATTCTGTGTGTCAGTCAAAGATTTGAAGACAGCTTTTCTGAACATTTTGAGCTTCTCCATCTTTTTGGTATTTTCCCATGCTTTATTTTCCAGCTGCTCTGGCATTGCTAAACTATATCTTCTAACCCATCAAGCAGATAAAAGATCTGTTTATTGATACTGTTTATTCTGATATCACCTCTGTGTGGTTAGTCTTTTATATCCAAACTTTACAGCAAGATTAAATAACTTCATGGTCACATTGCTAGTAAAGTAATCCTCTTTCCATTTCACTATACTTTTATTTCCTAACATTGTTTTTTTCTATGTAGGTTTTCTTTTTTTTTTTTTTTTACCTAGTCATCTGAATTTAAAAGTGCATGATTTGTAGTTTTCTATTTATAAATATTATAGATTGTCTATAATACTCTATCACAGGTATTCATTATCAGAAAGTAGCACTAATATGTATGTATTTGATTAAAATAAAACAATTTAGTAAAAGTAGGCTTCCATTCCTATTTATGAGCTAAGTAGGCTGAAACTTAAAGTCAACTCCAGGAAGTTAACTCCAAAAGCCTTTTAAGCTTTGTCAAAACAGTTTTCCAAATATATGTGAGACTAATTCTGGATTTTCTACTCCATTCATTTATTTTTCTATCTTTGAGCCAGTGCTACACTGTTTTGATTATTGCAGCTTTATAATAAATCTTGAAATCAGTTGGTGAAATAAGTCCAGTTAAAAAATACTAAAGCCAAACTCACAGAAACAGAGAGTAGCATGGTGGTTACCAGGGGCTAGAGGGCAGGGTAAATCAATATACACTGGTCAAAGAGTACAAACTTCCAGTTATAAGATGACTAAGTTCTGGGGACCTAAGGTTCAGTATGGTGACTATAATACTGTATTATACACTTTAAATTTGCTAAGAGAGTTGATCTTATATGATGTGACGAAGGTGTTAGTTAATGCTACGGTGGTAATCATTTTGCATTATGTAAGTGCAACAAATTAATGTGTTGTATACCTTAAGCTTAAAAAGACCCACTAGTGCAATTTATTTATTACTTCTCAGGATTTCTAACACTTAAACAAATCAGAAATCCCTCTTTTTTCCTTCATTACAAAATAATTAATTAATAATGAATTAATAGTAATACTATTAAACTTTTCATGTCTATGTATATTTAAATCTTAGCTTCACAAATAACCCATCCATATCAATGAGGAATCTTAATATAAAGAGATTAGCTTCAACACACAGTTACTAAATGGCAGAGTTGGAAATCAAATTTTGGCAGCTTAAGCCAGAGCTTAGTTCTTAGCTATCTTACCTCTATTAGTAATCAAACAGTTGAAAACTACGCAAAAGCATACAAAGAAAATAATAAATTATTTTAACCTCACTCAACAAGAATAATTGCTGTTATTTTGGTGTGCTTTTGTCCATACTCTATTTTATTTATATACCAATAGTATGAAGCCAAAAATGAATACATTCTTAAACGTGATAAATATTGATCCAGTCATTCCAGCAATCTAAATACAATACAATATTATATCCCAGACTTATTTAACTCAAGACTGTGTGAAGGAAACAAAGAGATCTCTTGAAATAACAGAACCTATATTCAATAATGAGAATGATATAGTTACTGGTGTTTATATTTATGTGCAATGAACAATAAAGGCTGTAAAGGGTAAAGGTTTTTTTTTTTTCTTACTTAGGCAATATCCTTAGTAAGGAAATAGAGCAAAATTTGCTATAGGATATCTCCTTGTTTTGTGACTTTGTTAAATTAACATTTGTTAAGTAAACCCCCCAACCCAGGGTATCTACGAGATAGTGAGCTAGGTTCAACAAAAGACCACAAGGGAACTGAAATAGAAAAGTTTATTACTCACAGGTCACGGCAGGGTGCAGGCAAAGGAAAAGGTAGGAACTGGGGCACACGCCCTTACCAGGAGCTGTGAGTGAAATGCATTTCGGTTCCCAGGCTAAGGCCACGTTAATCATAGACCCTGAGGGTCTTATCTAAGCAGCACACAAGGTTAAAGGCCCTGGGAGGCAGGGGAGACTTTATCACAAGGGCCCTTGGGGAAGTCATACCAGGAACCTGCACTTACTTGTGACTCTGGAGGCTGCTGTCTAGAGCATGCATTTGCATCAGGGGCTAGTATCAGTTTAAGGCCTCCACAGCCTGCTTGGCCAAACAGAATGGATGCCACCAATGCAGCAATACCACAGAGTAGCTTAGCTAAACTCTGGACACCTTACCACTGAATTCTTGGTCTTCTCATTTTCACTCCAAGGAAGACTAGACCATACTTCCACATTGTTTCTTTGAGCCAGATGGGTGTGTCTGAACTCTCTCCATAGTGAGCAGTGTTTTCCTGCTCTGAACATTTCTGCTCTATCATATCTATAGAGGTGCCAGGCAGTAGGGAAAGATTCTTTCTGCTTAGACTCAACTATACTTGGGTTCCTCATTTGCAGGGGTCAGGACACATCACTGTTTAATCACCTTCCCTCTAGTGATATGCTTATTTACAAAAGCATAGGTTTCTGTTCTGGCCTTGAACAATAAAATTGGAATAATTTCCATTTTGCCCCTTTATTGAGCAAGTGATATAATGTATAGGGTAATAGTATATATAGATAATTATGTTATTAATAATAGGACTTCTTATTAACATACTATCTCCTCAGAAACTGTTTCTTTTCCAAAGATAGCACTTCTCATAGATAGCAATTGGGTACAGTGAGGATGAGGTATAAGGTCACAAGCTAATAGTGATTAGTTCCATAAAATGGAGCTTGTAGTTTTTCTTTGTTTTAATTTACAGAAGAAAAATGTTATTGTTTCAGTGTTTCGGGGAAGAAAAAGCATTAGCTTATTCTTCAGTATTCATTAGTGTATACACACACACACACATATACATATACATATAATTCATTTCATGTACATATGCTTTATGGTCTACTATATTTTTATGTTACCCCTTCCTCTGGGTGGGGAAACATAGGGCACAGCCCTCCATTGTTCACCACTATTTCTAAGCATAGCTACATGAATAATTCATTCCCAGCTGACAAGGATAATTGAGGTAATCAGCTATCAAATGAAAACAATTTATTATCTGTTTTACTTGGCGTTTTTATCTTATAAAAGTTTGAATGAGATTTTAATAAAAGACCTCTGAAATTTTAATTTTTATTTCTCTAAAAACAAAGCAATTTAAATAATCAAAAAGGATGTCTAATTTGTGTACAAATAACTCCCAAATGCATTGAAGTTCCTGTGTTTTGACTGTTCTGGAGGATTAAATATAGGTACTTCAATGAGCTGTGTTTAAGATGAAATATGTGAAAGATAGATACATTCTGATTGGAGGACGTGTTCAACAGACATTTAGCTTGCGTTAGGGAAAAAAAGCTCTTAACATATCTTCATTTGAGCTAACAATGTAATTCTAAACTCCTGCCTTCATGTATACATTTTGCGAACACAGAAAATATGTTGGCCAAAATATAGTTTGTTTTCTATAAACCATGTGAGTCTTACTAAAATTCCCTTAAATAAATATTTTAAAACACCAGTTACAATACATGTTAAGTATCTTAAAAATGGAAATGGGTAATTATATACTTGGAGGTAGGGATGAAAACCCAAATGAATCATTTGGGAAAACTTCCAACATAGCAACTTCTTATGAGAGCTCTACTGTCATAATAGTAATGATGAGCTTAATTCCTCTGGGTGCATAAAAATCACATAAGGATTGTATTGTAATTTTAGATGAATGAAAGTGCTGTGAAGGGGTGCAAATTGGCTCATACACACACCTCCACAGCCCATGGGAGAAGAGATGAGCCTGAAGCAAAATCCTTCTTGGGATTATAATGCTCAGTTTATGAAGCTTATATTTCATCTAGCAGGAAAATACACCTACTGGAAAAATCTTTTGTTAACCTCTGTTGCGACTTTGCCTCACACTAGCAAACAGTGACATGCAGTCTCTCACATAGCAAGCACTTATGTTTGAATAGAAATTGAACATTCCCAAAGGGTGAGAATATGGCTATTTGCACCTTCAAAATGGAATTGTAAGCCTGGGGCCCAAAACGTAGCTTTGTAAGATATAAATCTGCCACAATTGACCACCTCTGCCTCCCTCACACCTCCCCTGGCTCAGAGATACTATCATGTATTAGTACTTCTGTAGTTTTAATTACTCCAGTTTCTTTCAAAAGTTTTTCTTTTCCTTTCCGCTTGATAAATATTGGCTTTATTACAATTAACTGGCAGCTGGGCATTTTCATTTAGAAGTCCTAGTTTCATTAAGAAAATTATGTCTAACTAAAATCACAATCTTTCCTTTCAAACTGCTCATCTCTCCAATTTCACTGTCAGAAACAATGGTACCATCATTTTTCTTGTTATACAAATTCAGACCCTCAGAAATATGTCTGAATTTCTTTTTCCCCCTCTTTAACTTAAGATATCTCATTAGGTCAGACTCCAATTATTTTGATACTGGTAACCTCATTATTATCTCTTTATTTTTATTACCACTTTTCTAGATCAATTTCTCACACTTGGATAACTGTACTAGTCTTTTAACAGAGTTTCCAGCCTTCAGTAAAACCATCTCATCCTGCACATCACCATTAGATTAATTTCCTACTGCAGTGTTCCCATCAGGCGCTTATCGTTCATCAAAACAAACCGAAAAGGTTTCTAAATAACATTCAAAATCATGACTCAATGTTCTCCCTTACCAAACACAAATCTCTTTGTCTAATTTATTTTCCCTGTATTTCCAGCTATATTTATTCCTACTATGCACAACACCTCTCCCATAACTCTACATTTCAATCTAACCTTTGAAATCCAGCACTATTTTCAACTTAGTCATCGATCATTCAAATACTGATCCGCTCAATGCATTGTCTACATCAAGGTTCAGCAAATGACATCCATGATTCAATTCCACCCCTCTATCGTTTCTGGCTTGTCTGCAAACTAATTTTTTTTTTTTACATTTTTTAAAACTTTGTTAAGGCCTGGTCTGTACCCCTTTGCCTTCACCTTAGTGTGAGTAAGTCAATCAGAAAAAAGTTAAATTGTTACAGGAATGGTATAGGTAAAGTTACTTGTCTTTACTGTGGAGTCTGAAAGGAGCATAATGGTGTAATCTCACTGAAGAGAAAGTCTAACTATTTCAAGAACTAAGAAAGTTTAGGCAACATACTGACCAAAAAGTTCGTTTGAGTTTTTCCTCACATCCTATGGAAAAACCCGAGTGAACTTTTTGGCCAACCCGATATAAGTACCTGGAGAGTTGGAGAGTTTTTCCAACTTGAATAAGCCCAGATCCTGAGACTATATTTGAAGAAGGCGGCGCCACAAAATTCTTTTTGAGAAGTTCTTACTCAAGAACCAAAAATTTTACTTTGTGAATAATACTTCCCCAATTCAATACTAGTTGTAAACTAGTATGTGAATATATGGATTTCTGTGGTCTGTATCAGATTTCATTTATGTTCTTATTTTATTATCTAAAAATAATAAAAAATATTATAATATTATATTATAATTCTTATAATTCTTATATAATATTATAATAAAAAATATTTCTGGATCCTCTGTGTAAACTCCTTGTAACTAACTGAGTATTGCCATATGGTTTCATTGCATGTATTCAGATTCTGGTTTATAGTGAACAAAACTTGGTCTCAATGGCAGTGTTAGATTTCAGATATTTTCCAAGCACGCCCTACTAGCAGTTGGGCATGCCAGCATTAGGAAATAAGCATTGCCAGGATTAGAGGTGGCAAGCCTCAATCTTCAAATTCAATCTTCAGATGAGCATCTAAATTTTATAATCATAGCCTAAGGCTTTAGATTCTTAAATCAACATCAATTCCCAGCTGAAATTACTACACACAGAGTTTATAGTTGCCATGGAAGTCTTGGGATAGAGATGGACAGACAACTTTTTGAAGAACAGAGAAGTCTAATTATGTTATTCTCAGATTCCAAACACATTCTTGTTTCCTAAATGTAAAATACAATATCCAGTGTGATTGACAATCACCACTGACTCTTTATCTTAGATCCAAATCCAGATATAGCCTGTGTCCAAATCTAAGGGGAAACAAAAATGAAAAACATCTAAATGGGGTTTAGGATTCAAAGGGAAGAATTTTCACTAGCCAATGGAATTAAAAAAAAAAAAACAGAAAGGATTCTACAACAGAAAATAAGAAGCATAAATAGTATCTTGATACTATTTGGGGAGAATATAGAGTTTCATTATGAGTATGTACACTTACTAGCCATAGTCTAATATACACATATGTATACCAGTAAACCCCAAAAGAGAAGGTAGAGTATGTTCTTATTCTTTAAAAAATTGCTTACCCACAGCAGCATCCACAGTAACTGGGAACTCACTAAAAATGCAGAATCACAGACCCAATCCCAAAATTGCTGAATGAAAATTTCATTTTAATAAGTTCCCCATGTGATTTTTATACATATTAACACTTGAGAAGCAGTGCTTGAAAACATGAAAATTCTAAATAGTCTACCTAGCCCCTCTTTTATTGATTGTTTATAAAGGAAAATTAAATGTCCTCTCCCCTCCCACACAACATGAAAGCTACTGATAGCAACAGCAAGAAATAGCAATATATCATTTAAAGAGACAGTGTTAAGTACAAATGAGAACTTACCAGGAAGACTGTATTCCATCAACAGTCATCATAGTGCTGTACTGCTTTATTTAAATATTACATGTAAAACTGGTTGTTAACTCTTTAAATTAGTATCAATCAAGGGGATTATTTTGGGATAGATAGTGTAATTATACTCAAGCCATATGAAGTGTTAATCAATTCCAATTATGTCCTTTCTTCACATACAGAAAAATATCTACATAGCAAGGGTCACATTTTTTTAATTAGTATTAAATCGTTAAAATTATTTAAATGTTGGTTATTAAATAATTTTGAACTGCTCAGTTTTCCAGTAAGCTTAAGTATATATATTCCTATGCAATTAATCTACCCAGTTGGCAAAGTAAGGATTATTTCCTAATATAGTTTCGCATTTTGGGGACAATTTTCAAGACACCAACTAATTTTTATTTTGATGACTTTTCTAATAATTTGTTTTATACATTAACAAAAGCAGTTCCACCTGGAAGCATAAATTTAGTTAAGGACATTAAGAACTAGTTCAATCATGGTGGTATTCAAAAAAAATTAAATGGAAATGGTCTCAAGGTATTCCAGAAATTACGCCAAAATGAAGGTCATGTCCTTTTTAAATGGATTTAACAAGAGTTAACTCTGAATGTTACCACTTCCTATGCCTATAAAATTATGAGGCAAATATGACCTGTTTCAGGAAAATAGTCATATATTTTACATCAAATGTAAAAAGCACAGATATGTGCACACACATAAACACACACTCCTACATCAAAATACTCTCATCCACCCCAACTTTAAATAGTACTAAATTGACATATTGAATTTACTGTCTTCCTGTATTCCTTACACATATTATTTCTGATTTTCTCACTAGTATAAACAGTGTGTTAAATATCTATTGCTGCATAACAGATTATCCAAAAACTCAGCATCTTAAAACAACACACATTTATTATCTCACAGTTCCTGTGCATCCCCTTAGCTGGGTCCTCCCATTCAGAGTCTCTTACAATGAGGCAATCAAGGTATTGGCTGGGGTTACAGTTACCTTAAGGTTCATCAGAGGAAAGATCTGCTCTCGAGCTCACTCACCTGTTGTTGGCAGGAACCAGGTCCTCACAAGCTGGTGGACTGAGGAGGTCAGTTCCTCACTGGTTGTTGGCTGGAAGTCTCAATCAATTCTTTGCTATTTTAGTCTTTCCGCAAGGTAGCTTACACATGGCAGGTGGCTTCCATCTGAGCAAGCAAGTGTGAAGGCAAGAGAAAGTGAACAAGACAGAAGTCACAGTCCTTTTGTAACCTAATCTCAGAAGTGACATCAGCATTCCTTTTGCCCTACTCTATTCATCAGTAGTGGGTCACTAGACTCAGCCCACACTGGAGTGAAAGGGATTACATGAAGGTGTAAACACTAGGAAGTGAGGTCTTAGGTTATCTTAGAGGCTGCCTCCTACTCAGTGCACATAATGCAGTTAGCACTTAATAAATATTTTCCAAACAACTAAATGAATTTTTCTTATTATAAAAAGTCTCAGAAAATCAAAGGAGTTCAAATAATACCAAAATGAAATATGCTTTTATACTGAGGAATAACTCACTACTTCTTAAACCAACTGGATTGGTTCTAAGTAGCATAACCTTTGCTCTAATCACTTAATCTAGTAAAGAATTCAATATAATATATATAGTTATCATTATTCATAACCTGGCTTAGTCTGCTGATTTGTCAAGAAGATAGTAAGCTGTTTATAAAGAGATCCACTTTTCAGGTAACTACAGATATCCTGGTTTAATATTACCATCACATTTTTATATGAAAGTATTGATGGCGGTCACTTTAATGCAGTGCTTCCTGAGCTGCTAGCTTGCTGGTTGCAACAAACCTTGAAATGAATGGAGATGTATATCCTCAGTATCAAAAGTTGTGCATGTGCACATATATATATTTGAACATGTTTATGCTAACTTTCAAATACAGACATTCCTATAAGCCTAAGTGTGTGTCTGAAAGACTATTTTTATAGGAAGTAATGCATTTATTATTGTTTTCTACTTAAATAGAATTTCCCTCAGCAATTTAAAAAATGCTGCTGCCAGATCCACTGTGTGCTTTTTTTCTGACAATAAGACTTAAAAATTAAGACTATATAATATATGAAATCAGTTGTCCTTGAAGGAGAGGAACTGAGTCAATCTTTGCATGTTTAACTAGAATACCTTTGAAAACTAAGAACCTAGCCACTGAAATTACTTTTTGAACCCATAAGAAATTTAATTTGCTATAAAGCGCTTAGTAATAATACGGTTAACTTTGAGGGGAAGAAATGTAAATATCATCTGAAGAAGGAGATTCATTTTATATGTTCTTCTTTGTCAGTGACCAATATTACCCATCAAATTTTTACATGTTTTCACTGAAATGGAAGAGTGGCCAAATTCAAAAGGTAATGTTATGTGTCATTCATATCTCTAAGAATCTTGATGTTTACGTTTCTAATTCTAATATGCATAATTTCATTCTATTTTCTTGTTAGTTGCATATAAAATATTAGCATGTATCCCCTGGTCTTCTGGTTCCTGATTTGCCTCCATAAAATTTTGTTGGTGACACCGTATGAGAATTGAGACTAAATGATCAAGTAATAGTAGTTAATGCTAAAACCATAAAGACATTTGATTTTTATATGCCAAAATTTATATTGTATAGCTTTTTATATTTAGAATTTGCTTTTATTTACACACAGCAACTGTTCATTGTTGCCCCTATAATGGGTTGGTAGTGTCCCTCCCAAGAGAAATGCCCAAGTCCTAACCCCTTGTACCTGTGAATGTGACCTTATTTGGAAATAGGATATGTGCAGATGTAATTAAGTTAAGAATCTTGAGTTAATATCTTCTTGGATTTAGCGGGGGGCTTAATCCAGTGACTGGTATCCTTATAAGAGAAAGGAGAGGGATATTTGAGACACACAGAGAGAGAGAGGGTAAGGCCACATGAAGACAGAAGCAGAGACTGGAGTGATAAACATCTATATGCCAAGGACTGCCTGCAGCCACCAGAAGCAAGCAGGGAGGCATGGACTGTATTACACCTCAGATCCTTCAGAAGGTACCAACCCTGCCTACATTCTTATTTCAGTTATGTAGCCTCTAGAACTGGGAGAGAATAAATTTCTACTGTTTTAGCTGACCAAGTTTGCAGTTAATTTGTTATGGCACCCCTAGGAAAGCAACACAGCCTCACTTAACATACACTCTAAAACACAGAGATTCTTACTTACCCAAGATAAAAAATAATTAACTGAATTGATATAGGTGCCACTGGCTTAGAGAAAAGACAGAAATAGTCTTTCAATATTGCTGCATTTCTATTTCGCTTGGTACGCTATGGAATACTAGTGTTTGGTCAAAGCAGTTATCATTAACTTTAAGCTGATTTTTTTGGAGACATCTCCTCAGGCAAGGGAAACAAAAGCAAAAATAAACAAATGGGACAACATCAAACTAAAAAGCTTTCACACAGCAAAGGAAGCTACCAACAAAATGAAAACCCCACCTACTAAGCAGAAGATATTTGCAAACAATATATCTGATAAGGGGTTAATATCCAAAATATACAGAGAACTCTTACAAGTCAACATCAAAAAACCCAAACAACTTGATTAGAAAATGAGCGGAGGATCTGAATAGACATTTTCCCAAGGAAAACATACACATGGACAATAGGCACATGAAAAGATGCTCAACATCACTAATCATCAGAGAAATGCAAATCAAAACTACAATGAGATATAACCTCATACCTGTCAGAATGGCTATTATCAGAGAGACAAATCACAAGCGTTGGCGAGGATGTGGAGAAAAGGGAACCCTTGTGCATTTTTGGTAGGGATGAAAAGTGGTGCTGCCACTATGGAAAACAGTATGAAAATTTCTCAAAAAATTAATAATAGAACTATCATATGATCCAGCAATTTCACTCATGGGTATTTATCTGAAGAAAATAAAAACACTAATTAGGAAAGATATATATACCCCAGTGTGCAACATTATTTACATAAGCCAAGATATGGAATCAACCTAAATGCCCATCACTAGATGAATGGATAAAGAAGATGTGACATTTTATACATATATATATAAATATATATAATTCTCTATATACGTATATAGAATATATATACACATATAGGAATATTACTCAGCTAGAAAAAAGAATGAAACCTGACCATTTGTGACAACATAAATGGACATAAATGGTATTATGCTAAGTGAAATAAGTCAGACAGAGAAAGACACATACTGCATGATTTCAATTATATGTGGAATTGAAAATACAAAACAAGTGAACAAACATGGAATTTTTGGTAAAGTTAACAAATTTCCTTAAAATAAAAAGAGATCTGAAAGTGAATAAATATGACAATCTTAACCAATATTTTCTGTATCTTTCTTTTTTAATAGTCAAAGAGTGACAAAAATCTAGTTAAGCTAAGTCTAAAGGAGTTGTATTAATAAGTAAAAATTTTAACAAATTGAGTAATAATGTATGGTAGCAATTTAATTACCAGGATTTCCTTTGAGAGGAAACATTAGATTTGAAGACATATTTGTGACTGTCCTGCAGGCTGTTAGTGGAAGGAGGACTGGAGAGAAGTTTTTGCAAAACATCCTTCTAAGGATTCTTCTCTCTCATGCAAAGAGACCTGGAAATGTCACATTGTCACTTGCCAGAGTTGCCAAATGTCTTTTTTCCAGTGAAGAAGAAGTTTATACTGAAACAGATGTTAATGTTATACTTAGGAAATTCTATTCTACAAAGAGGTAAAATATTTTTTTCTTTAAAATGAACATTTTCTTCTAATTTCATGGTTATGTTTTTGGTGTTTTTGTTTGTTTGCTTTTTCATTTGAAATTTTAAAACCAACAAGATAAAAGTTGTGTATCTGTCATAGGTTGTTCTGAACTAATGCTTTTCAGAATAGTTGTGTTGGACAAAATTTAGGATACCCCCTATGTTTTTATTCTGTATAATCTCCTAATCTGGAATGTGGACTGGATCTGTGATTTGCTTGTTATTAATAAAACATGGCAAAGGTGCTGAGATGTCACTCCCATGATTACATTTACATACATATGTGTGTGTGTATATATATACATATGTATGTAAATATATACATATATGTATATTTATATCTGCATCTCCATCTATATCTATTTATCCCTGTATAAAAACACACATACACACATATATATGTATATGAATATATTTTTGTACAGAAGCATGTAGTTCTCTGTAAAAGTATGCAAGCATACATTTGTATGCAAGCCTGTCAGGAAGACGTCTCTCTCTTACTGGTTTTGAAAAAATAAACTGCCATCTTATGAGAGGGCCCTGTGTCCAGAAAATGCAAGCAACTTATAGGAGCTGAAAGCAGTCCCAAGTCAAAGGCCATCAAGGAAGTGAGAACCTCAGTTCTATAACTGTAAGGAGACTTATGCTTTCAACAACCTGAAAGCATCTGGAAGTGAATCTTTCTCCAGTCCAGCCTCTGATGAGAATGCTGTCCTGGTTAACACCTGGATTGTAACCTATCCTTGACCCATGGAAACTGAGACAGTAAGCATGTTGTTTTAAGCTGCTCAATTTGTGGTAATTCGTCATGCTTCAGTAGAACACTAATAGTCAATTAATTAAACAGAATTAATGATCAACCCATTCTTTTCTTCTTGATCTATATTGCTGGGTTTTAGTATGAATTAAACTATTTTATATACACTAGGATCTTTTTTCTGCTCTATTTGTTTCCATTTTCATCTGTCAACCTGTTGTAGTGATACCTTGTTGAAATCAGCCCCCTTCCTGCTCTAGAGTTGGAAAATTTTACATGGTGATAAGGTTTTTGTTTGTTTTGATTTGATTTGGTTTCTAGTATAATTCATATTCATTCCTGTTAACTGCTATTTGATGATTCACATAAGCAACTCGTTAGCATATACATGCATTACATCAATGAGAAAATTTATTTTGCAATTGTGTTACAAGTTAATTTTTTAATAAAAAAGTTAAGCTGGCAATTGACTGTAATCAGAGGAGTGACTGCCATAATGAGAAAACTACCATCATGTTAAACGTTTTGGCATCATCAGGCTACAGGGCTTTGGACATGCAAGTCAATCTCTTGGAGCTCTGTTCCCACATCTCTGAAATGACCATCACTAGAGTGCTTCCTCATATGACAGATGAAATAAATGAATGAGATGGTATATATTTTACCACTTATCAAAACACATGGTATATAATTTGTGCTCAGTAAATAAATCTGCTAACCTATTTACTATTATTAATACAACTATTAATATAAGAAGGCATTTTCAGTACCAATGATTCTTAACCAGGGGTGATTTGTCCCCCAGGGGACATTGTGCCAGGTCTGGAAAGATACTTGGTTATCACGACCAGGTTGGTGGGTGAGGGGATGCTACTGGCATCTTAGTGGGTGGTGGAGAGGAATGATGTCCTTAACAATGCCTATGACAGTCTTCCATAAGGAAAAGTCATCCATCCCAAAATGACAATACTGCTGAAGTTGAGAAACTCTGCCATAATTCTGTTTGTTCATAGACCTTTCTCCTCCAGCAGTGATGATGTTTTCATTTAAAAGATCACACTATCAAAAGCACTTGAATTTTTCTTTATGTGCGTTAAAGTCGTGCTTATGTTTCTGCAAGTTAATTGACAGAACAAAACGAATGACACTATTGTACAAAATATTAGGTATAGGAAAAAAAACCCTGAAAAAGTAACTTCTTATGCTATGATGGTTCTTTTCTTATAAGATACATTATTCACTATTAACCAAATCATGATGCTTTTGGCCTTTAGGACATATTTATTTTAAAAGTCATATTAAATACCAGTCATTATTAGTAAGTTATTTAGGGATGTATACAAGTATACTTGCGGCGGGCCGTTTCCGACCAGCAGAATAACGAGCCGCCACACGCAAGATTCTTCTCGTATCACACTTTATTGGAGCACAGCTTGGTTGAAGAAAGATGGAAGGAAGACCCCGCAATCCTATAGCAGTCTGCTTATATAGGGATTAAGAACATGTGTCGCTCTGTGATTGGCTTTCGCCGATGGTGCGATTTGTGAGCCAGCATCGGATAGGTCGCTACTTTAAAACCTCATTAGTATACTTAGCGCAAGCGCAGTGGCCACAGGAAGGATGATTCAGCTTATTTCAGCTTCCCGCCGCGTAGCAGCCAGCTGACCGCGCCCTACATATACTTAGTGTAATTAAAACCCAGAAAAATGTTATGTTTAAAACAAGTAAGTTGCATCAGCTTCTTATTGCATTTAGGGTAAATTTTTTTCAGCAATGACAAGTTGAAGAGTTGCTGGGTTTAGCAGTTGTGCTTAGTCAGTACAATTAATCATCATTAGTTCACACTTTATAATGATCAATCACACTCAGTTTTATGACCAGAGCTGATCACCAAAGAATGTATTAGTAATCGTCCAGAAATTAAAGAAAATAGGCTGTTAGCTCTCATTTTAAGTAACTAAAATTTTCCATTACTAACAATTATTTGAATATTTGGGGTATTTTTCAGTTTGAATTAATGTTGATTGACAGAAGCAGTTATATTTAAACACTGTTATCTGCAAATTAACCAGATGTCCTATACTAATCTGGGTATTGCCTTGGAATTTTTAGCCTTTTTCGTCTATTTAATTAAACAGAATATATATATATAAACCTCATATGTATATGTATGAATATATATAAACCTCATATGTATATGTATATTTATACATATATAAAAACACACATTATACACCTTATATATATATACACACATGTATTTTTCCCAACAGGTTTAATCAAATGCCACTTTCTCAGTGAAGCCTTTCTTGATAAGTCTCTTAAAACAACAGTTCTTGGGCTTCGCTGGTGGCGCAGTGGTTGAGAGTCTGCCTGCCGATGCAGGGGACGTGGGTTTGTGTCCCCGTCCGGGAAGATCCCACATGCTGCAGAGTGGCTGGGCCCGTGAGCCATCGTCGCTGAGCCTGCGCGTCCGGAGCCTGCGCTCCGCAATGGGAGAGGTCACAAGAGTGAGAGGCCCGTGTACCGCAAAAAAAACACACACACAAAAAAACAACAACAGTTCTCCATACACACTTTCCCTTATATTTCTTCCTTGTTCTATTTTACTCCATGACGGGAATAATTATCTAATGTCTTACCTCAGTATTTGTGGGGGATTGGTTCCAGGAACCTCTGCAGATACCAAAATCTGCCTATGCTCAAGTCTCTTATATAAAATGGCATAGTACAGTCAGCCCACCCTACCTGCACAAGCAAAACCCGCAGGTATTAAAAACAGACTGTATTTCATTTCTTTATATTTATTTTATTTTTTAACATTTTATTGGGGTATAATTGCTTTACTTTGTTGTGTTAGCTTCTGCTATATAACAAAGTGAATCAGCTATACGTATACTTATATCCCCATATGCCCTCCCTCTTGCGTCTCCCTCCCACACTCCCTATCGCACCCCTCTAGGAGGTCACAAAGCACCGAGCTGATCTCCCTGTGCTATGCGGCTTCTTCCCACTACCTATTTTATATTTGGTAGTGTATATATATCAACACCACTCTCTCACTTCATCCCAGCTTATCTTTCCCCTTCCCTGTACCCTTAAGTCCACTCTCTACATCTGCGTCTTTATTCCTGTCCTGCCCCTAGGTTCTTCAGAACCATTTTTTTTTTTTTTTACATTCCATATATATGTGTTAGTATACTGTATTTGTTTTCTTCTTTCTGACTTACTTCACTTTGTATGACAGACTCTAGGTCCATCCACCTCACTAAAAATTACAATTTCATTTCTTTTTATGGTTAATATTCCATTGTACGTATTTGCTACATCTTCTTTATCCATTCATTTGTCGATGGACACTTAGGTTGATTCCATGTCCTGGCTATTGTAAATAGAGTTGCAATGAATATTGTACTACATGACTCTTTTTGAATTATGGTTTTCTCAGGGTATATGCCCAGTAGTGGGATTGCTGGGTCATATAGTAGTTCTATTTTTAGTGTTTTAAGGAACCTACATACTGTTCTCCATAGTGGGTATATCAATTTACATTCCCACCAACAGTGAAGGAGGGCTCCGTTTTCTCCACACCCTGTCCAGCATTTGTTGTTTATAGATTTTCTGATGGTGGCCATTCTGACTGGTGTGAGGTGATACCTCATTGTACTTTTGATTTGTATTTCTCTGATGATTAGTGATGTTGGGCATCCTTTCATGTGTTTGTTGGCAATCTGTATATCTTCTTTGAAGAAATGTCTATTTAGGACCATTTTTGGATTGGGCTGTTTGTTTTTTTGATATTGAGCTGCATGAGCTGCTTGTATATTTTGGAGATGAATCCTTTGTCAGTTGCTTCGTTTGCAAATATTTTCTTCCAAAATATTTTCTCCCACATTTTGTCTTCTGGTTTCCTTTGCTGTGCAAAATCTTTAAAGTTTCATTAGGTCCCATTTGTTTATTTTTCTTTTTATTTCCATTTCTTAGGAGGTGGGTCAAAAAGGATCTTGCTGTGATTCATGTCATAGAGTGTTCTGCCTAGGTTTTCCTCTAAGAGTTTTATAGTGTCTGACCTTACATTTAGGTCTTTAATCCATTTTGAGTTTATTTTTGTGTATGGTGTTAGAAAGTGTTTAATTTCATTCTTTTACATGTAGCTGTCCAGTATTCCCAGCATCACTTATAGAAAAGGCTGTCTTTTCTCCATTGTATGTTCATGCCTCCTTTATCAAAGATAAGGGAACCATATGTGTATGGGTTTATATCTGGGCTTTCTATCCTGCTCCATTGATCTATCATTCTGTTTTTCTGCCAGCACCATACTGTCTTGATTATTATAGCTTTGTAGTATAGTCTGAAGTCAGGTAGCCTGATTCCTCCAGCTCCATTTTTCTTTCTCAAGATTGCTTTGGCTATTCGTTGTCTTTTGTATTTCCATACAAATGGTGAATTTTTTTGTTATAGTTCTGAAAAATGCCATTGGTAGTTTGATAGGGATTGCATTGAATCTGTAGATTGCTTTGGATACTATAGTCATTTTCACAATTTTGATTCTTCCAATCCAAGAACATGGTATATCTCTCCATGTGTTTGTATCATTTTTAATTTCTTTCATCAGTGTATTATAATTTTCTGAGTACAATTCTTTTGCCTCCTTTGGTAGGTTTAACCCTGGGTATTTTATTCTTTTTATTGCAACGGTAAATAGGAGTGTTTCCTTAATTTCTCTTTCAGATTTTTCATCATTATTGTGTAGGAATGGAGAGATTTATGTGCATTAATTTTGTATACTGCTACTTTACCAAATTCATTGATTAGCTCTGTTAGTGTTCTGGTAGCATCTTTAGGATTCTCTATGTATAGTATCATGTCATCTGCAAACAGTGACAGTTTTACTTCTTTTCCGATTTGGATTCCTCTATTAATTTTTCTTCTCTGATTGCTGTGGCTAAAACTTCCAGAAGTATGTTGAATAACAGTGGTGAGAGTGGGCAACCTTGTCTGGTTCCTGATCTTAGTGGAAATGCTTTCAATTTTTCACCATTGAGAATGATGTTGGCTGTGGGTTTGTCATATATGGTCTTTATTATGTTGAGGTAAGTTCCCTCTATGCCTACTTTCTGGAGAGTTTTTATCATAAATCGGTGTTGAATTTTGTTGAAAGCTTTTTCTCCATCTATTGAGATTATAATATGGTTTTTATCATTCAATTTGTTGATATGGTGTATCACATGGATTGATTTGCGTATATTGAAGGATCCCTGGGATAAACCCCACTTGATCATGGTGTACGATTCTTTTAATGTGCTGTTGGATTCTGTTTGCTAGTATTTTGTTGAGAATTTTTGCATCTATGATCATAAGTGATACTGGTCAGTAGTTTTCTTTCTTTGTGATATCTTTGCCTGGTTTTGGTATCAGGGTGATGGTGGCCTCGTAAAATGAGTTTGGTAGTATTCCTCCCTCTGCTATATTTTGGAAGAGTTTGAGAAGGATAAATGTTAGCTCTTCTCTAAATGTCTGACAGATTTCGCTTGTGAAGCCATGTGGTCCTCGGCTTTTGTGTGCTGGAAGATTTTTGATCACAGTCTCAATTCCAGTGCTTGTGATTGGTCTGTTTATATTATCTATTTCTTCCTGGCTCAGTCATGCTTTTTTAAGAATTTGTCCATTTCTTCCAGGTTGTCCATTTTATTGGCATATAGTTGTTTGTAGCAGTCTCTGGTGATCCTTTATATTTCTACAGTGTCAGTTATTACTTCTCCTTTTTCATTTCTAATTCTATTGATTTGAGTCTTCTCCCTTTTTTTTCTTGATGAGTCTGGCTACTGGACTCTCAATTTCATTCATCTTCTAAAAGAACCAGCTTTTAGTTTTATTGATCTTTGCTACTGTCTCATTCATTACTTTTTCATTTATTTCTGATCAGATCTTTATGATTACCTTCCTTCTCATAACTTTGGGGTTTTTTGGTTCTTCTTTCTCTAATTTCTTTAGGTGAAAGGTTAGGTTGTTCATTTGAGATTTTTCTTGTTTCCTGAGGTAGGATTGTATTGCTATACACTTCCCTCTTAGAACTGCTTTTCCTGCATCCCATAGGTTTTGGGCCATCGTGTTTTCATTGTCATTTTTTTCTTGATATTTTTTTGATTTCCTGTTTGATTTCTTCAGTGATCTCTTGGTTATTTAGTAGTGTATTGTTTAGCCTCCATGTGTATTTATTTTCTACCAACTTTTTCCTGTAATTGATATCTAGTCTCATAGCGTTGTGGTCAGAAGAGTTACTTGATAAGATTTCAATTTTCTTAAATTTACCAAGGCTTGATTTGTGACCCAAGATATGATCTATCGTGGAGAATGTTCCATGAGCACTTGAGAAGAACGTGGATTCTGTTGTTTTTGGATGGAACGTCCTATAACTATCAATTAAGTGCATCTTATTTAATGTATCATTTAAAGCTTGTGTTTCCTTATTTATTTTCATTTTGGTTGATATGTCCACTGGTGAAAGTGGGGTGTTAAAGTCCCCTACTGTGATTGTGTTACTGACGATTTCCCCATTTATATCTGTTACCGTTTGCCTTATGTACTGAGATGCTCCTAAGTTGGGTGCATAAATATTTACAATTGTTGTATCTTCTTCTTGGATTGATCCCCTTATCATTGTGTAGTGTCCTTTTTTGTCTCTTGTAATAGTCTTTATTTTAAAGTCTATTTTTTCTGATGTGACAATTGCTACTCCAGCTTTCGATTTCCATTGGCATAGAATATCTTTTTCAATCTCCTGACTTTCTGTCTGTATGTGTCCCTAGGTCTGAAGTGGGCCTCTTGTAGACAGCATATATATGGGTCTTGATTTTGAATCCATGCAGCCAGTCTATGTCTTTTGTTTGGAGCATTTAATCCATTTACATTTAAGTTAACTATTGATGTGTATGTTCCTATTACCATTTTCTTAATTGTTTTGGGTTTGTTATTGTAGGTCTTTTCTTTCTCTTGTGTTTCCTGCCTAGAGAAGTTCCTTTAGCGTTTGTTGTAAAGCAGGTTTGGTGGTGCTGAACTCTCTCAGCTTTTGCTTGTCTGTAAAGGTTTTAATTTCTCCATCAAATCTGAATGAGCTCCTTGCTGGGTAGAGTAATCTTGATTGTAGGTTTTTCTCCTTCATCACTTTAAATATGTCCTGCGACTCCCTTCTGGCTTGCAGAGTTTCTGCTTAAAGATCAGCTGTTAACTTTATGAAGATTCCCTTGTATATTATTTGCTGTGTTTCCCTTGCTGCCTTTAATATTTTTTCTTTGTGTTTAATTTTTGATAGTTTGTTTAATATGTGTCTTGGCATGTTTCTCATTGGATTTATCCTGTATGGGACTCTCTGCGCTTCCTGGACTTGATTGACTACTTCCTTTCCCATATTATGTAGGTTTTCAACTATAATCTCTTCAATTTTTTTCTCATTCCCTTTCTTTTTCTCTTCTTCTTCTGGAACCCCTATAATTCGAATGTTGGTGCATTTAATTTTGTCCCAGAGATCTCTGAGACTCTCCTCAATGCTTTTCATTCTTTTTTTCTTAATTCTGCTCTGAAGTAGTTATTTCCAGTATTTTATCTTCCAGGTCACTTATCTGTTCTTCTGCCTCAGTTATTCTTCTATTGATTCCTTCTAGAGAATTTTTAATTTGATTTATTGTGTTGTCCATCATTGTTTGTTTGCTCTTTAGTTCTTCTAGGTCCTTATTAAACATTTCTTTTATTTTCTCCATTCTATTTCCAAGATTTTGTATCATCTTTACTATCATTACTCTGAATTCTTTTTCAGGTAGACTGCCTACTTCCTCTTCATTTGTTTGGTCTGGTGGGTTTTTACCTTGCTCTTTCATCTGCTGCATAATTCTGTGTCTTCTCATTTTGCTTAACTAACTGTGTTTGGAGTCTCCTTTTTGCAGGCTGCACGTTCATATTTCCCATTGTTTTTGGTGTCTGCGCCCAGTGGGTAAGGTTGGTCCAGTGGGTTGTGTAGGTTTCCTTGTGGAGGGAACTGGTGCCTGTGTTCTGGTGGATGCAGCTGGATCTTATCTTTCTGGTGGGCAGGACCATGTCCGGTGGTGTGTTTTGGGGTGTCTGTGAACTTAATTATGATTTTAGGTAGCCTCTCTGCTAATGGGTGGGGTTGTGTTCCTGTCTTACTAGTTGTTTGGCATGGGGTGTCCAGAACTGGAGCTTTCTGGTCGTTGAGTGGAGCTGGGTCCTAGTGTTGAAATGGAGAACTCTGGGAGAGCTCTCACCGATTAACATTACATGGGGCTGGGAAGTCTCTGGTGGTCCAATCTCACCAACTTGTCTCTCTCACCTCAGAGGCTCAGGCCTGTCAGCCGGCCAGAGCACCAAGACTCTGTCAGCCACATGGCTTTTAGGAAGTCTAAGGTCTTCTGCCAGTGTTCAGTAGGAGTTGTTCCACATGTAGATGTATTTTTGATGTATTTGGGGGGAGGAAGTTGATTTCCACGTCTTACCCCTCCGCCATCTTGAAGGTCCTCTCTCTTCACACCTTTTAAAATGAAGCTGAGGAATAGTACCCACCACCTGGCATTATGTCAGTAAAATCTAGGAATTCTTTTTCAGTTTTGAAGTGTTCCATACTCCCAGATCAGTCAAGGAAAAGTTGAGGGCAGATTAAGGGTAATCTTCCATTTCTACTGTTGCTAGAGGATCCACATTTCATCTGGAAAGGACATAAATCTGGCAATCTCACTTCAGGCCTAGCCCATCCACCTTTTTTCCCTTTGTGCTGCTTAGTCTGTTTCCCTTGCTCATAGCAGACCTGTGCAGAGGCCTTGCCCCCATCCCTTCAGACCAGAGTTCCTCATGAAACGGCTGAGCTGACACCTCAGCTCAGGACGTGGGCTGAAGCTCCCTACAGGACAAACTATGTGCAAAGTTAGGAGGCACTGACTACAAGATAAATGAGCAATTCATTCATTTAACAATTATTGATTGAGCTCCTGCTATGCACCAGATATGGCTCAAGGCAAAGCAAACAAAAAATCCCACCCTAATGGAGCTTGGGAGAAATAAGTAAGATTTACTGAAGAGGGAAAAACTGAAGTTATGATACTGTAAGGGCAAATTTATAATAAAGAATAAGGTAAGCAGAGGAACAGAAGTGGAGACAAGCAGGATAGTTTCTGAGAAAGACTTAGGTACTTCGTGTAGGCTGGAATGTAAGTGACCAGTGGGAGATAATTACAGAGAGGTAGGTGGGATTCACACTATGGAGGACCTCAAATGCCAAGTCTGAGGACTTTGTACTTAATTTGCTAATCATGAAGAGTCAGTGGAGGCTTGTGAATAGGCAAATAGTGCTTAGAGGTCTGAATGAAACAAATAAAAAGAGTACACTATTATATGTTGATATTATTTTAAAATATTAACTTGCCTACACTTTGTTTTCATCTCAAAAGTCCTACAGCAGATGAAAACTTGTCTCTTTGCAAGCTACTAAGGAGAAAAAGAAAAAAAAGTGAGAAAATAATCTTAGTATCTATGACTCTAACAGTTTGTGAGTTTCTTCAGTTTCTTCCTTCCTTTCTTCTCTCGTTCCCTCCCTCCCTTCCCTCCTTCCTTCCTTCCTTCCCTTTGCAAGAAAGATTAATGTAGGCAAAGAAAATGCAACATTTTTGTATAGAGAGCTAGACCCTGTACAAGTTAATAGCTTATGGTTGAGATCTTTGACTTATCATTTTGAAAGAAACAAATGGCTCTCTCAGAAGGTGTAGAATGTACCCAGATCAACACAATGCCCAGTCCCCGCACCATGATAAACAGCAATATATTTCGGTATCTAATATTTATATTCACTTCAATTTGCTTGCTAATTTTTCATTGTCAGTGCCCAGAAAGATGAAAGAAATTAGTTTCATTACTAATGAGTTTTAAATACAGACAAGCTTGGGGAGGGATGAAATCAGACAGATGCCTGTGCTCCAAAATGAATGTTATATCCAACTAGTGCCTGTTAAAGAACGGTAATTAAAGTGGTGCTTTGGATGATGTCCTTACAAGTAATCTTGAATTTGCCATTTACTTATATCCATGTATGTTAAAACGTCCTTACTATAAAGCTTACACCAGAAACATCAAATAGATAATTTTGAGGGATATCACCTTTGACTTTTGCTCAAACATTCACATAGAGAGTTTGAACAGCAGATTCCTTTTGAGTAAAGGTCTGAAACCTTTGCATGTGACTCAACTTGCTACTCTAATGTACTACTCATTAATTTACGGAGCTTTCTTGGGAGATAAGCTTCAAAATGAAAACAGTAAATGTTCTTGTTTCCAAGAATCTCCTAGTAATTTATTACTAGCATCTCCTAGTAATTCAGCTTTACAGAGTTCTTTCCCCTAGTTACCTTTGTGACCCTTGCTTGCACAGAATAAAATGAGGAAAAGTTCAAGTTTAAAAACTTTTCATCTATACATAATAAAATAATACTTTAATACAATGAATTCCTAGCAATGCTAATCAACTTCTGGAAAACCATCAGGCTAAAATAATCATTTGCTCTATATTATCATTCTGGCCTTTTCGTGACTGAGCCCCTACAAGTAAATGATGTGGTATTTCCTTCACTAAAAAGAATTTTTTTTACCATTTCCATGAAACATACATTAAGTTGTTTTGGAAGTCACCACTAATAATCTTGCCCTTTAGACCTCAGCTTGCAGAGATAATGAGTCGGGGTTTGCTGAAAATTTCATCTTTGTTTCAGGTCAGGGTATTGAATGACCCAGTTCAGTAAAACATACTGCTATTTCTTTATTCTCATCACAATTGGGAAGTAAAATTTCATTAGCTGACTGACAGGAGAATTCCAAATGGTTAATTGAAATATGACGCATCATTTGGGAAGCTCTGCTGCTTTTCTAGCACTTTCAAGTTGTGAGGCAGACCAGAAGTCAGGAAAGTTCCAGTAGTTCTTCAGTAAGAAATTCATTTAGCCATTAGTAAATGCTATTTCTAAAAACTAAATCTAAATTCATTGCATTCCTGAAAGTTTTCTCAAAATGTTCCTTTAACTCTAAATACAGATAGAGGCAAGAGGGATTAGATCCTTAACCTAATTTTTGTTTTTAATTATAAATTTAGTTTATTGAAACAGTTATAACTAAAATACAAATATCTTACTTTAAATACTGGGGAATATTATAAAATCTAATATCTCCTATCTAGATGCTAATTTTGTCATGATTGTTGTATGTAGTAATTCCAATGATTAGTTAAATCAATACCAATCAATATATGACTTTGGTAAAACTGAATGGATTTATTCATCTTCATATTAGTTAGTGTTCCTTGCTATACTGGGCAATGCAAAAAACACAGAAAAATAATACATGGGGCCCACCTTTAAACTCAAGAGATAGGAAAACAGTCAATAATTATAATACTGTATTAAAGACCCTAACAGAAATAATCAGTACGTATGTATACATATATAACTATATATATAATTGGAGAGCACTTATAACTCTAAGATTCATCAGAGATTTTCTTTATGCTGTTTTGCTTTCACTAAAGGCATGAGTATTCATGTATAATTTTCAGCATGCTTGAATTTTCAGAAGTATGCCTGAATTTCACACATCTTATACTTCAATATAAGCATTCAAACTCTTCCAAACTCTTGATAATCTCTCTCACAAAGAGTGGTGTCTACACATAAAATACCAAGCTTAGTTTTGCCTGGGAAGACTTGGAGTGAGACTATCATATGCCTGTCTCCAGCCCCCTCACAGAAAGCTAAGACACACAATTTGCAATAGGCATGTCTTGATGATGAGCAATTTTATATGATTCCACAGTCTCAAATCATACCATAAAAAGATTGACCTGAGGTTATCCTGAGGTCTCTCTGGCTGGGCCTGGTTGTATAAAGGTAGTGCCTTTGGTCAGTTCATTTGGCTGATAACTTTTCTCCTTGGCTGCCTTCCATAATGGTGGCTCAGTGGATGGGGACATTGTTTCCTGCTCTGCTGGTAGGCACTCACCTCTCTTCTTCAGGTCAGAGTGCTCTTCTGGAACACTGACTCATGTGTATCAAGGAGACATCTCCTCATCTGGAAAAAGCCCTTAAACTGACTCACTGCAATAGTCATTTTTCCAAGCTGTCCTGGAAATGCCTGCTATCTAAAGTTCCTCTACTATCTGATTAAATTACATCAGAGGAACTGTTCTACTTTCTAGAGAAGTCCATCTTTCTCTACTTTGCCATTCATAAACAAAAGCATATAAGCACTCTCGCTTCTGTTACTTGAGATCACTAGTGAAAGAGTTTTTCCTTGATTTCTTTATGTGCAAAAGGAAATATTTCTAAGTAATAACCATATTTTACATTATCCAGCTAAAAGAACTATACAAAAGCCCACGGATATGAATATTCTTGGACTTGAGCATATTGTCTCACCTCTGAAGCTCTACACAGTCAGTTCCCTGAGTGAAGACCCCCTTCCCTGCTTCTCCTAGGGCTTAATTTTTCAGCCCTTGCTTAAATATACTGTTCTCCAGATTTCTCAGATACAGGAAAATATATTAGATGTTCTTGCTTTGTGCATTCACATCCATTTTATTTTTATTACCACTACTCTCAAAACTTTTATTGTAATTACTTTTTTTTCCTTTGTAAAACTGACGAAAACAGGGACGTAACCAAATGTGTTCACCACTGTAGCCACATATTGGGTACAAATATTTTTTGAATAAATAATGACTTGATCAGTAAATCTAATGATAATAGCACTATATCATTCATACGGAGTTATAGTCAAAGATAATAGAAAAACGTAAAAATCACTTTATAGAAATAAAAAATTAAAAAGTAAAGAAAGAGGTGCATAATATATGAACTTATTCTCAAATAGTTCAGAAAAAAAAAGTAATAATATGTATATACAGAGACTACAAAAGCCATTTTAGCAAATTTAGCTAATTGATGAAAATAGGGAAAGAATACAAGGGGTTTCTTTTAAAAATTCTTGCAGGAGAAGCAGAGGAAGATGGAGGAAGAGTAAGACGTGGAGATCACCTTCCTCCCCACAAATACATCAGAAATACATCTACATGTGGAACAACTCCTACAGAACACCCACTGAACGCTGGCAGAAGACCTCAGACCTCCCAAAAGGCAAGAAACTCCCCATGTACCTGGGTAGGGCAAAAAAAAAAGAAAAAACAGAGACAAAAGAATAGGGACGTGACCTGCACCAGTGGGAGGGAACCGTGGAGGAGGAAAGGTTTCCACACACCAGGAAGGCCTTTCGCAGATGGAGGCTGTGGGTGGTGGTGGTGGGGGGGGGGTAAGCTTCAGAGACACAGAGGAGAGCGCACCCACAGGGGTGCGGAGGGCAAAGCTGAGAGATTCCCGCACAGAGGTTTGGTGCCGACCAGTACTCACCAGCCCGAGAGGCTTGTCTGCTCCCCCGCCGGGGCGGGTGGGGCTGGGAGCTGAGGCTTAGGCTTCGGTCGGATCGCAAGGAGAGGACTGGGGTTGGCCGCGTGAAAACAGACTGAAGGGGGCTAGTGCACCATGGCTAGCCGGGAGGGAGTCCGGGGAAACGTCTCGACCTGCCGAAGAGGCAAGAGACTTTTTCTTCCCTCTTTGTTTCCTGGTGCGCGAGGAGAGGGGATTAAGAGTGCTGCTTAAAGGAGCTCCAGAGACGGGTGCGAGCTGCAGCTATCAGCACGGACCCCAGAGATGGGCATGAGACTCTAAGGCCGCTGCTGCCGCCACCAAGAAGCCTATGTGTGAGCACAGGTCATTATCCACACCGCCCCTCCCAGGAGCCTGCGCAGCCCGCCACTGCCAGGGTCCCGTGATCCAGGGACATCTTCCCCGGGAGAACCCACGCACGCCTCACGCTGGTGCAACGTCATGCAGCCTCTGCCGTGCAGGCTCGCCCCACATCCGTACCCGTTCCTCCCTGCTTTCCTGAGTGAGCCAGAGCCCCCGAATCAGTGGCTCCTTTAACCCCGGCCTGTCTGAGCGAAGAACAGATGCCCTCAGGCGACCTACACGCAGAGACGAGGCCAAATCCAAAGCTGAACCTGGGAAGCTGTGCGAGCAAAGAAGAAAAAGGGAAATTTCTCCCACCAGCCTCAGAAGCAGCGGATTAAAGCTCCGCCTTTCACTAAAGCTCCACAATCAACATGATGTACCCTGCATCTGTGGAATGCCTGAATAGACAACGAATTATCCCAAATTCAGAAGGTGAACTTTGGGAGCAAGATATATTATTTTTTTCCCCTTTTCCTCTTTTTGTGAGTGTATATGCGTATGCTTCTGTGCGAGATTTTGCCTGTATATCTTTGCTTTCACCATTTGTCCTAGGATTCTGTCCGTCCATTTTTTTTTTCTTTTTACTTAAAAAAATTTTATTTTTAATAATTATTTTTTATTTTAATTATTACATTTTATCTTTATTTTATTTTATCCTCTTTCTTTCCTTTCTTCCTTTCGTTTTTTTTTTCTTCCTTCCTTCCTTCCTTTCCTTTCTTTCTTTCTTATTTTTTCTCCCTTTTATTCTAAGCCATGTGGATGACAGGCTTTTGGTGCTCCAGCGAGGAGTCAGTGCTGTGCCTCTGAGGTGGGACAGCCAACTTCAGGACACTGATCCACAAGAGACCTCCCAGCCCCCGTAATATCAAACGGCAAAAATCTCCCAGAGACCTCCGTCTCAACACCAAGACCCAGCTTCACTCAACGACCAGCAAGCTACAGTGCTGGACACCCTATGCCAAACAACTAGCAAGACAAGAACACTGCCCCATCCATTAGCAAAGAGGCTGCTTAAAATCATAATAAGGCCACAGACACCCCAAAACACACCACCAGACGTGGACCTGCCCATCAGAAAGACAAGATCCAGCCTCATCCACCAGAACACAGGCATTACTCCCCTGCACCTGGAAGCCTACACAAGCCACTGAACCAACCTTAGCCACTGCGGACAGACACCAAAATCAACAGGAACTACGAACCTGCAGCCTGTGAAAAGAAGACCCCAAATACAGTAAGATAAGCAAAATGAGAAGACAGAAAAACACAGAGCAGATGAAGAAGCAAGGTAAAAACCCACCAGGCCTAACAAATGAAGAGGAAATAGGCAGTCTACCTGAAAAAGAATTCAGAGTAATGATAGAAAAGATGATCCAAAATCTTGGAAAAAGAATAGAAAAATACAAGAAAAATTTAACTAGGACCTAGAAGAATTAAAGAGGAAACAAGCAATGATGAACAACACAACAAATGAAATTAAAAATACTCTAGAAGGGATCAATAGCAGAATAACTAAGGCAGAGGAACGGATAAGTGACCTGGAAGATAAAATAGTGGAAATAACTACTGCAGAGCAGAATAAAGAAAAAAGAATGAAAAGAACTGAGGACAGTCTCAGAGACCTCTGGGACAACATTAAACGCACGAACATTCGAATTATAGGGGTCCCAGAAGAAGACGACAAAAAGAAAGGGACTGAGAAAATATTTGAAGAGATTAAAGTTGAAAACTTCCCTAATATGGGAAAGGAAATAGTTAATCAAGTCCAGGAAGCACAGAGAGTCCCATACAGGATAAATCCAAGGAGAAACAAGCCAAGACACATCTTAATCAAACTATCAAAAATTAAATACAAAGAAAATATATAAAAAGCAGCAAGGGAAAAACAAAAAATAACATACAAGGGAATCCCCATAAGGTTAACAGCTGATCTTTCAGCAGAAACTCTGCAAGCCAGAAGGGAGTGGCAGGACATACTGAAAGTGATGAAGGAGAAAAACCTACAATCAAGATTACTCTACCCAGCAAGGAGCTCATTCAGATTTGATGGAGAAATTAAAACCTTTACAGACAAGCAAAAGCTGAGAGAGTTCAGCACCACCAAACCTGCTTTACAACAAGTGCTAAAGGAACTTCTCTAGGCAGGAAACACAAGAGAAGGAAAAGACCTACAATAACAAACCCAAAACAATTAAGAAAATGGTAATAGTAACATACATATCGACAATTACCTTAAATGTAAATGGATTAAATGCTCCCACCAAAAGACACAGACTGGCTGAATGTATACAAAAACAAGACCCATATATATGCTGTCTACAAGAGACCCATTTCAGACCTAGGGACACATACAGACTGAAAGTAAGGGGATGGAAAAAGATATTCCATGCAAATGGAAATCACAAGAAAGCTGGAGTAGCAATTCTCATATCAGACAAAATAGACTTTAAAATAAAGACTATTAAAAGAGACAAAGAAGGACACTACATAATGATCAAGGGATCGATCCAAGAAGAAGATATAACAATTGTAAATATTTATGCAACGAACATAGAAGCACCTCAATACATAAGGCAAATACTAACAGCCATAAAAGGGGAAAGGGGCAGTAACACAATCATAGTAGGGTACTTTAACACCCCACTTTCACCAGTGGACATATCAACCAAAATGAAAATAAATAAGGAAACACAAGCTTTAAATGATACATTAAACAAGATGGACTTAATTGATATTTATAGGACATTCCATCCAAAAACAACAGAATACACATTTTTCTCAAGTGCTCATGGAACATTCTCCAGGATAGATCATATCTTGGGTCACAAATCAAGCCTTGGTAAATTTAAGAAAATAGAAATCATATCAAGTATCTTTTCCGACCCCAACGCTATGAGACTAGATATCAATTACAGGAAAAGATCTGTAAAAAATACAAACACATGGAGGCTAAACAATACACTACTTAATAACGAAGTGATCACTGAAGAAATTAAAGAGGAAATCAAAAAATACCTAGAAACAAATCACAGCGGAGACACAACGTCCCAAAACCTATGGGATGCAGCAAAAGCAGTTCTAAGACGGAAGTTTATAGCAATACAATCCTACCTTAAGAAACAGGAAACATCTCAAATAAACAACCTAACCTTGCACTTAAAGCAATTAGAGAAAGAAGAACAAAGAAACCCCCAAAGTTAGCAGAAGGAAAGAAATCATAAAGATCAGATCAGAAATAAATGAAAAAGAAAGGAAGGAAACAATAGCAAAGGTCAATAAAATTAAAAGCTGGTTCTTTGAGAAGATAAACAAAATTGATAAAGCATTAGCCAGACTCATCAAGAAAAACAGGGAGAAGACTCAGATCAATAGAATTAGAAATGAAAAAGGAGAAGTAACAACCAACACTGCAGAAATACAAAGGATCATGAGAGATTACTACAAGCAACTCTATGCCAATAAAATGGACAACCTGGAAGAAATGGACAAATTCTTACAAATGCACAACCTGCCAAGACTGAACCAGGAATAAATAGAAAATATGAACAGAAAAATCACAAGCACTGAAATTGAAACTGTGATTAAAAATCTTCCAACACACAAAAGCCCAGGACCAGATGGCTTCACAGGCAAATTCTATCAAACATTTAGAGAAGAGTTAACACCTATCCTCTCCAACTCTTCCAAAATATAGCAGAGGGTGGAACACCTCTAACCTCATTCTGCGAGGCCACCATCACCCTGATACCAAAAACAGACATAGATGGCACAAAGAAAGAAAACTACAGGCCAATATCACTGATGAACACAGATGTAAAAATCCTCAACAAAATACTAGCAAACAGAATCCAACAGCACATTAAAAGGATCATACACCATGATCAAGTGGTTTACTCCAGGAATGCAAGGATTCTTCAATATATGCAAGTCAATCAACGTGATACACCATATTAACAAATTTAAGGAGAAAAACCATATGATCATCTCAATAGATGCAGAGAAAACTTTTGACAAAATTCAACACCCATTTATGATAAAAACCCTGCAAAAAGTAGGCATAGAGGGAACTTTCCTCAACATACTAAAGGCCATATATGACAAACCCACAGCCAACATCATCCGCAATGGTGAAAAACTGAAACCATTTCCACTAAGATCAGGAAGAAGACAAGGTTGCCCACTCTCACCACTCTTATTCAACATAGTTTTGGAAGTTTTAGCCACAGCAATCAGAGAAAAAAAAGAAATAAAAGGAATCCAAATCGGAAAAGAAGAAGTAAAACTGTCACTGTTTGCCGATGACATGATACTATACATAGAGAACCCTAAAGATGCTACCAGAACACTAACAGAGCTAAGCAATGAACTTGGTAAAGTAGCAGTATACAAAATTAATGCACATAAATCTCTTGCATTCCAATACGCTAATGATGAAAAATCTGAAAGTGACATTAAGGAAACACTCCCATTTATCATAGCAACAAAAAGAATAAAATATCTAGGAATAAACCTACCTAAGGAGACAAAACACCTGTATGCAGAAAATTATAAGACACTGCTGAACGAAATTAAAGATGATACAGATGGGGAGATATTCCATATTCTTGGATTAGAAGAATCAACATTGTGAAAATGACTCTACTACCCAAAGCAATCTACAGATTCAATGCACTCCCTATCAAACAACCACTGGCATTTTTCACAGAACTAGAACAAATAGTTTCACAATTTATATAGAAACACAAAAGACTCCGAATAGCCAAAGCAATCTTGAGAAAGAAAAAAGGAGCTAGAGGAAACAGGCTCTCTGCCTTCAGACTATACTACAAAGCTACAGTAATGAAGACAGTATGGCACTGGCACAAAAACAGAAATATAGATCAATGGAACAGGACAGAAAACCCAGAAATAAACCCACGCATATATGGCCACCTTATCTTTGATAAAGGAGGCAAGAATATACAGTGGAGAAAACACAGCCTCTTCAATATGTGGTGCTGGCTGGGAAAACTGGACAGGTACATGTAAAAGTATGAAATTAGAACACTCCCTTACACCAAACAGAAGAATAAACTCAAAATGGATTAAAGACCTAAATGTAAGGCCAGACACTATCAAACTCTTAGAGGAAAACATAGGCAGAACACTCTATGACATAAATCACAGCAAGATCCTTTTTGACCCACCTCCTAGAAAAATGGAAATAAAAACAGAAATAAAGAAGTGGGACCTAACGAAACTTCAAAGCTTTTGCACAGCAAAGGAAACCATAAACAAGACCAAAAGACAACCTTCAGAATGGGAGAAAATATTTGCAAATGAAGCAACTGACAAAGGATTAATCTCTGAAATTTACAAGCAGCTCATGCAGCTCAATAACAAAAAAACAAACAACCCAATCCAAAAATGGGCAGAAGTTCTAGACATTTCTCCAAAGAAAATATATAGATTGCCAGCAAACACATAAAAGAATGCTCAACATCATTAATCATTAGAGAAATCCAAATCAAAAGTACGAAGAGATATCATCTCACACTGGTCAGAATGGCCATCATCAAAAATCTAGAAAAAATAAATGCTGGAGAGGGTGTGGAGAAAAGGGAACCCTCTTGCACTGTTGGTGGGAATGTAAATTGATACAGCCACTATGGAGAACAGTATGGATCTTCCTTAAAAAACTAAAAATAGAACTACCATACAACCCAGCAATCCCACTACTGGGCATATACCCTGCGAAACCCATAATTCAAAAAGAGTCATGTACCAAATTGTTCACTGCAGCTCTATTTACAATAGCCAGGGCATGGAAGCAACCTAAGTGTCCATCAACAGATGACTGGATAAAGAAGGTGTGGCACATATTTACAATGGAATATTACTCGGCCATAAAAAGAAACGCAATTGAGTTATTTGTAGTGAGGTGGATGGACGTAGAGTCTGTCATACAGAGAGTAAGAAAGTAAGAAAAACAAATATGGTATGCTAACACATATATATGGAATCTAAGAAAAAAGAAAAGTTCATGAAGAACCTAGGAGTAAGATGGGAATAAAGACACTGACCTACTGGAGCATGGACTTGAGGATATGGGGGGGAAGGTAAGCTGTGACAAAGTGAGAGAATGGCATGGACATATATACCCTACCAAACGTAAAACAGATAGCTAGTGGGAAGCAGCCGCATAGCACAGGGGGATCAGCTCTGTGGTTTGTGACCACCTAGACGGGTGGGATAGGGAGGGTGGGAGGGAGGGAGATTCAAGAGGCAAGAGATATGGGAACATATGTATATGTATAACTGATTCACTTTGTTATAAAGCAGAAAGTAACACCATTGTAAAGCAATTATGCTCCAATAAAGATGTTAAAAAAAAATTCTTGCAACTTTTTCTGTTAGTTTGAAATTGTTTTCAAATAAACAGCTACACTTTAAAAAATATTTAAAAATCTAAACAAAATTCTACATTAAATTGTATTTATATCAGCAGTACATTTCAATTCTTTGGAAACACTATTAAGTGTATTTGTGTACACACACATAAAAGTTGAACCTCTCCCAAAATTCGTGTGGATTATCAGAACATTCCATTCTACATATATGCTAGATAAGAAAACGGTCCTTCTGGAGCTCCCTGGTGGCCTTGTGGTTAGGATTCTGGGCCTTCACTGCCCTGGTCTATGTTCAATCCCTGGTGAGGGAACATTCCCGCAAGCTGTGTGGCATGGCCAAAAAAAAAAAAAAAGGTGCTTCTATTTGTTTATTTGTTTTGAGAGAATTCAGGAAAAGTTACCACAAGTATGAGACTTTGGTATATTGATTATTTTGAGCTTGAAGACACTTGGGAAAACAGCAGAAAGAGACTTTCTCTGACTCCTCCTAACTGCCTAAAGACAGAGCCTCCAAAATGAACTCAAGTATCATAGACATCCTCCTTGGGAGTTTCATCAACATGGAAGGTTGCCTCTTATCACAGGAGAGGACACTAGAAGTTCACATCACACTCAGACAACTATGTCACAAACTATCATACCTCCCATCCATTCTTCTAAAGGCCCATTCATCTTTCCTAAAAATCATTCCCTCAACCCTAAGTTGCCTACATCCCCTCTTCCTTTTCCCCTATTTAGGTGATATATAAGCTCCCAAATAGCACCAGTTTTGGAGTATCCACTTTTTTTCCCCTATATACCCTCAAGCACATAATTTTTAAAATTAATAAATTGGGGGGTTCCAGCTCGGGTAGTGACACAGGATGATCCTGAGCTCATCTCCTCCCATGGACACACTGAGTCTACAGCTACATATGGATCAACTTTCTCTTTATAAAAACTAAAGCCTGGTTGAATGACAACTACATATCAAGCAAACAAGATGAAAACCACACTGATGCAGGTAGGAGAGACAGGACCACAATCTCACCATAAACCCCATCCCTGGCACAGTGACCCACAACTGGAGGGAATTCATAACCTGGAGCTTCTCTCTGAGGAGCAAAGGGTTCAAAGCCCACATTGGTCATCCCAACTTTTAGAACACACACTTGAGAGATGAGCCCTCAAAATATCTAACTTTATAAACCAACACGGCATGTGTCCCAAGACCCATAAGTCTGAAGCAATCTGAGAAAATGCTCTGAAAGGACTTGCACATGTGGACTCACCCATTTCAGGGCCCACCTCAGAGGCAGCCAATTGTGCCCAGGCTTAAAGTGAAGGAGATTCACCTGCTTATATTAAAGCACTGGACTGAAGGGCAGGCATCTAATTTAACACACATTTAAGAGCCTGCTGGAACACTACCCAGGGACAGAAATTGGTGGGCACCATCTTTGCCATGGTTCAGAGCACTCATAACTCCTGCAAGGGAGCTTTTATATGCATCTGGTGACCCAAATTTTACGGCTCCCACCTAGGGAGCACCTCTTGATTGCCTGGCACTGGAGGCCAGGGGAGTTTGCATTCCTGGTTCCCTGGGACTACAATAACCTATAATAATTAATGTTACCCAGAAAGGACCTCATATCCCTCTTGGGGGCCTCCATTTTTGTGACTGCTTCAAGGGGACACCTCTGTATCACCTGGTTCTTATGGCCAGTGAGGCTTAAGTCCATGGGACTGTAACCAACTGAGAGAAAGTTTTTAAATAGCCACCATCCTCAGGGCACGGCAAGAGGCAACAGAGCTAGAAGCTCAGTCTTTCTGTGAGGTGGCATATTAGCTAGCCAATCATCATGACTGTGGACTGAGGGACAGGCTTCTAATTAAACATGCATCTAAGGACTGACTGTAATCCTTTCCAGACATCTTGGGAGGGTGGGCACTATCTTTGTGCTCAACCTCCACAGTGCTCCAGAGTACCAGTGACTCCTGTAGGAGAGTTTTACATGCTTCTGGTATCTTTTTTATGTCTGAAGCCCTGGTTCATGCAGCTGCCTTTCAGGGGACGGCCCTTGATCTCCTGGCTTTGATGACTGAGGGCTTGTATTCCTGGATCCCACAGAATTGTGGCAATCAGAGAAAAGGTTCTTCACAGGCTTCCAACCCCAGGGGCTCCACACATAAAGCAGATTGAGGCACCTACCCACAGCCCCACCCAGTCTTTCTGTGAAGAAGGCTTTTTGCTTGTCCTGGAGCTTCAGCCTTAGGGACAGGTTTCACGTTTCACACATATTTAGTGGCTTATGGAGCTGCTCGCAAGGAAAATAAGCTGTGGACACCATCTTGCTGCTCTCTCTCTGCCTTGTTCCATGTTGCTGGTATCATCCAGAAAAGAACTTACACACTCATCAGGAGCTCCAATTTTTGTGACTGACCCCCAGAGTCACCTCCAGATCACCTGTCTCTGGTGGACAGTGGGGAATCATAATGAAATAGAAAATCTGAACAGACCAATTCCAAGTAAGGTCATAGAATCAGTAGCCAAAAACCTACCAAGAAACAAAAGTACAGGATCAGATAGCTATACTGGTGCATTCTGCCAAACATTTAAAGACAAATTAATAACAATCTTTCTCAAACTCTTCCCAAAAAAGAAGAGGAGGGAACTCTTCCAAAATCATTTTATAAGGCCCATATTAGCATGATAACAAAGCCAGACAAGAATGCCACAAGAAAAGAAAATTACAGGCCAGTACCCCTGATGAACATAAATGCAAAAATTCTCAACAAAATGTTAGCAAACCAAATTCAACAATATATTTAAAGGATCATATACCATGATCAAGTGGGATTTATTCCAGAGATGCAAGGAAGTTTTAACATCCACAAATCAGTCAGTGTGATACACAACATTAACAAAATGAAGAATAAAAATCATATGACCATCACAATAGACCACGAAAGGTATTCAACAAAATTCAACATCCAGTTATGATAAAAACTCTCAACAAATCAGATACGGAAGGAACACACATCAACATAATAAAGATCATATATGATAACCCCACAACTAAAAATCATACTCAACTGTGAAAAGCTGAAAGCTTTTCCTCTAATATCAGGAATAAGACAAGGATGCCCACTCTCACTACTTTTATCCAACATAGTATTAGAAGTCTTAGTCAAAGCAACTAGGCAAGAGAAAGAAATAAAAACCACCTAAAGAGGAAAGGAACAAGTAAAATTCACTATTTCCAGATGACTGATATTATATATGGAAAACCCTAAAGACTCCAGCAAAAAAACTGTTAGAACTAACAAACCAATTCAATAATGTTGCAGGATCCAAAAACAATACTCAAAAATATGTTGTGTTCCTACACATTAATAATAAACTAAGAGAAATTAAGTAAACAATCCCATTCAAAATTGCATTACAAATAATGAAAACCTAGGAATAAGTTTAACCAAGGAGGTGACAGATCAGTATATTGAAAACTATGACATTAAGGAAAGAAATTGAACAAAACAGAAGTAAATGGAAAGACATTCCATGCTCACAGATTGGAAGAATATTGTTAAAATGTCCATACTACCCAAAGCAATCTATGGATTAAATGCAATCCCTATCAAAAATCCAATGTTGCTTTTCATAAAAATAGAACAATCCTAAAATTTGTGTGTAACCACATATATGAGACCCCAAATAGTAAAAGCAATTTTGAGAAAGAATGACAAAGCTAGAGTCATCATGCAACCTGATTTTAAGCTATATTACAATGATAGAATAATTTTAAAAAGATAGTATTGGCATAAAAATAGACACATAGATCAACTGAACAGAATAGAAAGCTCAAATAAACCCATGCATATATGGTTAATTAATTTATGACAAAGGAACCAAGAATATACAATGGGGAAAGAACAGTCTCTTCAATAAATGGCATTGGGATAACTGCACAGCCACAAACAAAAGAATGAAACTGGACAATGATCTTAAACCACACACAAAAACTAATTCAAAATGGATTTAAGACTTGAATGTAAGACATGAAACCGTAAAATTCCTAGAAGGAAACATAGGTGATAAGCTCCTTGACAGAGATCTTGGTAATGAATTTTTTCTTTAAATCTGATAACAAAAGCAAAAGCACCAAAGACAAAAATTTAAAAAGAGGATGACATCAAAAAGCTTCTGCACAACAAAGAAAATCACCAACTAAATGAAACTCCAACCTACTGAATGGAGAAAAGTTTTTTCAAATAACATATCTAATAAAGGGGCATTATCCAAGATATATAAAGAACTCATATAACTCAACAGCAAAAGAATCCATTAAAAATGGGCAGAAGATCTGAATAGACATTTTTCCAAAGTATACATACAGATGGCCAGCAGGTACAGAAAAAGTTCCTCTATACCATTAATCATCAAAGAAATGCAAATCAAAACCACAATGAGATATTATTCATACCTGTTAGGATGACTACTTATCTAAAAGACAAGAAATAACAGTTACTAGAGAGGATGTGGAAAAAAAGGAACCCTATGTACTGTATGTGGGAAAGTAAACTGGTGCAGCAATGAAAAACAATATGGAAGTTCCTCCAAAAAATAAAAGTAGAACTACCATATGATCTAGCAACTCCACTTCTGGGTATTTATCCAACAAAAATGAAAACACTAACTCAAAAAGATATATGCATCCCCATATTCATTAAAATATTATTTACAATAGCCAAGATATGTAAATAACCTGTCCATTGATGAATGAATAAAGAAACTGTGACATATACATACACACACACACACACACACACACACACACACACACTCCATAATGGAATATTACTGAGTCATAAAAAATAATGAAATCTTGCCATTTGCAACAACATGTATAGACCTCAAGGGCTTTATGCTAAGTGAAATAAGTCAAACTGAGAAAGAAAAATACTGTAAAATTTTTCTTATATGTAAAATCTAAAAATAAAAAAAATTAAAAAAAAAAAAGGGGCTTCCCTGGTGGCGCACTGGTTGAGAGTCCGCCTGCCGATGCAGGGGACACGGGTTCGTGCCCCGGTCCAGGAGCAACCCACGTGCTGCAGAGTGGCTGGGCCTGTGAGTCATGGCCGCTGAGCCTGCGCGTCCGGAGCCTGTGCTCCGCAACGGGAGAGGCCACAACAGTGAGAGGCCCACGTACCGCAAAAAAAAAAAGCTCATAGATACAGAGAACAAATTGTTGATTACCTGAGGTGGGAGGGGTTGTGATGTCAGAGAAATGGGGGATAAAATGCTTTTGTTTTCTTTTTCAGTTTAAATAGATTGAATTTTTTTTTAATTTATAAATTTGTATACCTTTTTTCCTGTTACTTTGTCTGTTGTCAGTTTATTTCATAGACCCATAGAAGCTATAAAGATAAAAAAAAAATTCCTCCCTATAGTGTCATTAGATATATACAATTAAAAAATTATTCAAACTATGAAAGTAAAAATATTAACAAAACAATAAAGACAGATTGTCATGAATATACTCACCAAATCTTTATGGGACTTGTAGTGAAGTGATCATTCAAATTCTGACAATTATTAGTTATGTAACCATGGACAAGGTGTTTAACTTCTCTATTAAAGAAATATATTTCTTAAAAACTTTGCACATAAGTCCAGAAATGTTAGTTTTCTACTTTTCTCTTCTCTTTTATAATCCATAGGTTCTTAGGATAAGCAATATGCACTCAATGCTGAGAAGTACTTCATAAAGCACAATTATTTTTCTTTAACACAGTCTAACTGCAAACAAATAGAAATCCAAGTAAAAACTGCCCCTCACAAAAAAAATACAAATTCCAATAGAGTCAGTCAAAAAATTCAGATACACACACATACACACACACACACACACACACACACACACACACACACACACGAAGTAAAACACTACAGATTCTACCTTGTCTGAGAGCTACTCAAGTGGATTAAAACACTTTAAGTGGATAAAAGAAAAGTCTAGATATAAAGCTAGTGATCTGAGACTCCTCCCTGAAACATAAAATACTCTATGTACTTTTATTTTCTCCATCTTTTTACTAGTGAATTCTATTTATCTTAAGTTTAAATATGGCCCTTTTTCAGTATGAAATAGAAATGTTTTTTAAAAAGCTGAATTGATTACCTGAATTCAGGAAATTAATTTTTTTCATTTGTCAGCATTACAATATCAAATTAATAAATAAACTAATAAAATAATTCTTCTGGGTAATAATATCTTTGTTTTACAAAAGTTTAAAAAATGGATTGGATATTTGGTGGTTAAAACTAAGCTAACAGCGTTTTACCCTTTATCTTCAAAAATAGTACTGTGCAAACCCCATAATTATCGTGAACCCTTGTTATAAATTAACTTGTCAAGGTAGATCTTGCTATTATCTTTTATTGTTATTTTTTAACACATTTATTATTGTTATAAATTACATATTTATTGTTTAATTTAAAATTAATCTCATGGAATTTGTACATTTCTGAAAACATATGAATTTGAATTCTGGCAATATCTGGGGTCTAATCATGAATATTTTTGGTATGAATTTCCCACTTTATCATCTGCTCAATACATACTGGCAAACTCTGTGCCATGTTTATATAACCTATTTAGAAATTATACACTTTTTGTGAATTTTTTAAGCTAAATTTTATTCACTACTTATGACACACCAGGCTATATTCTAAATGCATGTATTGAGGAAAATCTTTTATATAGACCTTTGATATAAGATTGTATTTTTATTCCCATTTTACAAATGAAGAAATCCAGCATAGATCAGAGAAATCTCACAGAACATGGTTTAAGCCCAAGCAGACTAGATTTAGAATCCATTTTCTTAATCCATTTGCTATACTCTAGCTGCCCCTAAATATATTAAGAATATATAGTATCATGGGCTGAGTTGTGCTCCCCGCAAATTCTGAAGTCCTAACTTCAGCACCTCAGAATCATAATTATATTTGGAAGTAGAGGAGGCCTTTAAGGAGATCAGTTAAAATGATGTCATATGGGTGGGCCCTAATCCAATGTGACTGGAGTTCTTATAAAGAAATTAGGACACAGACAAGACAGACCATGTGAGGACACAGAAAGAAGGCAGGCAACCACAAGTCAAGGGGAGAAGCCTCAGAAAAAACTAAACTTGTTCACATCTTGATCTTGGACTAGTAGTCTCCAGAACCGTGAAAAAATAAATTTCTGTAGTTTAAGCCACCCAATCTGTAGTATTTTGTTATGGCAGCACTAGCAAACTATTGTATACAGTCACCTATAATCCTAACTGATAAAAAGTTTACATTAACAACAATATCCCCCACATCTTCATTTCTTCAGTCCATGACAACCAGAATCATTTTACCTCTCAAGCCGTGTGCCCTTGTGTAAAAAGCATATGAATTCTCTAAGTCTCATTTTACCTATTCAATAGGAATGATAATTAAACGCCAAACTAGAAATGTTGTGAAAAATGAGATAAGGTATGTAAAACTTTTAGCATATAGCATATCAGATAGTAAATGTACAATACATGTTGTCATTTTTCTTATCATTAATTATAAAATAAACAATTTCACAGTATCAGAATAACTTGTTTCCTAACCAGATTTAATTAATAAATGCAAATTCACAAATAAATTCATATGGGTTTAATCTCTATATTTAGGGCCTATTTTTGTTTTTTTCCTAGTATTTTCCATGTTTTTTCTACTTTTAAAACTTTTCTCCATGTGAAGTTGAAAAAAATCAGCATTAAGAAGGATGTTGTCTTCCTATATACTAACAACAAAAAATCAGAAAGATAAATTAAGGGAACACTCCCATTTACTAATGCAACAAAAAGAATTAAAGTACCTAGGGATAAACCTAAGGAGGCAAAAGACCTGTACTCAGAAAACTATAAGACACTGATGAAAGAAATCAAAGATGATACAAACAGATGGAGAGATATACCATGTTTTTGGATTCGAAGAATCAACATTGTGAAAATGACTATACTACCGCAAGCAATCTACTGATTCAATGCAATCCCTATCAAACTACCAATGGCATTCTTCACATAACTAGAACAAAAAAATTTACAATTTGTATGGAAACATGAAAAGACCCCAAATAGTCAAGGCAATCTTGAGGAAGAAAAACAGAGCTGGACGGAAGCAGGCTCCCAGACTTCAGACTATACCACAAAGCTATAGTAATCAAGACAGTATGGTACTGGAACAAAAACAGAAATATAGATCAATGTAATGTGATAGAAAGCCCAGAGATAAACCCATGCACATATGGTCATCTTATCTTTGACAAAGGAGACAAAACTATACAATGGAGAAAAGACAGCCTCTTCAATAAGTGGTGCTGGGAAAACTGTACAGCTACATGTAAAAGAATGAAATTAGAACACTCCCTAACACCACACACAAAAGTAAACTCAAAATGGATTAAAGGCCTAAATGTAAGGCCAGACACTATAAAACTCTTAGAGGAAAACATAGGCGGAACACTCTATGACATAAATCACAGCAAGATCCTTTTTGACCCACCTCCTAGAGAAAGGGAAATAAAAACAAAAAAAAAAAACAAATGGGACCTAATGAAACTTAAAAGCTTTTGCACAGCAAAGGAAACCATAAACAAGATAAAAAGACAACCCTCAGAATGGGAGAAAATATTTGCAAATGAAGCAACTGACAAAGGATTCATCTCCAAAATATACAAGCAGCTCATGCAGCTCAAACAACCCAATCCAAAAATGGGCAGAAGACTTAAATAGACATTTCTCCAAAGAAGATATATAGATTGCCAACAAACATATGAAAGGATGCTCAACATCACTAACCATTAGAGAACTGTAAATCAAAACCACAATGAGTTATCTCCTCACACCAGTCAGAACGGCCATCATCAAAAATATCCACAAACAATAAATGCTGGAGAGGATGTGGAGAAAAGGGAACCCTCCTGCACTGTTGGTAGGAATGTAAATTGATACAACCACTATGGAGAACGTTATGGAGGTTCCTGAAAAAACTAAAAAAAGAACTAGCATATGACCCAGCAATCCCACTACTGGGCATATACTGTAGGGAAAACTATAATTCAAAAAGATACACGTACCACAGTGTTTACTGCAGCACTATTTACGACAGCCCGGACATAGAAGCAACCTAAATGTCCATTGACAGATGAATGGATAAAAAAGATATGGCACATATATACAATGGACTACTACTCAGCCATAAAAAGTAACAAAATTGAATTATTTGTAATGAGGTGGATGAACCTAGAGTCTGTCATAATGAGTGAAGTCAGAAAAGCAAATACCATATGCTAATCCATATACATGGAATCTAAAAAAAAAATGGTTCTGATGAACCTAGGGGCAGGACAGGAATAAAGACACAGATGTAGAGAATGGACTTGAGGACACAGGGGGAGAGGGAAGGGTAAGTTGGGACAAAGTAAGAGAGTAGCATTGACATATATACCCTACCAAATGTAAAACAGATAGCTAGTGGAAAGCAGCTGCATAGCACAGGGAGATCAGCTCGGTGCTTTGTGACCACCTAGAGGGGTGGGATAGGGAGGGTGGGAGGGAGACAAAAGAAGGAGGAGATATGGGGATATATTTATATGTATAGCTGATTCACTTTGTTATACAGCAGAAACTAACAACAACATTGTAAAGCAATTATACTCCAATAAAGATATTAAAAAAAGAAGAATGTCATCAAGAATACTGGACTACATTCCACATAATAGATAAACTAACTGAGAAATGGATGATATTAATGGATTAGTAAAGAGCATATGTCTTTAGTCTCAACAAATTAAAAAATTAGAAATCACTTCCCTCCAAAAAACAGTATTGTCCACATATGGTGGAAATAAAAATGGCTCCAGATATTGTGTGGTTGACGCTAAATAAGAAAAGTTAAACTATTTGACGTGGATCCGAGGAACACTCCCATTTTAGTGGTCTGGTAATTGTTAACATTCAACAATTAGAGTAGAAGATGCAATCCAGGATATTACTTGGCTTTGCAATGCATACTATTTACATAGTCAAAATGATTAAAAAGCTCCTCAGTAGTTGTTATTTTTTAGAATCAACTTGTAGACAAAATATGGAAGGCTAAAATATAGATGCTGAAGAGAATATTAATATAAACAATGTTTAAAATATAAAATTAAAGGTGCAGATTATTGAAGTTGAAGGCAGAGGGAAGAGTACACATACCAATACCCTCATCTTCACAGAAAGAAGTCAGGAAATGCTGTTTAACTCTGAAGGAAGAAGATATAGATCTCTTTTCCTTTCTTTTCTTTCTTTCTTTTTTTAAGAACATCACATATATATAAAATTAGGTTCATGGCATAATATAAGCATCATTATGTCCAAAGCCCCTCTTTAATTTATTTTAATTGTATTTTATTTTTCTTTGTCCTCATCCTTTTCCAGTCATATTCCTCTCTTCTTTCATTCCTATCTCTAGAATACTGAATGCATAGTTTTTCAATCCATTTCATTGCCAATCAATATGCTTATTTAGTTGTAAATGTATCCTTGAAAATATATAGTGTTTTGTGAAATACATGTGTGCATGTGTGCTACTCATTGTGCTAAGTCTTCCATTATATGCTCATACTACATTTAATTTCTCAGTTTTCGTAGCAAGGGATGGCTTGGTTGCTTGTACTTCTTTGTTACAAAAACTAAAAGCATTTTAAACATTCTTATATAAGTCATCTATGCACGCTTGAAGTTTCTTTATAACCCATGTGTGAAAGAAACTTCCACCCAACATTCCTTCCATCCTCTCCCCACTCCTTCATATAGAATCACACTTCCTTTGTGGTCTGACAGCTCTGCCACCATCCCTTTACTCACTCTCCATTTTCTCTCATAAGGATTTCTATTGATACACTTCTTCCATGACTAATGCCATCTTGATGTTTTATCTTCAGAGGATATGGACTACATAATCTCTGATACAGTGCTTTCCTTTTTCTTATTTCATTAGTTGGTTCTAATTTCAAGCATTTCTGTGACTCATTTTTAAAATCTTTTTCATTTCTCTCATTCAATTCTTACTCTTTTCGCTCATGTTTTAACTTTTTCTACTATATATCCGTCAATATATCAACTGTAATTACTTCAAAACGCCTGTCTGATGGTTCCAATTTATGGACCCTCAGTCTCTGGTATGGTTCTACTGATTGATTTATTGCTTAATAATGAATTAGTTGACGATGTTTTCCTATTTTGTAATGCTACACCAGCAGCAGGGATTCTCTGCTTGGAACCAATGAAGGATCCTCAATATTAGTGGGTTTCCTGCCCTTTCTCTAGTATCAGTGCAAGATGGATGGGGAAAGGCCTTCTCTTCCCAAGCAGCTGCCAAGATTTTCTTGGGTCAGAAGTACTGGGGAGGTGGGGGTGGCTCTAGCTTTTCCATCAGTGCTAGAGGGCTTCTGCTTTTATCCTTTTTCCAGTGGTAGTGGATGCTGTTCTGGGGCCATGGTGTGAAAGACTTTTCTCCTTTTCCCCCAAGGATAAGTCAGCTTTTGCTTTGCAGAAGAGAAATTCCAATACATAGGCATTATTCAGTCCTGTCCCCCAGCATCAGCCAATTACCACCTGCATGCCTGCATGCACAGATTTACTTTGCACCTGCGTTCACGTCTAACACTTCTTCCTCCCACAATCTGCCCTATGTGTAACATTCAGTATACCCTATATCTCCTCCTCTGCTTGTTACCTTGTGGAATTCAGTTCATCTGCTTGCCTTACAACTTCAGCCTTACAAAATCTCTAATGGGTAAAAAAAAAGTTATAATTTTATAATTTATATGGCTTTGTTCCTGATGTGGGAGCAACATCCTCCTCTTGCAGCTTTCTAAGTAGAAGCAGGACTCAAACTTATTTTGATATTGCAAACTCTGTAATTCACTGTCTCCCAATTGAACTAAGATGATGAAAGCTCATAACGAAATGGATCTTGATGATTATTTATGCTTTTAAACAAATATTTGCATGAGGAACTTAAAAGCCTCTTGGGAATGCATTTCTACCAAGAAAAGAGAGTAAAGAAGACACATCTGACCTAGTAATAAAACTTTAATCATCATAGGCAGAAGACAATAAGAGTTTAGCATAGTGTTTGTAACTCAAATTATCTTTAGGTTCACTCCCTCATGGGGGATGTGTGGTTCCTTCAAAACCCTCAGGCACTGGTCCAAGATTACACTGAAGGACACAGGCACAAGCTATTAATTACATATTTAAATTAATTAAATTAATTGACATAAGTAAAAACCCAAACATCAACAACTCCAATATTTTTCACCTTCTCCTGATGTTAAAAGTAGTAGCTATACTATTTGTAATGAGGTGGATAGACCTAGAGTCTGTCATACAGAGTGAAGTAAGTCAGAAAGAGAGAGACAAATACCGTATGCTAACACATATATATGGAATTTAAGAAAAAAAAATGTCATGAAGAACCTAGGGGTAAGACAGGAATAAAGACACAGACCTACTAGAGAATGCACTTGAGGATATGGGGGGGGAAGGGTAAGCTGTGACAAAGCGAGAGAGAGGCATGGACATATATATACTAACAAACGTAAGGTAGATAGCTAGTGGGAAGCAGCCGCATAGCACAGGGAGATCAGCTCGGTGCTTTGTGACCGCCTGGAGGGGTGGGATAGGGAGGGTGGGAGGGAGGGAGACGCAAGAGGGAAGAGATATGGGAACATATGTATATATATAACTGATTCATTTTGTTGTAAAGCAGAAACTAACACACCATTGTAAAACAATTATACTCCAATAAAGATGTTAAAATAAATAAATAAATAAATAAATAAATAAAAGTAGTAGCTATAAAGCTCTTGTAGGGGAGAAAAATTTTTCCTTCTTCTCTTCTATGTTTTTTGGCTGGCCTAATAATTAAATTGACATCAGGTAGATTAAAAGGAGAAAAACAAATTTTATTTTATACATACGGGAGTTCATAAAAATATGACATACAAAGACATGACCAAAGCGGGCAGCTTTTATACCTTTCAGACAAAGAAATAAATTTGTGAAGAATTAGTAAGACAAAGGGGTTGGGGCTTGGGATAGAAAATTAGTGAAGAACTAACAAGGTCTGTTTATACAGGCTTCTCAGCCCTGAATTCCCTAATTCTGGTGGTAAGGATACCTTGTACCCTCCTGGTACAAGAAGGGTACCTTTCATGGGAGATTTATTTATTGCTTTTAGGGTGACAAAGGAGGGTCAGAGTGTCCTTGAACTGGCTGTTTCTTAAGTAACTTTAATTCTAAATAATTAATATGCCAAAGTGGCATATTTGGGGGTGGCGTATTCTGCTCCCCTTCACTCTATATAGCTATATATAGCTTTATATCATATATAACTCTATATGATATTTTTACCTTCCATCCAATTGATCAAAATTGTGTACTGAATAATGAATACATTAAATAATCTGTATGTCCCCTAGTCATCTCCCTCAGATGAATACAGACCACATTGCTCTGAGACAACTCCCTCTTGATTTAGTTCTTAGATGACATCTCTTATATGTACAGCACATTACAGCACAATATACCTCTTAAGCGCCATAATACACGCACACTACACACTCATGAATTCTTGTTCTTCATGTGCCTATGACTGTTCTTGTTTCTCTTTCCCCATGATCAACCACAATAACTAATTTGTGTTTACTTTCTCATTTCACCCATTCTTATGATTCTTAACAAAGGACAAGGAGAAATGGTATGTGTATTTATAGTGGGCGTACATGACAGTAGTTACCAATAAAAGCCAAATATTTCACAAAAGTTTTTCTAAGATACTGCAGTATAAGCACTAAGGCTTTTGGTACCCCTGAGGATAAAAACAACACTCAAGCAGAGAGAGGAAAACTGCCAGCTTCTATAAGTTTCACACATTGACTTTATCAAAGAAAGGTCTTTAAAAAGCACAAACAAAAGTGGATACTGACAGTAACAATGGTGATACCCAGAGGGAGGCAATAACGGTGATGCCTGACAGTAAATAGCTTAGTGGGAGAGACAGAATCCACTACAATGGCCTCAAAGATGAGCATTTAAGGGAGGAGCAGCTGATACTAGAGGAGGCCAGAGTACTGAGGATAGATAGTTGACTGATAATTTCTGTTCACATCCAAAACATGCCCAGGGAATGCACAGAATTAATTAGGATGGAGAGACTTTTGAGGGTATTGAAGTCATAATAGAAATTGGAGAAATTACCGAGAAATATCAATTTACAAATGGTTAAAACAAGAGGTATAATTAGGACATTAACTAAGTTATATTAACTATAAGCTCTTTGTTCTTGCTACAACTTAATCCTGTTAGTGGTGGTAAGAGAAAATATTTTCACTGTCTATATTTTTCAATAGCATTGCTCTTCTTTATAACTGTTCTTTCTTTCCAACATAGTACTCACTGCTTGTGATAAAAATAATATTACTATTTTTATAGAAGTAAACATGTTAGAGCTGGAAGGGATCTTGGATATCATCTCATGTCATCACCTCATATTATAAAGAGATAATTTTAGCTAATATGTTATCCAAATCACCTATCTGGTAGCTGAGCAAGAATGAGTAATTCAGAAAGTCATACTGTCCACGTGTTGTGTTTCTTATGACACTAAACTGCAATATTTAGAATACTGCACCATTTTAGAATACCTATTTTTGACATGAGGAATCTGTTTCAGAATCTAAATTTTACATAAAAAATCATAAAAATTAAATTGTAGAAAAATCAAGAAACCAAAAAAAAGGGATGGGGGTATAAGAAAATTTAAATCCACATCTCCTTAGACAGAACGTACAAAGGAAATGTTTGAGAACCAGTACCCTGATTCCTGAATTCCATTACACAGGCCTACAAACTTCACCACAAGCTATCCTTGGTCTCCAGCCCAGATGACAGATCTTGGTACTTCTCAGCCTCCACAGTTGTGTGTACCAGTACCTTATAATAAATCTCTTCATATCTAAATGTATGTGTATATATTACATACATATATATATATATATATAAAATATATATATACTTATATATATAAAACCACCTATTGGTTGTGTTTCTCTGGGAAAGTCTGACTAATGCACACTGCAGAAAAAAAAAAGCACAACAAAACAAAACTCTGCAACAAACATTTGAGAATCTTGACATAGAGCTATTATAACCCTGAATCAGCCCTTAGTTTCATTATCTTTTCTATTATCTTTTTAGTCTCTTTTCATTTATTTCTGTTTTAATCTTTGTTATTTCCTTCCTTCTACTAACTTTGGGCTCATTTGTTCTTCTTTTTCTAGTCCACTGAGGTGCAGTTAGGTTATTTGATTTGGGACTTTTCTCGTTTCTTGAGGTAGGAGTTTATCACTATTAACTTCCATCTTAGAACTGCTTTTGCCCCATGAATTTTGATACTTTACATTTTCATGTTCATTTGTCTCAAGGTATTTTTTTGATTTCTGTTTTGATTTCTTCTTTGACCCACTGGTTGTTCAGTAGCATTTTGTTTAATCACCATATATTTATAAATTTTCCAGTATTGTGAAATTAATTTCTAGTTTCATACCACTGTGGTTGGAAAAGATGCTTTATTTTTAATGATTTCAACCCAGTTGAATTTATTATGAATTGTTTTGTGGCCTACCATGTTATCTATCTTAGAAAATGTTCCATATGCAGTTGAGAAAAATGTGTATTCTGTTGCTTTTGGATTTAATGTTCTGTAAATATCTAAGTCCATCTGTTCTAATGTGTTATTTAAGGTCTATGTTTGCTTATAGAGTTTCTGTCTAAATGATCCATCCATTGATATGAGTGTATTAAAGTTCCCTATTATTGTATTGCTATCTCTCCCTTTAGGTCTGTTGATATTTGCTTTATATATTTAGGTGCCCCTAATTAGGTACATAAATATTTACAGATATCATACTTTCTTGTTAGACTGACCGTTTATCATTATGTAGTGCCCTTCTTTGTCTCTTATTACAGTCTTTGTTTTAAAGTCTATTTTGTCTGATGTTAAGTATAGCTATTCCAGCTTTCTTTTGATTTGCATTTGCATGGAGTATCTTTTTCCATCCCTTCACTTTCAGTCTTGCATGTCTTTACATCCAAAGTGAGTCTCTTAAAGGCAGCATACAGATAAGTCTTGGGTTTTTTTCTTTTTTCAGCCACTCTGTCTTTTGATTGGCAAATTTAGTCTATTTACATTTCAAGTAATTATTGATAGGTATATGTTTATTGCCATTTTTTAAATTGTTTTCTGGCTGTTTTTGTAGTTCCTCTTGCTCCTTTCGTTTTCTTTCTCTCCTCCTTTGTGGTTTGATGGCTTTCTTCAGTGGTATGCTTACAGTTCTTTCTTTTTATTGTTTGTGTATTTACCATAGGTTTTTGCTTCATGGTTCCCATGACACTTACATGTAACAACTTACAACAGTCTATTTTAAGTTGATAAATTAATTTGAATCCCATTCTAAAGTTCAACATTTTTACTCCTGCCCTCACATTTTATGTTTTTAATGTCACATTTTAAGTATCTGTATCTTGTGTATCCCTTAAATAATTATTGTAATCATAGTTCTTTTTTGCTTCTTTTGTTTATTAACCTTCATACTAGCTTTACAAGTAATTAATCCACTACTTTTTCTTGATATTTACATTTCTAGTGAGATTTACTCTTTCATATGTGTTCTTGTCACTAATTAGTGTCTTTCCTTTCAACTTAAAGAAGTCCCATTAACATCTCTTTTAAGGAAATTTTAATGGAGATGAACTTTTCTTTAGCTCTTGCTTGTCTGAAAAACTCTTTCTCCCACCTTCAATTCTCAATGATAATTTTGCCAGGTATAGTATTCGTAGTTGGAATTTTGTTTTCTTTCAGCCCTTTGGATATACTGTGCCACTCCCTTCTGGCCCACAAAATTTGTGCTGAAAAATCTGCTTACAGTCTTAAGGGGTTGTCCTTGTATGCAACAAGCTGATTTCCCTTGCTGCTTTTAATATTCTCTCCTTGTCATTAACTTTTGATGTTTTAATTATAGCATATCTTGGTGTGAGTCACTTTGGGTTCATCTTCTTTGGAACTCTCTGGGATTCTTGGAGGTAGATGTCTGTGTCCTTCCCCAGGTTAGGGAAGTTTTCAGCCATTATTTATTCAAATAAGATTTCTGTCCCTTTCTTCTCCTTTTGGGAGCTCTATAATGTGAATGTTAGTCTGGTTGATGTTCTCCCATAAGTCCCACAGACCACCTTCACTTTTTTTCATTCTTTTTTTCTTTTTGCTACTCTGATTGGGTGAGTTCCGCTGCTTTGTCTCTGATTTGACTGATCCTTTTCTCTGCTTCTTCTAATCTGCTGCTGAACCCCTCTGGTGTATTTTCCAGCTCTGTTACTGTGTCCTGCAGCATATTGCCCATCTCTTTATTGCAGTTCTCACTGTGTTCATCCATTCTTCTCCCCAGTTCAGTAAGCATCTTTATGACCATTATTTTGAACACTTTAGCAGGTAAGTTACTTATCTCCGTTTCATTAATGTTTTCTTCTGATGTTTCATCATATTTTTCATTTGGAACATATTCCTCTGTTCTTTCATTTTGCTTGACTCTATGTGTTAGTTTCTATACAACAGCTGAAGCAACCACCTCCCCCAGTGGAGGGAGTGACCTCATGTTGGAAATGAACCTTGTTGTTTAATCCTACCTCAGGTCTCTGTCACCTCTCAAACCTCTGTGCTTGTCCAAGTGGCCTATTATATTTTTAGTAGCTCCCAGTAGTTGATGATGTACCAAGAACTGTAAGTGTCCCAAAAGAGAGAATATCAACACCTAGGGTCAGGCTGACTAGAAACAAGACCCTTAGGCAGCAGCTTTTAAAAGTATGTGAATATATACAGTGCTGTAAGACCACAAGTGTAAGCCCTACTGGCCACCAAATAGGTGATCTGGAGGTGATCCCTTGGCAGCTGTCACAAAAATTGGGGCTCCAAATGAGTGTATAAGTTCTTTTCTGGGAGATATCGGTGAGCTGGAGCAAGACAGAAGGAGATGGTGTCCAGTTTATGTTCCTATTAGAGCAGCTGTATAGGCCACTACATGTATGCTAAATCTGAAGCCTGCTCCTCAAGCCAAAGCAAAGAGGCCTCCTTCACAAAAGGACTTGGGGGAGTGCCTCTGTCCAATGTCTGTGCACTGCCCTGGGGTGGAAGCCTGCAGTAACTGTTTCTCTGATTGCCACAGTCCTATGGGATCCAAGAATACAAGTCCCTCTGGTCACCAGAGCCAGGTGATCACGAGGCATCCCCTGAGTGGCAGCTACATAAAACAGGGTGCTAGACCTACAAACTAGGTGTCAGATGCATGTAAAGCTGCCTTCAGGAAACACTGGTGCTCTGGAGCATGACAGAGGATGAGTGCAAAGATAGTGCCCCCCTCCTAAGTCTCTGGAAAGAATTACACTTAGCCCTTAGATACATGTTTAAGTAGAAGCCTGCCCCTCAGGCTGCAATCATAGTGATTAGCTAATAGGCCTCCTTCACAGAAAGACTGAACTCCCGGATCTGTTAACTCTTGATGTGCCCCAGTGGTGGTAGCTGTTTAAGGACTCCTTCCCTGTTGGTCACTGTCCTGTGGGACAGACCCATGAGCAAACATAAGCCCCACTGGCCACCAAAGCCAGATGATGTAGAGGTGGGGATGTAGAAGTTGTGAAAAAGTTTCCAGTTCAAGATGGTGATATACAAAGATCCTTAACTCACCTCCTCCCATGGACACATTGAGTCTACAGCTACAATATGGAACAATTTCCTCTGAAAAAAACCTAAATACTGGCTAAGTGACAACTACACATCAGGCAAATGAGAAGAAAACCACATTGAAGCAGGCAAGAGAGGCTGGGACACAATCTCGCCATAAAACCCACCCCCAGTGCAATGGCCCACAGTCATGAGGGAACTTAGAATCCAGAACTTCTTCCTGAGGAAAGAAGGGCTTGAACCCTACTTCAGGCATCCCAACTTTAAAGTCATGCACTGTGAGACAAGATGCTTATAGCCATGTCTGGCACCCAAATTTTTGTGACTGCTGATAGGAATCCTGTTGTATTTTTAATTGACTTAAATTTCCCCAAATGTCTCTACTAGAGTAAAAAATTGGTATTACTGTTAATGTACTAATCTTATTCCCCATTAACCTGATAAGGAGGATTTCAATCCTCTTTTAAGGTGTACTGCACATGCCATCTGCTACATGAAATCCAACTTGGACCTGCTTCTGCTCTTTGCTTCTCTCACCTCAGCTCACGTTTGTCTCCTCCAGTCAACTTCTCAAAGGCCCTTATTGCAGCATGCCATCCAGGCCACTATGTGACACTATTTCACCCTAGTTCCAGATGTTTTCCACTTCTGAGGTGGTCACTCTGCTGCTCTGAGCCAGCAAAATCACCACCTGCCCCTGCCACACTATGATTCCATCCAAGATATAGCTGGTAAATATTCTCAAACACTTATAAGGGTTGCTCAGCCATCTAATGGTGAAAGAAAAGAAAAAGAAAAGAGAAGAGAAGAGAAGAAAAGAAGGAAAAGAAAAGGAAAGAAAGAAAAGTAGGCCCCTTTCCCTCTCTGTTATGCTATGTTAATATAGCAGTTGTTTGTAGGATTTTTGTTTATTGTGAATAAAGCTGATATCAATATTCATATACAAATCTATGTAGAAATATCTTTTTACTTCTCTTGGAAAAATTCTTAGGAATGCGATAGTGCTTCATAAGGCAGATACACATTTAATATTTTAAGAAACTGTCCTAAAGTTTTATGAAGAGGTTATTCCACTTCTACGTTTTGAAAAGTGGTATATGAGATTTTCAGTTGCTTCACACCCATTCCAGCACTTGGTACTGTCATTACTTATTTTAGCCACTTTAATGAATGGATAGTGATAACTTTTGTTGTTGTTGTTGTTTTGTTTTTTCTGCTAAACATGGAGTTTACTGGTATCATTCAGTACAACTTTAGTCCTTCCTTTCCCAATCCCAGGCATGTTAACAGTCATTTAAAGATCATGCTACATTACTTTGGAGGAAAATACATCCTCCTTAACATGTCTAAAGAAATGCTAGAAAATTTTATTCCTACCGATTTTTTTTTTTTTTTTTTTTTTACTGCCTCAGCTACTGATTTCTAACACAGTGCATGTGGATCTAATGTCCATGTGAACTCAAACCAACTAGTTACTGACTTTTTAAAGCAATTCCTTTGCAGATACAAAATGACACAGTCCTGGGCTGTGCAGAGAGGCCAAAGGGAATCCAACATGTTCCAGATTTTCTCCCTCTTGTGAGCCTGGTCTTTGATTAACAACTGCAAATGGCCTTATTGGAGAGAGAAAACACTCAAGAACACAAGCAAAGGGAAGTGGAAAGCTGGAAAAATGCAATGTCTGCTGAGCCCTGATGGCTCCGAGGTGACCACTACCGTGATATTATGGTTCAGAGGCTGACGTGGACCCCGGCCTGGGGGGATGCTGAAGGCAGATGAGAGAGAAATGGGTGTGACTGTATCACAGAGGCCTCCCTGGGACACATCATGGGTGTTGGTGGGGTTAGTCTCTGTAAAATTGGATCTGAATCTGTCTCATCCTGAGCTAAGGAAACAAGAATAACAGAGTTTTCCTGTTTCTTGATTCCTCATACATGTGGGTTTAGAGTTGGGTGAAAGTCAACTTTTAAGTGAACACGGTAAGCTTTGTGATGGTGGTATATCAAAAAGGAAGAATGAAGGAATAAGCCTGCCTGAAACAGTGTGCAGGAGCATGGCCAGGAGAGCTCAGAACCGACTGTGACTCTTTCAGCCCGGAACCTACCCCTTCTACTCTTCCGTTTCCTAAACTGGCCCATGGCTTTTGCTCGCCACTTTTCCATCAGACCACACTGCAGGAGTTGCAAGAAGCGAACTGAACATACATTTGCAGTCTATTACCTTGTGGGAGTATTGTGCCAATACATTCAAGTGATAAATAGAAGGCTGAGAACGTCCCAACAGGCTAAGACAGTCTCCCAAGGCACTTGGCAGCATTCCCACACAGTAAGGGCCACCCACGTCTTCAAGGTTCTGCAATGGGGTCCAGGATGTGAAGGGCACCAAAGAAGTCCCTCTGCCCTTCAACTGGTTGAACACTCTGCTAGTTGCCACAGTTCTTTGTGATTCTTCGACTTCTGACCACTTGTTGGATGCCGTCTGCGACATTAACAGTGACTTCTTTTGCAGACGTCCGCTCTTTTAGCCTCTGTGGTCTGGAGGCCATTCTGTTTCTGGGTCAGGGGGCCTAAGCTGAGGCCCTGGGAATTTGGGCACTAGGTCCCACAGCTCATCTTCTCTGGGTTGGATATTCCACTTGGGGCTGTCGATCTGGGCACGCCAGCTTCCAGCACACCTGCGTGCAGGCCGCCCGCCTCAGGGCCGCTGCCCCGGGCGGCGCGTCCAAGTCGGTGTAGGTGAGCCATGTGGACTCCGTCCCGCGAGCCCAGCTCTCCTAGTAGCGGGGCTCAATGGCATCCGCCCAGGTCCCGCCGCAGCCCATTCTCCCGCGCTGCTGTCGCGCCCGGCAGCTGCTCGGTTCGCGGTTCCAGCGGCGGCTCAGCCCGGCCGGCGAAGAGGCGGCGGCGGCGGCTGCATCGCGTGCCCCGACCCGCCTGCCCGCGCTGCAGCCACTTGCCCAGCTCCCGCGGCACCCGCCGCCTCCTCCACCGCCGATAACTCTTTATGATTTACATAAATGACCTTTACGACCTTATGCTAAGTATCTTCTCATGAGCCTATTGGCCAAATATTTTCCTTCGTAAACTCTGTTCAAATCTTTATGTCCATTATCATTGGCTTGTTATTATTGAATTATAAATTATTCCTCATACCATATATTTATTCAAATTATATTGTTTTGGGCACTATGGTGAATCACTTTCCAATTACTTGCTGCTGTGTATATCTATCCTCACATTCATATGGCTTGCCTTTTTGTTTTCTTAAGGTGTCTTTCGAAGAGCTATATGTCAATTTTCATGAAGTCAAATTTTTCATTTTTTTCCTTTGTGGTTTATGCCTTTTATGTTCTAAGAAAACAATGGTTAACCCAAATTTTCAAATATTTTTCCTGCTGTTTTATATTTTTACCACTACAATTATGAGGCATTTCAAGTTAACTTTTGTGTATTGTGTATGTTCAGGTTTGATGTTTACTTTTTCTGCAGGGATATCCAGTTGTTCCAACACTGTTACAGATTTTCTTTCACCCACTGAATTGCTTTGGTACCTTCGGCAAATATCAATTGAGCATGTATGTACAGGTTTTTTTCTGGATTCACTGTTCTGTTCTATTAACCATTTGATAGATCTATTCTTTCACCAGGACCATGCTGTCTTGATTACTGTAACTTCATAGCAAGTCTTAAACTCATGTAATGTATGTCTTCTTTGTTCTTTTTAAAAATTACTTTGGTTCTTCTGAATTGTTTGCATTTTCACATAAATTTTCAAATCAACTTATTAATTTCTACCAAAAAAGGCTCTAAGATTTTGATCGAGATTGGATTAATTCTATAGGTCAATTTAAAGAAAATTAACATGTTAACAATGTTAACTCTTCCAATCCATGAACATAGTAAATATCTCTATTTAGGTCTTCTTTACTTTTTATCAACAATATGCTATAGTTTTCAGTGTATATAGCCTTGCTTATCTTTTGTTAAATTAATTACTAGTTCTTTTACATTTTGGCACTATTATAAATGGAATATTCTTTAATTTTCCAATTGTTTTCCTTTGTTATATAAAAATGCAAAAATACAAAAGTTTTATATATTAACCTTGTACCCTGCCACTTTGCAAAACTAACCTATTATTTTCAGTAGTTGTTTTGTAGAGTCCTTGAGGATTTCCTATGTAAACAATAACGTCTTATGGAAATATAAATATTTTTTACATATTTCTTGTCAATCATTATGCCTTTTATGCTATTAATTTCATTACAGCAATAGCTAGGACCTGCAATATTAAGGTTGAATGGTAACAGGGAGGGCAGACATCCTTGCTTTATTCCTAATCCTAGGGAGAAAATATCAAATATTCACACTTAAATATGAGGTTAGCTGTAGGTTTCCTACAAATGGCCCTTAGAAGTCTGTGGAATTTCTCTTTTTGTATGTGGCTAAAAGTTTTAAAAATGACTTGGTGCTGAATTTCGTCAAATATACTTCTGCATCTATTGAAATGATCATATTCTTTTCTTCTTTATATTGTGAATATGGCAAATTACACTGATTGAATTTTGAATGTTAAACCAATCTTACATTATTGAGGTAAGTCCAACTTGGTTACGATGTACTGCCTTTTATAATGTTACTGGATTTGATTTTGCTAATATTTTGTTGAGGATTTTTGTGTGCAAATTCATAAAAAAATATTGGTCTATAGCATTTATTTCTTCAAATGTATTTGTCTAGTTTTGGCATTAGACTGATAGTGACCTCATGAAATGAATTGGAAATTAATTTCCTCCTCTTCTATTTTCTGAAAGAGTTTGTATAAAATTGGTATTTATTTCCTTAAATGTTAGGGAGAATTCACTATGGAAGCCATGTGGGGCTGGACTGTTCTTTGTTGGAACATTTTAAACTACTTTTATGCTTTCTAAAATTGGTGTGCTTACAATGATCTCTCATGTTAATGGATTTTTTAAAAATCAAAGAACAGTTTTAATTATGAACAACTTTCTCTTTAATTATGAGTCATTTGCTGTGGGAAATTTGCTTTTTTTCTTCCAAGAACATAAAATACTCTTGAGGGCAGGGACAATAATGTATTTGTATTGTTCTCTAGTGCTTAACATAGTGTTCCATGCAAAAGTGTTTAGTAAACGTTTATTTAAATGAATGAAAAATGAATTAATGAAAAGGTTAGTGATAAGACCATGTTTTAATCCATTTTTCCTCCCTCAGTTATAGTTTTCTCACTCATAACATGAATGAGTCCATATGGATATTATTTAAGTTCCAGTCAGTCTTGAAATCCCTTGAAATATACTTATGTCTTGCTAGTTTGAATATAAGAAAAGGAGAATTCAACAGCAATGACTTTTTCATTCACACCCCCAAGACTTCCATGCATACAGATTTCAGTCTTTCTCTCCCTTTTTATTCTCTCCAGGTTAAGTTTTAGTATTGATATCTGCAGTGTGTCTCTAAGACATTCTGAATTTGTGGTAATTTTCTATTCTGCGTTTTAATCATAAAGTTTAGAGATAAAAGGGACTAAGAGAAGATCTAATCAAACCTCATCACTGAGCAAAACAATTAATTGAGTCTCAGAGAAAATAAGTGTTTTTCTACCTCTGTAAGTGACCTCTTGCTAAATGCAAAAGGCTTTGAGTAACAAAATAGAAAGGTTACTAAAGGTGACAGTAGAACTAAGGTATTTGAAGTTTCTCTCTTCCTCCCTCATGCTCACTTATCTCTCAGAACAGAAATTTTAAGACCAAAAGAGATTTATAAAATAACTGTGTGTGGGAGCCTTGAGGATATACATATGTCAATCGATGTAAAAACTTTAAAATCAGGTATAGTTTCTCCCACCCAACACCGTAGTTCTTCTACAGTGTAAGATCAAACAGTATTTTCTAATTGTTTCTTCTTCAGAATATTATTTATCTCAATGCCGATCTCAGGGTTTCAAAGACCCCATAGTTCTTACAGCTAACTCCCACAGTGAAGTTGTAATTATATAGTGCTGTGATTTTATACATGTGTGTATGTATACACCCACACATATAAGTGCAGTTCTTACTCAATGTAAAAACTGTTTCATTTCCCTAGCACAATCAACTTACTTCCTTGAGCCACAGATTTTTACAGCTAATACATCTATTTATCTTTGTTTCTCTTATTTCTATAAGAGAAGGCAAATAGATAAGTACACTTAGTTAAAACTAACCTGAGTCCCTGCTCTATACCCTTTAACATTAAATCATTTTCTAAAATACACTGATTTTACTTAAATCCCTCCATGATTAATTGAATAAGTTTTTTTAGGGTTTACCTCATAAACTAGAAAAAGGATCTATTTCTGTTGTCCAGTAACTATGCTGTTAATGAAACTAGGTCTTCAGTTTCCACAAATAGGTAGGAATAACTGGCTAGGCAGCTGTTTCCTATAAAATGGAGAAGCGCAACAGAGGTACACTGATAATACTGGTGGCAGATAATTAAATCGTTCAATTTGTGTCCATTTAGAATGTTGCCTGTCTTTAATATCATCTGACAATGCTTTTTGTTGTGTCACATGCTAACTGAGAGTGTTTGATGAAAATAAAAACTGACAAAACATCTTTTTAGTTTAATAGAGGTATTATGTGTAAGAGAAATAAAAAAAAGGGTAGAGGAAAATGAGAGAAAGGATGCATTTGGTTTTTCATTTTATATATATTTTGTATATAATCCTAATATTTCTGATTTTTACCCTAGGAAATAAAAACAGAATAGGACTAGCCTTTAGTTTTTGTAGTTGAGATATTTTTCTTAATCTTCCAATTTAAAAAGTTATTGTATGATGTTCACAGGACTTACACTGTTTCTAGGAAATGTTCTAGGAGTATGCATTTTCTATTTGTCCTGTCTCTGTGTCAAACTACAGCTAAAAGAGAGAAGAGACAGAAGAGATGAATTTTGAAGAATAGAAATAAGAGATTCAAATACGTGAATTACTCCAGACTCATATTAATATCATAAAATTAAAAATTATTTGCACACTTTGAAATAGTTAACCATCCTTTATTATTTGAACTCAATTTTCCTTGGGTTAAAACTGGGCTCTTATTAATAAAATAGGCCCCTTGGGAAGTTACATTAATGCTTTAAGTCAGTAGTATATTAATAGTAAGTATATTATGGTAATGTTCCACATTGATAGAGAGGCACCAACTTGCCTACAGGCATGCAGATGGTGAGTGGAGCCCAGCTTTGTCTCAGGCAGTCTTGTTCTGAGTCTCTGTTCCTCATCATAACATTATGCTGCCTCTCATACTGCAGAAATATTTAACATTACAACTCTGGTTACACTGCCATTAATTCCTTCCACAAGGACTTATCTTGGGTTCTGTATGTGTTTATGGTTCTAAAATTGTCATTTCTGTGTTTTAATATATACCTTTGGGAACTCTGAAGAAAGATAAAATAAGCAATTCAGATGTTCAGCCATCTTGTTGTTCCCTAATCATCTATAGTAGGGGAGAGGGATGTTGCTAAACATTAAATATAATCAATTGATTCCATCTTATTAATTACCAAATTTATAACTGCAGCTTAAAAATAACATTCAATATATATTTTCCATATTGAGTAAATTTATCCTCTATTTACAAAATTACCCGAGTGAAATATGTGTACAAAATTCTAAGTCAGAATTAATACAGTTCTATTAACATGGAGCCTTGGTGATAGTAGTTCATTAGGAAAATAATGCAATAATTTTTAGTAGCATTAAGAAGGAGTTTAAAAATTATATATATATTCCTGTGAAAAATATCTCCTGGAACTTTAATTAAGAAAGTAGACAAATTCTATTTTAATATAATTTAGAAATATAGCCCCTTGAAAAATATATCCACTGATGTTCCATGGCAGAAAAAAATTAACGCATAAATCAATATTGAAACAAGATAGAGAATACTATTCCCTAAAGAAATAACGTATGTTTGAAATCTTTCTGTAAGTGATTAAATTGCCTCTTTGGAATTTTTATTGAAAAGTAATAAAAAAATAAAATAGTTAAGGAATGGCTTAAAAGGATAAATAATATTGTGTGGAAAGTTATTCATAAATAATTTGCTTTTTATGATTCCTTTATTCATAGCTTCCATATTTCTTTTATACATGAGATAATGTGTGTAAAATGTGTCATACCTAGTTGGGACTCAGCTGAATTAGCTTTTGCAGCTGATTGTTTCATCATTTTTAGAGCCCTCTACTGTTTTTATTTAAAATAACAAGTTTTTTAAACCACTGCTTATTTTGTCTCCTGAAATGCAGTTCATTCAAGAGACTATATGTTTGAAATCTTTCTATAAGTGATTAAATTGCTTCTGTGGAATTTTTATTGAAAAATAAAATAGTTAAGGAATGGCTTAAAAGGATAAATAATATTGTATGGAAAGTTATTCACAAACAACTTACTTTTTACGATTCCTTTATATATTTCTTTTATACATGAGATAATGTGTGTAAAATGTGTCATACCTTGTTGGGACTCAATTGAATTAGCTTTTGCAGTTGATTGTTTCATTATTTTTAGAGCCCTTTACTGTTTTTATTTAAAAAAACAAGTTTTTTAAAAAACCACTGCTTATTTTATCTCCTGAAAGGCAGTTCATTTAAAGGTGCTCATTGACTGGGCTATTCTGGTTGTTAAAGTTGCAGAGAGATTTTACAATTTCACTATGAAAACAGTATATTCTTCTCCAATACATCAAAGTATTTATTTTTCTAACAATTCCTAAAAGCACCCATGAAAAGGAGTTATCTAAATTATTTTGAGAAGTTATACACTGCTGTTAAAACATAGTTATTACAATAACTTTGATATTACAACTCTGACATTATTCTGTTCTATATAATTTTTAAATATTTTTGAAAAAAAAAATCAAATCCTACGTCAAAATCATTGACCCCAGAAATAAATTTACAGGAAAGTGAGTTTGAATATAGCTAAATTTCAATCAGACAAGCTATAGAAATAAGATAATTAGGTTCTTCCTTCTTCCTATCCAGTTCAGCAACTGTGAAAGCATGGTCCTTACTTTTAGTTATGATTTATCCACCTGTAGACAATATGCATTATTGTAATTCACTAAGTCATTACTCATCTTCATTTATTTTTTAGCACAATGCCTGATACTTAAGAACAGGAGAGATTCCTGAGAATGGTAGGGCTTCTTTCCCACCTACTTTCTTGCTTTCTCCTTAAGACTTTTTATGTTAAATTGTGAGCTGGCAACTGCATGTTTGAGCATGAATTCCTTGGTTTACAGTGAAATAGCACATCCCTTGGGATAATATTGCTTTGAAAAGGAGATGACAGGAGTCCCGTTGATTTGGCTTTGATGCAAATTACAGCCCCTGTATCCTTCAGTTCATGACACATTTGTGAATTGCCTGCCCACATTTTCTCAGGAAAGAAAAGAAAACTTATTTGGACTGTAAAGGAAAAATAAAAATAAAAATACTAAGTTTAGTAAATGCTATTTTTCCCCAATTGGAGCATGTACATGTTCTTAGTAAAACTGCTCTCTATATACATTGCCAGAAAACATTCTTTTCTGCTGCTCCAGTAAATTCTTTAAAGTCTAAGACTGTTAATTCTGGATTCCATGACAATGACTGAGGAAAATGTAAACAAAAAGCATAAGAAAAAGCAAGAATTTAGTTTTCGGGCTTTTACCTGGGAATAGGGAATAACCGTACTGATTCTGCACATCTTTGTGGGATTTAACACATAGTACCGAGAAGAGTAACTAGGAGATATTTTAGGTGATTAGTAAAATGAGTGACAAAGACCTTCAAGGAATCCCACATCCATCCCAACCATCTTTCCCTTTTATTTCTCCACTGTAGACAATAAAGACACTAACTAGTCACCTTTCCAACCTCTACAGATCTAGTCATGTGATAACTTTTTGGTAAGTGAAGCATAAGCAAAATCTGCTCAATGGTTTCTAGGAAGCTTTTTATTTCCTGATAAAAGAGATGGACATCACTGCTTCTCCCCTCCCTTGATGCTTTGAGTAGCATGTAATATTTGCAACTGCAGGAGCCATTTTCTGAACATGAGAGAAAGGTAAGGACAGCCAGAGAGGACTTGTCTTGATATGTGTGGTAGACAAAAGATGTACCACACACAACTCCCTTTAAGGAAGAAATGGCTGCTAGGTGTGGAGAGTGGGATCAGCAGACAGCATCCAAACATCAGCTCTTCAGGGTCTAACTCAGCTGCTGAGAGCTACTAGGCCGAGGTCACACTCTTCCAGTGACAGAGTGACATAGAGCTTATACCCTGAGACAGACCCGACTCTTTCAGGCCAACACAAGGCCCTCTGCTAGGCAATGTTCACTCTAGAGCTCCCTGCCAGAATGGCTGAGGTTTTATCGGGTATGCATTTCAGTTTTTATCTGTCCAATCCTGCTTGCTCCCACTTCTCCTCATAGGTGTTGATCCCTACTAAGCATTTTATAACCCAAACTGCATCTCAGACTCTGTTCCAGAGAACCCAACCTGTAATCATGGAAACAATAATGAGTCATCTACTTTCAGACATTTTTCATGTGAGAAAACAATTTACTCAAATCACAGTTACTTGCAAAGTTCACAGTTACCTGCTGCCAAATCATTCCTCACTGTTACAGGCAGACAATTCCAGAATTTATTTTCTTAAGAGTTTTTCTTTAATTCTCACAAGGAGTAGCAGTATTTATAAAATCCCATAAATTATAACTAGGAGGAACATCAAATATCATTTGCTCCAAAGTCCTTATTTTATTAATAAGAAATCTGAGGCCCAGGAATATGGAGTAAAATTTCAGTAGATCCCAGTCAAGAGGCCAAGAAAGGGATCATATCAAATAATTTATTTAATGATTTTTTAAAAATTTCTAGTATATTGCAGCTCCTTCATCACTTTCCAACATTTTACACTGTGATCTAGAGGAGCTGTTCTCAAGTGTGGTCTCTAAACTAGCAGGGTCGGCATCACCTGGAAACTTGTTAGAAATTAAAGGCAAATTTGGGGGTACTACCATGAATATAGTGAGCCAGAAATCCTAACAGGGAGGAAGTGAAACTTAGCAATCAGTGTTTTAATAAGACTTTCTTGGAAAAAGAGGGGATTGAACCAAGTCAAGAGGAATTTATTTTAAGGAATTGGTTCATGTGATTGTGAAGGCCAGCAAATCTAAAATCCGCTAGTCAGGAGGCAAAACTCTTCCTCAGAGTCCTCAGTCTGAATTAAATTTTTAAATTTAATTTAGTTGATTTACAATGTTGTGTTACTTCCTGCTATAGAGCAAAGTGAATCAGTTATACATATACATACATATATCTACTCTTCAAGATTCTTTTCCCATGTAAGGACCTACTGTATAGCACAAGGAACTCTACTCAGTCTGTTTTCTTTTAAGGCCCTGGATTGATTGGATAAGGCTCACCCACATTATTGAGAGGAAGCTACTGATTCTACTGTTAATCTCATCTTAAAAATACTTCACAGCAATATCCAGACTGGTGTTTAACCAAATATCTGGTTACTGAGGTCTAATCAAATGGACATATAATTAACCACCACAGGACCCTTTGTTTGAATGAATGAAGCATTATATAGAAATCCATATGTAAAAATCAATAAAAGCTCAACAATTGAAGCAGGATAAATTCCTGGAATTTTTTACAGACAACACCTCCCACTTCAAAACCACCAATTTCCATCACTAAGAGCCCTCAAAAAGTCTGCAAAGATTTATTGATGCACCATTTAAAAACCACATAAATGTCTAAATAATGGGGCAACTTCAAGCCCTCAGACACCAATTGATGTAAGAAGGTATTGCTAAGCAAGGTCCTGAAGGCCTTTCCCATACTCTAAATTTTTAGAAATGTGTTATTTATTTGTCACTTGTCTAAATGTACAGCAAATCCCTGCTTATCAAATGCTTCCCTCATCTAGGAGCATGTTTATTAAATACAGCAATTTATTAAATACAGCAATTGACTACCTACTTTTGCAGGGTTCTCAACGCTTTGAGAAACGTTTAGAAAACTCACTTCAAAAAAAAAATAGGAAAGGTAAATTTTCACTCAATCCATGTATAAATTTTTACCAATTTCAAACAGATGGGGTAATAATTAGTAAAATTTAAATACAATAATATGGCATTTCTTAACAGTATGGAAATCGCTGAAGTTATAGACCTTTAAATTAAATCAAGCACTCCAGATACAGGAATCAGTCACTGTGGGATTAAACAGTAATGGTTTCTGAAATGAAACCCTCCGGTGCTAGAATTTTAAAGTCATTCTGCTTTGTCTAAACCTATATACAAAACAGCACCAAAATATCTGTGAGTGTTCATATGAAAAACAAAATTATTTTTCCCAGTCATGAGCCCTTAAATGCTTCTTACATGAGAATTCAAGGCACTGTAGAGATTAATCAAAAATAAAAAAATAGGTTTGATTGCATTCTTTTGAAACATTTTTAATGAAGCAGTAATTGCTCTGGGTGTAGATGACTTTTTTTTTTTTTTTTTTTTTTTTCCGGTACGTGGGCCTCTCACTGTTGTGGCCTCTCCCGTTGCAGAGCACAGGCTCCGGACGCGCAGGCTCAACGGCCATGTCTCACGGGCCCAGCCGCTCCGCGGCATGTGGGATCTTTCCCAGACCGGGGCACGCATCGGTAGGCGGACTCTCAACCACTGAGCCACCAGGGAAGCCCAAGATGATTTTTTTTAAATTCAAAAGTAGTTTGAAGCTTATTAGATAATGAAGCTAAAATAATTTTGCCACATTCTTTCTTATATTTCCCATAATTAAGATGAGATAATCTGGATTCTTTAAAAGTGATATTTAGATAAACATGTTACATTATCTCTAATGACAACAACACATGGTAGGTGTTCTTTCCTTTTTTATTACAGGCGAAGGAACAGAAATTCAAAGAGCCCATATGATGTTAAAGTCAAACAACTAGTTAGTAGAGAAGGCTGAATTTGAAATCAAGTTTACTAAGAGAGCTTCTGGACCAGGTTCTCTCAAGTGCTAGTAATAGGACTGTACAAGTCAATTTCTCATACCTGGGCAAGAAAGGAGACCTGGAAAGAAGAAAGGAATGTTTAAAAAGAGATGAAAGGGATTAGATCAAGATGACAAACTGAACATATCTGTATACCTCACATTCACCTCATATTTCCTTGTAATAAAAAAAAAGAAAATAAAATTTTAAAGAATGAGATTATAGGGGCTCCATTTTCAAGATAATAAGGTGAAGAGCCCTGCAGACCCACTCCTCAGTGAAATAAGCAAAGCTAATGAAAACTATAAAACCATATAAAACTGGACTGGTGGGTAAGACTCGGCACTGGTCCCAACGCAGGGGGCCTAGGTTTGATCCCTGGTCGAGGAATTATATCCTCGCATGCCGCAACAAAGATCCCACATGCCGCGACTAAGACCTGGCACAGCCTAAATAAATAAATAAATAAAAATATTAAAAAAAAAAGAATAAAGTGAGTTTTTACTTTTCTCAGTAAGAACAATGAGAGACTGTGGCATTTGAGTCATAATTCACTGCTTCTCTCCACCCACCAAACTCAGTTTGATGAAAGCTCCACTACAGGTAGGTGTGGCTAAAGGATGGGGTTCCCTTTTCCCTCAGCTCCCAATCAAGTTTTACCAAATTTCACCAGAAGGTATAAGCCTTCCCTCAGCTCCCAATAACGTTTTACCATATTTCAAGTTTTACCATATTTCAAGTTTTACCCAATCAAGTTTTACCATATTTCACCAGAAGGTACAAGCCATCAGTATTTCTCATCCACTTCAACTGCAAGTTGAAATGGCTAATTCCTGGTGAGGGCCAGCTAATAATTGAGGGGCTCCTTTTCCACTCAGTTCCTATTCATAGGACAGAGGCTCTACCCTCAGCAAGCTGAGAATACTGAAGCCCCTATGGTGCTAAGCCCAGCTCCTTCTTAGAGCAGAGCTCCATTCTGGAAGAGGCAAGTCAAGAAAACCAGAGGTTACTGCCTCACGCAGAACCCAGAGTAGTGGCTCAGAGATTTCCCAGGGGAAGAGGCAGTCCATAAGGAAGAGAGCTCTGAAACTATCTAAAGGAGTGACTTAGGTTCCTCATTTGAACTAGAGATCAAGCTGAAGGGTGCTCTCAAAAATAATAACTTTCCTTAATTAAGAGTAACATGCTAAACCATTGGCCACCTAATTTTCCAGAAAGAATCATGGATAGAAACAGTTGAAAAGAGCCCTCCCAGGGACAGCAAAAAATCTTAAAGGTTGTCTTAAAAGTTAACACTGTCCAAATTAATTGGACCAGACTGCTGAGCAATTTATGCTCTAGGGTGATGCTGAAAATAATAGAGAAATCAGCCAGTAATTAATAAAGCCTAATGAGCAGCGTGTAATACCAAAGGAAGTAGATGGCTTTCAGAGAGATCAGAGAAAGACAATCAAAGAGAGCCCTGGTAAAACCACTGTTATCCGAGGCATGGGCCACATGCCCAAAGCTATGTCCTCAGAGGACTGATGCCAAAGGCTTGATGGTGCAAGGGAAATAGACTTTACCAAGTAGCCTTGTCAAGTCACAAAACAAATAAGGATACAAACAACCACCAAAACATCCCCAGAGAGTAGGGAGGAAAATCATCACCCAGAGTTGCTACAATATATAATGTAAAATGGCTAGTATTTAACAAAAAAATATATGAGACATGCCACACATGATTCAGATACAGGAAAAAAGTAGGCCACAGAAATTGCCTGTGAGAGGAATCAGACATCAGATTCAACAGACACCACCAAAAACGATTAGAACTGATTAGAATTAGATAAAGGAATTCAGTAAAGTTTCAGGATACAAAATTAATACATAGAAATTTGTTGTGTTTCTATATACCAACAAAGAACTATCAGAAAGAGAAATTAAGAAAACAAGCCCATTTACAATTACATCAAAAAGACTAAAATACCTAGGAATAAATCTAAGGAGGTAAAAGATCTATACTCTGAAAACTATAAAACACTGATGAAAGGAACTGAAGAAAATACAAATGGAAAAATATACTGTGCTCATGGAGTGAAAAAACTAACATTGTTGAAATGATCATACTACCCAAGGCAATCTACGGTTTCAGTGCAATCCCTATCAAACTATAAATGGCATTTTTCACTGAACTAGAAGAATTCTAAAATTTGTATGGAAACAAACTATCCCAAGTAGCCAAAACAATCTTGAGAAAGAAGAAAAAGCTGCAGGTATCATATTGCCTTATTTCAAACTGTACAACAAAGCTATTAGTAATCAAAACATTATGATACTGGCAAAAAACAGATACACAGATCAATGGAACAGAATGGTGAGCCCAGAAAGAAACCCACACATTCAGAGTCAGTTGATCTGTGACAAAGGAGGCAAGTATATACAAAGGGGGAAAAGAAAGTCTCTTCAAATGGTGTTAGAAAAACTGGATAAAAACATGCAAAAGAATCAAACTGAACTACTTTCTCACATTATATACAAAAAATACTCAAAATGTATTAAAGACTTAAAGGTAAGACCTGAAACCATGAAACTCCTACAGGAAAACATAGGCAGTATGCTCTTTAACTTCAGTCTTAGCAATATCATTTTGCCTATGTCTCCTCAAGGAAGGAAAACAAAATAAAAAATTAAACAAACAGGGCTACATAAAACTAAAAAGCTTTTTCATAGTAAAGAAAACTATCAACAAAAGAAAAAGGCATTCTACTGAATGACAAAAGATATTTGTAAACAATATAGCTGATAAGGGATTAATATCTAAAATATACAAAGAATTTATACAATTCAACAGCAAAAAACAACCAACCCAATTTAAAAATGGGCAGAGGACCTGAATAGGCATTTTTCCAAAGAAGACATACAGATGACTAACAGGCACATGAAAAGATGTTCAATATCATTAATCATCAGGGAAATGCAAATAAAAACCACAATGAGATACCACCTCACACCTTTCAGGATTGCTATTATCAAAAAGATAAGTGTTGGAAAGGATGAGAAACACAAATCAAAACCACAATGAGGTATCATCTCACACCAGTCAGAATGGCCATCATCAAAAAATCTACAAACAATAAATGCCAGAGAGGGTGTGGAGAAAAGGGAACCCACTTGCACTGTTTTTGGAATGTAAATTGATACAGCCACTATGGAGAACAGTACGGAGGTTCCTTAAAAATCTAAAAATAGAACTACCATACAACCCAGCAATCCCACTACTGGGCATATACCCTGAGAAAACCAGAATTCAAAAAGAGTCATGTACCACAATGTTCACTGCAGCTCTATTTACAGTAACCAGGACATGGAAGCAACTTAAGAGTCCATCGACAGATGAATGGATAAAGAAGATGTGGCACATATATACAATGGAATATTACTCGGCCATAAAACGAAATGAAATTGAGTTATTTGTAGTGCGGTGGATCGACCTAGAGGCTGTCATACACAGTGCAGTTAAGTCAGAAATAGAAAAACAAATACAGTATGCTAACACATATATATGGAATCTAAAAAAACAAATATATGGTTCTGAAGAAGCTAGGGGAAGGACAGGAATAAAGACGCAAACATAGAGAATGGACTTGAGGACACAAAGAGGGGGCAAGGTAAACTGGGACGAATTGAGAGAGTGGCATGGACATATACACACTACCAAATATAAAATAGATAGCACAGGGAGATCAGCTCGGTGCTTTGCATCCAACTAGAGGGGTGGGATAGGGAGGGTGTGAGGGAGACACAAGAGGGAGGAGAAATGGGGATATACGTATATGTATAGCTCATTCACTACGTTATACAGCAGAAACTAACACACCATTGTAAAGCAATTACACTCCAATAAAAATGTTTAAAAAAACCCACTGTATTAAATGGGATTCTTGTTTCAGAGGAGCTCTGGAATGAGCCATGCACACAGTTAATCTCATTGTGTTACAGCTACACTGTATATCAGCATATGTGTTATAGAAAGCTTCTATTGTAATTCATAATTTTATTTATAACTTTTTATAATATTAGTATATTATTGAGTCAAACAGAATAACAAAAAGAATGTCATATAAGGGATTTCAAAATCATTAAAGCAGTCTTATTTTTTCTCAAAGACTCATAAGCATCTTTAGTTGCTTCATTATTTAATTTCACAATTTTAACCATGTTATTAAGGAATATCAATACTTCAGTTAACTGTTAATGTCCATATTCATATTTTGATGTTCTTTATACAAGGTTTAACTAAAATCAAGTATAGTTCTGCATGGAGGCCATAGCTCAAGAAACAAAGCACACATAGGAAACTTTGCCACACCAAATTTAAGAGCTGTACAACCTTGATAATCAAAGTTGGTGAGAGAATCATCTGCAAGAGCAATTAATTATTGAGTAAATTGGATCCCAATGTTGTTCCAATGAAATACTTACAACAATGCAGATTGTCTCTTTCCTCCCCACTCTCCTTTAGAAATACACATATATTTATTGCTAGGTCAAAGATTTACTCAAAGATTTACTGCATTTAGATGTCCAAAGAAAATGTAGTTTATTTTGTGTGTTACTGATAAGAATTTCTTTACAGTTCACACTTTTCAGCGTAGTAGAAAAAAAAAAGCACATAAATTTTAGTCTAGCTGGGTAAGCACTGTGGCTGTAATCATTTAAACAGTCCTTTTAGGTAAATGCTTAGCCTCTTTAGATAAAAATGCTCAGAGTTCTACCCTGCTCTTCCCCAAGGTAGTGTCCAAGTGTTTTGCAGGGTAATATGGTAACAAAGGGAGCTGGTAACCATGCACAAATATGCTGTCCTCTAAATAATCTTTGCATTTTGCCAAGGGGTGGCTGGTATGGGTGCTGAACTCCTGTCAAGTGTAGATTTGGCTGGCATCTGGAGGACTGTGGCTGGTACAACTCATGGTCTTTCTTTCCCTGGTCTTGACAAGGCCTGACAGTCCTTCCTGGTTGATCTGGCCTCATTTAGTCCTCCCTGGTCCAGGGAAATGTCCTCAGGTCAGGCTGTGAGGACCATGGGTGCCAGCCCCAGCAGTCAGCCCACTGTGAGTCCTCTGCTACAATAATACTTTGATAATTATGTGGCGTCTGAAAAACTCCCCAGCTTTAAAATTGTTTTAATTTTAACCAATAAAAATTTATAGAAACATGCGTAAAACATAAACAAATCGTGTGAAGAATGATTATAAAGCAAACAGCAATGTAACCACCACCCAGGTCAAAATTAGAACATTTCTAACATCCTGGAAGCCTCTATGCACCCCTACAAACCTCCTCCTCCTCCAACTCCCAGAGGTGACCACTACCAGGACCACTGTGGCAGTTCATTTATTGTTTTCCCGTACAGATATAACACCAAAATATACACTCCTAAACAATATAATTTATAGCTTAGCTTTTCCTGTCTTTAAAATTTACACAAATCATAAGTAAACACTTGGGTTTTGCTTCTTGCCCATAATACTATTGCAAAGTCCATCCACATTGTCACACATACCTCTATTATTTTTTCTTTTCTTTTTACTGGATTGTATCCCACTGTGTGAACATATCAAATATAACTTTTAAGTAAATTGTAGTATTTTCCATTATTTGAACATATCAAACTTAATTTTAACGTTGGGTGGGCAATGTCTTTTCTTATTTTGTGCTATTATAAACGTCACTGCTAGAAACTCTGAATTATAATTTCGTACACCCAGGCACGCGGGTCTGTAGGCTAAATCACCAGATATTAAATTACTGGGACACAGACACACAAATCGTCAACTTTAGTAACTACTACAAACTGTTTTGCAAAATGGTTGTACCAGGTTGTAGCCCTACCAGCAGGCTATCAATGCTTCAGAAAGTTCCACAGGGGCATCAGGGAGCATGAGATGACACTAGATTTTATAAAAGAATATATTTATATATAGATTTATATTATACATAATATTTCATATGATATAAAACATATTATATTAATATATATTGAATATATTTGATATATAATATAAATATATATATAAAATATATATATTATATATACGGCCCTTTGTTGGGCCACACTCCCGCCGCGGCTCAACAAAGGGCTATATATAAAATATGTTATAGGGCTTCCCTGGTGGCGCAGTGGTTGAGAGTCCGCCTGCCGATGCAAGGGACACGGGTTCGTGCCCCGGTCCGGGAAGATCCCACATGCCGCGGAGCGGCTGGGCCCGTGAGCCATGGCCGCTGAGCCTGCGCGTCCGGAGCCCGTGCTCCGCAAGGGGAGAGGCCACAAGCAGTGAGAGGCCCAAGTACCGCAAAAAAAAAAAAAAAAAAAAAAAGTTATATATAATATCTATAATAAATGTAAATATAGAAACATATAAATATACTTACATACATAGGTCTCTGTAGATTCTCTCCATGGTAGGCCGCTCTCCCACCAGCGTTCCCTGCTGGTCATGGAACTTCCGGAAGCTGAAGAGGCAAGCTCGGGACGCCGGGCGCGCGCAGCACAAGGACGTGCCCGTGCGGCCGCGCTGCGCAGGGTCAGAAGTCAACGCGCAAGCGCTGTGGCCGAGCTGCTGCGTGACAGCTGGAGGCTGCAGGAGCAGCTCCGGCGTTTGACACCCAGTGTGGAGGCGCTGGGCTTGGTGACCTGGCCCACCCTGCGTCAGGCACGCCCACCACAGCCAGGCAAACACCCAGGCCCCGGGGTCCGGGACCGCGCGCCCTGCTTGGGAATTGCATACTTCGCCAGCCACGCCATCTTCTTGCTCATGGGCTGCGGCCTGAGTGTGGTCATGGCAGAAGACAGTGAGGCGATAAGAAGGACCTCAGACTCCTCAGACTCGTGCGTCCTCAAGAATGGGCACCAGCCAAAGGCAGGGCCTGACGACAGCACCTCTGAGGCCGCCCAAAGCTTCCAGCCACCGAACTCCCTCCAAACCTCGCCTGCTGAACCTCACCAGCCAGTCATGCCTGTCACTCGAGTATCCGAGTTCTCTGGGGACATTTCAGCCCCAGCTCTGTCGCCCTTGTCAGCTGCCATCCCGCAGAGGATGATGGGATCGCTCAGCCTGAGCCCAGCGAGGCCAGTGCCCCCTGGACTCCCAGTCCAAGTGAGAGCTGTCTCCCACGGTCACTGTGGAGCTCTGACTCTGGGGCAGTGACGGCAGGCCGGAGCAAGGGCAGACAACGTTTGGTGACGCCGCTTCCGTCACCCACCTCCACGCAGCCACCAGCCAGGACTGAGGCCCACCGTGCCCTTCACCATCAAGTGTATCCAATTTAGCTTAGCAGGTTCAACTGGCTTCTGGTGTGCCCAAAGGCTAAGTGGGATGTTTTGAAACCTGTCCTCATCACAAGGGGGAGTGAATGGACAGAAGAGCTGAATCTTGGCCTTTCTTCTTAATTTGAACTGCACTTACTTCACTGTGCATGGTCCTCTGAAGCTTGTGCTGGGCGGCCTTTGAGATGATCTTCTGAAGTCCTAGAATTTAAGGTAAGCCTCATGACCTTGACATTTAGCTTTTTTTTTTTTTTTTTTTTTTTTTTTGCGGTACGCGGGCCTCTCACTGTTGTGGCCTCTCCCGTTGCGGAGCACAGGCTCCGGACGCACAGGCTCAGCGGCTGTTGCTCACGGGCCTAGCCGCTCCGCGGCATGTGGGATCTTCCCGGACCAGGGCACGAACCCGTGTCCCCTGCATCGGCAGGCGGACTCACAACCACTGGGCCACGAGAGAAGCCCGACATTTAGCTTTTAAAAAATACCTCCTCTCCCAGTAACTGTCTCACTGCTTGCATCGCTTCTCTCAGCCCCCACTGTGCACAGTCACCCGGTGGCCTTATTGCAAGGTTTCTACTAGGAGCACACCGTCCATTTCCCTCCCCCGCCCGAACACACACACCCAAAGATGGCCTGAAAGGCTGGGTTTTGCCAGAGCTCACTGGACATTTCTAAAGGCCCCTCTACCGGTCTCCACAGGTTTGGGATGACAGGGTAAGGTAGGTCCCATTTGTTTATTTTTGTTTTTATTTCCATTTTCCTATACTTAAGAAAACAAAATTATTGATATGATCTAAATTGTCCAGGCTAAAGGAATTTAGAATCTCCATCCTCCATCCCTTAACAAGGCCTGTTTTTCAAGCCTCCTGTCTTGCTACAAAATCAAATCTGACAGCGAGAGCTGAGATATAACTCCTTGTTCTAGCACGTATCTGTCTCTTCTCTGAAGGATCAGAACCCATTGCTTTTAATGGGTGAGAAATTCACATGGCATCAAGATTTATAGAATATTCAAATTCAAGTGAAAATGTTTCAAAAATATTTTTCTCTTCCAGTTTTATGATGCTGGGGAGGGGGGAGATAGAGAGAAGGAGATATTGCTCTATTTTATCTTCCCACTACTGCACCTATACCTTTGTATACCCTGACTGATTTTTTTCGTAAATTGAGAGGTCCTGTCTAGTGTAACTGATTGCTTTAGATGAAAATTTTTGTGAAGGCTATACAAATTCCATATGATTTTTCAAAAGCGTAATATATTAGAATTCAGAAGTGAGAACAGTGTGAGTTTATAACTATTTTACTGTTTATATATAAGGCATATTTTAATGCATAAGGGACAGCATTAGAATTAGGCATGTAGAATAAGGGCATACTATAACATACTACATGAGACCTAGGGAATTGCTGTAAAAATGTCTCACAAATCTACTGAGTGATAGGTAAAATTCATTCCCTCAGGGATTTTTCTCTGTTGTAAATTGTGACAAAGCAGCAACTATCAAGCTTTGTAAATGCCTGAATTGTTTACTCTGCCTCAAACCAAATTTTACTATAAGCCACTGCTCTGGAGTTTGGATTAAATGGAGATACAAGTGAATAGAGAAAAATGTCCAGATGGATCTGAGATGCATATACCAATTTGAAATGAGGGAGTTCAAGGTGGACAAAATGCCCTTCCTCATCAACCAAACAGAGAGGAACACTAATCTACTTTACATAAAAATAGAAAGCACTTGGGTTTTCTACTTTCCTGACTGGTGAGAATAAAATAGGAGATATAGATAGATACATAGATATATAGATATAGATATATAAATATATAAGTAGATATAAATAGATATATAGATATATAGAAGCGTGGGAAAAGAAAATTGAATCTAATTTCTGGTTCCACAGTAGATTTAGAACAGAACTAATCATCAATATAATTAAAAAGATAAATTAAATTGGAACATGCAATGCATTTGAGATCAGAGGCTAGGAAATATTTAGTGAACAAAGAGAATTTAATAATTGATACAGTAGAGGAATTATGAAACGTGTGCAGCTTTGAAAAAATAATCATTATTTTGGCAATATTGTGTTTATATTTAACAATGTTGCCTTTAATAAGTAGCAAGAGTTGCCAACATGGAGCAATTAGGTCAGACAAACTAGGAATTAATTACTGTAGACAGGCCCATATGTCACAAAAGCCTGGCACATGTTCTCCAAGCCTAGCTTGTAAGGGGAAAGATTTATTCTGGGAAAGCTGTTGAGATAGTAAAAGGGACATTGCTACAAAAGTTTGAATCAAAAGCGACTTTGCAGAATTCAGATCTTCAACGCATAAAGTTGGATTAAGTACAAACTAGGTGAATTTTCTTCAGTACTTATCCAGTTACTTAAAATAAATGGAGCAATGCATAAACAGTGTGTCTACAGCAGTTCTTGGAGTGCGCCAGGAACCAAATTTCAAGAAAGCGTGAGCTACTGATTCTACATGCCCACATGCCCACATGTTAGTTCAAGCTGGTATAGAGAAATGATTAGTAAGTCACAATCTTTAGGGTGCATGTACATGCCCTAAATGCAAGATATCACCCAAAATTAAGTTTTAGTGTGAAAGATTGAAAATCACCCTTTGTGTTTTGCTTCTTAAATACTGTGCAGTGTTAACATTTTAGTCCTTAGAAATCACTGTTTTTATATTGATATTCTTTTCACTACTAAAACATATAATCAAATTTAGAATATGCATTTTTACCTGGAAAATCAATAACAATATTTTTAATTTAAATGAAACAAACAAAAGCAACCCGATATTTTTTTCCTCTAAATTGGTCCTTGTGTAAGTCAAGCTTGGTTGTTTTAGGCTAAACTCTATTACAACCCTGATTTCTAATTCTACTAACTTGTTTTCTGGGGGATGTAGCCAAAGACATGATACCCATTTCCCATGTGAGACCTTCCTTTTGAGATGTTTCATATTCCAAAAAGTCCACATGTAGGGGGAAACCTTTAATGAAAAGCGGATGCAAACTTACATGACTATGAGGACAGAGGCAAGTAATATATTCCCAACCTGGGATAATTAAAATTGTGCAATAGCAGATATAAATGACAGGCAATGTCTAGATTTATGGTAGAGACACAATTGGGAGTGGTGTGGACTGTGGAACACTGGACCCACTTGTTAAAAGTCTCAATTGTTGCCACACTGGTATGTGATCCAGATCATGATTTTATGTGAAATTTCACAACATTTTAAATATGGCAATTAATCCAAACATCCAAACACAAAGAACAAATAAATACATTTGGCCAAACAAAAATATTTTAAAACCGAATTCAACATTCTACCAGACAGATGCAGACAGATGCCTGCACCAGACATTAATGCTTTCAGCATTATCTGCTCTATAGGCATAGGAAATACTATTTTTTTTTTAACATTGCTGTTATTTTTACCCTAAAATTCTCATTGTTTAACTTGTATCAGAGTCGCCTGGATAAGGTTGTAAACTAAAATGAAACATGCCCAGTTAAATTTGAATTTCAGATAAACAGCGTATTTTTTTTAGTATAAATATGTCCCAAATATCGCATGGGGCATAGTAAAAATCATTCATTTTTTAATCTGAAATTCCATTCAACTGTGTATACTGTACATTTATTTGCTAAATGTGGCAATTTTATACCTGTAGGGCTTGTTAAAACACAGATGGCTAGGCCCACACTAAGAGTTTCTGATCCAGCAGGTCTGAAGTAGGCCCTGAGTGTTTGCATATCTAACAGATTTCTTAGGAGATATTGGTGCCATTGGTTCCATAAACACACTTTGAGAAACACTGCCCTAAAATAAACTAACGTTGAGTCAGTTTTTAAAAATCAATTAAAGTTATTCACATCTTCTCTTTTAATCAAACATTTGCTTATTATTTCAAATACATAGAGATTCTTTGGTTTTCCTAATGACTCAAAGTTAGTTCTAAATCTAATACTCATGATTTCATTTTATTCTAGACTCAAGATCACCTGCCCTCTCATGCTTCCAGAAGTATCTGCTAGGATCTTTGCCCAGTACCTTTGTTTCCCCAGGCATTTTAATGCTTGACTATAAAGTTTTAGTAGTTGAATTTAGCCTGAAAAGGAAATGAGTTTCTTGAGACAGTAGCATGACATCTGCTACCCTGCACCATTATCTTTTTTTCCCCTATAAAATGTAAATGAGATATGTTAGCTATATTTAAAGGGGGTGGTAACACTCTTACATACATGAATCATGATTATACTAATTTGGCTAAACATGAATCAAAAACTTTTCAGAAGCTTTTCAAAATTCCATCATTAAAACTCAATTTGCAAACTATATGTTACTCATCTTTCTAAATATGTACATTTTTTTTTCATAAACTGCCTTGATTTTGGCAACCTCACACCTCTTTTCACCAGATGTTTTTGCTGGCATCCATTTGGCTGAGGCCATTTTTAGTCCCTGGAAGGAGGGCAGGAGGAATATTAGACTCTTTTGGCTCAGGAAGTCTGTATATTATCGTCACCATCACCATTGCAGTCATGTTGCTTTGTTGCTTATTGTCCCCAGCTTGTTGCCACCCCTCTCATCTAGATCCTTTTATTTTAGGGAGGATCTGAACTGTATTCTGTACTTTTTTTGTCCTGATCCTGTGAGGTATGACTCTTTGCTCCTGTTTCTTGGTCTGTGTAATTGTGCATGTCTTTTCACCTCTGCCAGTCCCAAGAGCTGGAGTCATTTTGTCACCACCTGCAGCATATCTCAGACTTTCATCACATGGCCCAGAACCAAGTACTGTCCCTGAGCCTCCAGAGCCTCCAGCCTCAAGACCTGTTGCCAAGCCCATCACCATACCTCCACCTGTATGTAGAACCTCTGAACTGTGTAGGCTGCTAGACTGCTCCTTTATGCTATGTCAACATGCATGCCCACATCCTACCAAGGGCAGGCCCTGTGCAAAAAGAATCACACTGTATGCTCCTGATACTACCCTCTGTTGCCTTGATTTTGTCCTATTCTTGTATTATTCCCCAACAACAGGAGGATGCACTTCATGGTGTGGGTCCTGCACACAAAGCAATATATTGGGCTGTTAAAGAAATAACACATTTAGAAGTCCAAAAGTAAATTGTTTCCCCTTATTGTACACAGTGTTTAAAAACAAAGAACTAGAAATGACTGACCATAATATATTATGACAAATTCTGTTATATAGCTATGAATTAAATGCAACTAATCTCTGTGGTGGGTGCCACGGAAGGAAGTTTTTTGTAGTATCTACCTTTGTAGAATATTTAAGAAAGGTCATTGAAAATATTCTAACTAGACCTGCATAAATAATGTTTGCACTTATAATAAAGATGCTGCTGGACAGCAGAAACAAAGAAATCACCCACCAAAAGCACTTGTGCCTTCGATGTCAGGTACATAGCAAACTCTGGAGAACAGATATTGTAATGAATTACTCACTCAGACTTCATTCAATTCCAATGATGACAGTTTGGCCCAAACAACAAAGTTGCTCTATCTAAAAAAGATGCAAGGAGCTCCGTAAAGTGTTGTAATGGCTCAGCACAACTTCATATTGACAGTTGGTAACATTAGACACATACGGTTTCCTGCCACATCTGAATCCTTATTATCTAGAATTATTTTACTTATTACCAGTCATTTCTACTTTATATCCCAATGGTATTTTTTATGACATTTTTATGACTTCCTCCCAAGTAGGCTGTTAGCTTTTGAACATGAAAGCCAGGAGTCGTTTATTCTTGTGCCCTCTGTATCTAGCAAAATGCTTGAACATGTGACGGACACTCTAGAAATGATGAAAGACTAACGTGACCCTAATTCCAGTACACAAATTTTTCATTCTTCCTTGTGTCCAAAGCTCATTCTGTCAATTGAGTGAACAGCTGAATCCCTATATTATGAGTGCTTTGCTACAGTCTTGTCAAATATTTCATTTCCCTTGGTCTCAGGTTCCTGTTTAGCTCTCCTTTCTCCTCCAGGAAATTAGAGATTTTGAATCCTAGCCCTCAAAATTGCTATGAAAATTTTGATGCAACACTTAATATACTACTACATTCCTTTACACAAGAATATATACTACTACATCCCTTTACTTACGTGAATGTGTTCACGCGAGTCTGTCACTGATGCACTGGCATCAGTTGAACCTCCACTATGTGCCAGTCATTCTTAGATACCGTACTAGCTTATTAGGGCTACCATAACAAAATACTACAGAGTGGGAGGCCTAAACAACAGTAATACATTGTCTCACATTTCTGGAGGCTAGAAGTCCACCATCGAGGTATTGCTGTGTTGGTTCCTTCTGAGAACGGTGATGGAGAATCTGTTCCATGCTTATTGCCTACCTCTGATAATTAGCTGTCAATCTTTGGTCTTCCTTGGCTTGTAGAAGACTGAAGGCACTTTTTGCCTTCATCTGCCTTTCTATAAGGACATCAGTCATACTGGAGTGGTGGTCCACCCTACTCCAGTGTGACCTCATCTTAATTACATCTGCAACAACCCTAGTACCAAATAAGATCACATTCTGAGGTACTGGAGGTTAGGACTCCAACATGAATTAGGGGGGAACACAAGTCAACCCATAACAGGTATTGAATGTACTTTATCTTATTTAATCCTCACAACAACCCTATGAGGTAAGTATATTTATCTCCATTAGATAAAAATTGCCTGTGTGTTCTATCTAGCTAGAATTTCAGGTGACTTTGCTATGCCTGTGTTTGGGAAATGTATTTTATATCATTCAGAGAGCATCATAAAATCAGCTTCCTCAGTAGAACTCCTGGCTGACTGTGAACTCCAGCTGCGAACTCTGTGGTTATGTTTTTATTTGTTTTCTTGGCTACACAATTGCTTTGTGGACAGTCGTGTGGGCAATTGGGTGACAAGATATCTGAGATATAAGAATTTTTCCTGGGAAATCATGCAATATGACTTCTACCTTTAGTTCAAGGTTACTTTCTCTTGTTTGAAGAACTTTTTTATTTTTCATAAAGCCAGTTTCAAACTATTGAGGTATTTTACAAGTAGTATAATTACTGATCTTATATTTGAATTCAAAAAATCATTAAGTTTATATTTTAAGGCATATATGTTATTGATTTTGAATATCCCTTTTCACAAGGTCAGATTTAATGACAAATTTGTTCAAGTAGTGTTTGTTCGAGAACATAGAAAACCCTATATCATACCTATGACTGAACTCTGTAATCTTTTATAAACATATCCTACTTCAATCTTCCTTTGCTTCTTTATTTAATATTGAGAATATATGGAACCAATATACAGTAAGCAAAGACTTAGTGAGGCAGAGTTTTATTACAGAGCAAGAGATTTTATCTCTAGCTGCTCAGGTTAATAACTATAGTATAGAGACAAGAAGCCATTGGAAAAGGGCATTGTATATCATGGACTACTCTAGAAGATGTTCTGCTCACAGATAGGAGTAATTGAAATCCCCCCCAACACAGAAGAGAAGATTACAAGCATGGCACATTCACATATTAAGTCAGTCACACTAGAAACCCTGAAGAATTTCATCATAATACATTTATGTAATAGAAATTAGGTATAGAAATAGAACAGGTAAGAACAAATCTATATGGATAAGGAAGAAATTATCCATGAACTAAAATGGAGAAAAACCTGCAGACAAATGGACTATCATAATAAAAGGTGATCATTCCAACAGAGAGTGATAATAGCTCTTCCTAAGAGTGTTGTCTCAGCTTCCAGCAGCAGAATCAGTGTGTGGAAATAAGAGGGATAGAGATGAGGACAGAAACACCACCTGACTTACTTGTGACTGAGGAAATAATGACTAAAGCCAGAACCATATTGTTTCTTGTTTGTAATTTGGTGTATATGTTGTATTTAAAATAACTATTAGTGAACTATGTACTTTTTTTCCAGAATGTGGTAGTATTAGCTTTTCTTTAGCTAATCTTTTTGTTGTTTTTTCACAAATGAGTTAAAAGGGAAGCATCTAAACTAGATTGGAATAAATTTTCCTAGTATTTCCTCAGGTAAGCGTGGCCTTCTGTGATTACTCCTCCAGAATTATTTCCAAATTAAAGTGTTTTCATGTTTAATATCCTCACTATTTTCTTGCCTCATATTTAATTTATTTCTCCTATAAACTCATACATAAATTTCCACAGTAGCCCTTTAGCTGGGCTTCTGGTTTCTTGTGTCTTTCTCCTTCAGCTGTTTAATACAGTAAGATGTGTGTTACCTGAGTCAAGGAGTGAGGAAGTAATTGTAAGGGTAGAAGTGAAATAAGGTAGCCTAAAGCCCAAGTAGCAATCACACATTCAGAAATCACGGAAATTTTGAGCAGTGTCCTTTGTCTTTCAAAGCAGTGTGGTCCTCACTGAAATTCCAGATCAGGGACTGGCGCCACTCCCTGTCAACCACTGCTCTTTTCTGACTCACCACCTTCATCTGTTGATCCACACATTCAGTTAATGGATACTTACTGAGCACCTTCTGTGTGCTGTGGTGACTAGCAGATATGGGGCCCCTACTCTCACAGAATTTGTAGGCTGACTCAGGATATAGACAGGTAAATTGTAAACCATAATCGACTTTTATATCATGTTTTAATGTTTTTAATAAATGCTGTAATGGGAATTTATCAGCTATTAAGAGCTCATATGTTGAGGGTATTTTAGTTCAGATTTGGGGACCAAAATAAACTTTCCAGAAGAGTGATACTTAAGCTGAGACCCAAAGCATGGTTGGGGATATTCAGGCAATTGGGAGAAGGCAAAAGGGTGACCTCTTTTCTGGCCTTTCTGAATTGGGGTGATGGGATGTACAAACACAGAGAGAAGAGAGTATGGCAGGGAACTGAAATGAGTTTCCTGAGATGAAGTGCAGAGTATGCAAGGGAGGGAGCAGTGGTGGCTGAGCTAGAAAGATAAGCAGGGCCAGAATATGAAGTTGTGCACATTCATTTCCTAACCTTCTTGTGTTTTGAAAAGTACATCACGCAGGCTCCCTTGCCAGTTGTCTTCCAGGTAAATTCAGTGATTGAGGACACAAGTGTACAGAGCAGAAGAGAAGCCAGGATGGTTTTCCCTCTCTTTCTCTAAAGAGACTGCATCTTCTTCATGATTCTAGCTTTCACCAGACCCTCCTCATCCATGGTCTCAGCTTCTGTCAGACAAGTTCCTGCAGAAGTTCCATCTTCTTTTAGGAATTCCTCACTCTGAACTCTAATAACATTACTTATTCTTTTTGTTCATGCCACCCTAGAGTGATAGTGGCTTCCTGCTGCTGCCAATTTCTGCTTGTCTCAGCATCACCTGTGTTTCTTTTGTTTCTCTCAACTCCTTTGTAATTGTTTTTTGTATGCACTATCCTTTTTCGAATTAACTTCTGTGGATTCTGTTTTCCTGGTTAGAGCCTGACTAATAAAAGGGCCTTACAGGCCATGCATGGTAAATAAGAGTTATTCTAGAAGTGATGGCCAAAAAATATTTTAAGCAGGACTTGTGACTTAGTTGTATATCTACAACAAAGTGATCACTCTGGCTGATGTGTAAAGAATAAATAGAAGGGCAAAACTGGTGGCGTTTTCCTCCTGTGAAAATCTGGGCAAGAAGAGATGACCTGGGTTATGAAACCTGCAGTAGGCGGCGATGTGTAGGTGGATTCCAGCCTTAGAAGGAGGTGAACTCCTGTCCTGATCAATTCTATGAGCTGTGAGAAAGAAAGAGGATCCAGGAGTGATTCCCAGTTTTCCCATCCGAACATCCAGATGAACGGTAGTGCTACTCACTGAGATGCAAAGTACAAGAGGTGCAGGCTGGAGGAGGGTGAGTGATAAATTCAGTGCCAGAATGTTGTTATTTGTTTATGAGAAACAGTGGAGCTGTGCAGTACTACTAGGTATGCCACGCTGGAGCTCACGAGAGAAGTCTGTCCTGGAGAAATAAACGAGGGAATCATCACCGTGTAAAGTGTCATTGAAGCCATACAAGTGGACAGTGTTGCTTAGGGAGTTAAAGAGAGGTGGGTCTTAAGCTTGATCAGGTCACAGACTTCTTAGATAATTTTCCCCAGATTAACGCATGTAAGCACATAGTGACTGTTGTAAACAAAAAGAGCAAGTCAGGAAAAAATCCTTTAACACCAATTTATGGAGGCTGGTCTGAGAAGGCTCAGTCAGCATCTCTCTGTCTCTGCTTCTTATGCAAATGTCCATTTCTAACCCACTCACAACTGTCCATCTCTCTACCCCTCGGGGTTTTTGCTGAGGGTTTTGCTTACAGCCTGGGACAAAGACCACTGGTAGTCTTCTAAAGTCCCTTACTTGGTAAACAGGTGTCCCAGCCATACTACCTTTCTCCAGGAAAGGCCCCTATTCCTTTCCTTGCTTCTAATTGTAGCTGTCTCCTGTGACTACTTCTCATCAATGGAAAGTGAGTAGAAATGTGTGAACTATTCCTGGCCAAGACTTTTAAGAAAAACTTTTTGGTTCCTCCAGTGTCTTATCTATCCCTCCTGATGGTACAAATGTTAATCCTAATCTGTGATTTGGGGACAACAAAGCCATAAAGTGGAAAAAGTCCTACTCTCAGGATCCCTGTGTGAAGAGAGTTTCCCACTGACTAGGAACACTCACTTTGGACTGTCATGGGAGTAAGATAAAACTCCTCTTGGTTGAGACACGAATATTTGGTTCTATCTTTTATAGAACTTTAGCCCACACCAGCTAATACACTACATTATCTGTGAGTTTCTTTTAAATTCTGTTTCATTCCAGCTAGTCTTGCTCTGTGTATCTTGCATCTAACATTTCTCAAGGGAGAGGATCCAACTGGTTTTGTAGATTACCATCTGATTAAGTGTCCATTCTGGCACAGATTTTCCTGTCAATCACCTGGCTCCTCTTAAGGTTTAGCTATAGGTGACTGCCTAAAGGTTAGTCACAGATGCTTGGAATTGATTCTGGCTGATTACAGCGTCAAAAGGCACTACACACGAAATGTGTGTATAAGCTACTCTTTCTGACCACTTTCCTGAGAAAAAGAGCAGCCATTTGCCCTAGTTTTCTGGGGTAAAGTCCCAATTTATGCCTCTTATTCCAGTATAATCATTAAGACTACCCCGCTTTTACTCTTGAAAGTGTCACAGCTTGGAATATAAATTACATGAGCTCCCTATTCAAAAGAGGCGTACCTTTTCCCAGCTATTTCTCTAGTGCTAAACAGATTACTGTGTGTAAACTCCATTTTTATGTGCAATACTGATATTCAAATACCTCAAATTTAAAACACTCCAATATTTCTTGAACTTGGTCCCCTTATTTATCCAATCTCATTTTTCATGCTGGCTAATAAATTTGTTCCTTATCACCTAGCCAGCCAGCTTATTCTCTTCTTTGGACCTTGGATGTTTACCTATCCAGCATCTATTTTCCTTTTTCTAGTAATGGCTCCCACTCCTACCTTGGGCAAACACTTATCAATGAGTTTGGTCAGATGGTGCTGCCTCCACACTCAGCTACAGGCAATACTGACCAGAGCCTCATATTACCTTGGCCAATCAGATCCAGTGAAGGTTGGACCTATGACCTAAGCAGCGTAACTGCTCAGTCATAATTACTTCTAAGATTTGTGCTAGAATAACAGAGGAGGAGCTGTTCCCTCTCCAAGAGGAGAGAGATAAAGAGATTCCTGACGATCATATCTAAATAGGAATCAAAACAATCCTGCTTCCGGACTATCCATGATGACTTTCAGTAGTGAGCAAATAAATTCATTCATTTGAAACTTAAAAGAGTCATAACATATGTCTCTAACTTGCTTCTTTGTGCCTTTGCTCATGCTATTTACTCAAATGGGGGAATGTTCCATTGCATTCTTTTGCCAATCCAGCTTCATTGCTTTGGGATTAGGCAAAAGCACCCATCTATCTTCAGAGGTCCTTTCCTAACTTCATCCCACTGTAATTAGTCACTTACTCTGAAAACGGCAGCATTTACATACAGGTTCAAGGTGAAAGGCAACAGATGCTTGTTGTTACATAGTAACTGGAGTACTGTTCTTAGGGGGAGATTAGTAGCGTTCCTTATGCACAATATCCTTTCTAGTGAACTGAAACAACGGAACTAATCAGTATACCATCAGTGTATATAAGAACTCTTTCATTTGAACATGACAGAAACTCAACTTGCACCAAGGTAATTAAAGAAGGATCCATTGGCTTCTGTAGCTGGAAAATGCTGGTAGAGATTTCTGTGAGGGCTGGAACCAGGGGTTCAAACAAGAGCTTGTTCTCTTTTTTTCCATCTGTTAGTGCTCTTTTCTTCCTTGTGTTTGCTTAATGCTGCAAACAGACTCTGCAAATAGTGAGGAATATGGCTGCAACCATCCTTTCAGTTTAGCAACCCAAGCCATTAAATACAATATTTCAAGCTAATAGTAAAATAAAAGTTCAGGGGAGAATTCTGATTCACCAGATTTGAGTTTGGGTCCATCCACAAAACAGTCACTGAGGTAAAGAGTATGGAATTTCTCTCATTGGCAGGGTCTCTGCTAGCCCATATGGCTCCATAGCCTTTGTACAAATGAGCAAATGATTTCCCTACTAGGTAGAGGCAGCCCTGCAGGTGAACAGCTTGGCAAGCAGATGGAGCCTTTATGAGGATGAGAGAAAGGTGACCTTTCTTCAGACATACACACCCCATGCCAAGGTACACAGCTTGGGGAGAGAAGCATGACTAGATTTCAGACCGCACTCATTGCCCTGGCCAGACATTCTCAGGCACAACAAACTGTATAAGGTGGTCCCACGCACTGGTCATTGTGGATCAGAGGATCACCACTTGCTGGAGCCAGGTAATGAGGTGGGGGTGAGGTAAATGCAGGGAAAGTCACTATGACGGCAGGACCCCGGTCCAAACATAGATCCAGAAGGAGTGGCTCCTCAAAGGCAAAATATTAGAAAGGTAAACATGTACTCACTTTACCATACCACTGATATATAATATATCAATTCTGTAATAATTTTTAAACTAAAAGTAGAAATTAGAACACTATGTATCTGATAGCTAAATAAATAAGAGAAACAAAATTGGAAATTGTTTTTCAAAATACAGACTACGCAGATAGGCAACTTTTTTCTCTTTCATTTTTTTTTCTTTTTTCCTTTAAGTAAAATTAATTAGCTTAATTTACAAATAATCTTGAATTCTTCTCTTTTCAAGTATAGTGGGAGAAATTAAATGCCATGTACCATAACCACCCACCCCTGCTACCTGCTTCATTTCTTGCTATGAAATGGTCAGTGTGAAGACCGCTGCTACGTTAATTACTTAACTAAAGCATGAGTTCCTAATGCTTGCTCTCTCAAGGAGACCTCCTCCCCTCACCTCAGCTCATTTATGTTAAAGTCGGGCCCTTTCAAAGTCCCTTTGTGTGACAGCTATTATTTTCTATATCCATACTGCAATAATAATTAAAAGTACTTTGTTAACTGTAATATCTCCCATCCCCAATTGTGTGACTTTCATATGTCAAGCAGATTGACGTTAAGTTTACCCCCACTGGAGAATCTTGATTCCCTCCTTGTGTTTCACTAGCTATTTTGCTTTGTATTCCTTCTTTTCTTTTGAATATGTCATTACCCATCACCTCCTTCCCCTCTATTGTTCTTTCAGAGGCAAAGTTCTTTTTAGAGGGCTCCATATTTTTACCGTTACATTTTTCTTGATTTTTAATATGAGTATGAACACCACAGAAAAATATCATTCTAATACAGCTGCATGTTGGTTTCTTCAGAATACAGGTATTTTACACTTCTTTCTTCAATTGGAATATTTGCAGCTTTCTACCGTGTTTACAATATATATGTTTTAATACCATCTCACATCCTATTTTCTATTTCTTTTATGATTATGTGACCTCCAGAATGAAGGAAGATATATAACAAACTTGATAAATATTAAGTAAAGTATAATTATATGTTAATTCTATACGTTAAGGTCCTTTCATAAAATTATGTGAACTTTATTGCAAAATGGTAGATCTGAAAGAGGAAACAGTTTTTCCTCTGTTTAGAAAATATGAATAAAATAATATAAAAATGGAAATAAAAATTGTGAAATAGGCAAAATTTTATATCATCAGTGTGTTGCCTGCAAAAGAAGACACTGTAGTTGAATGTCTGTAAAGGTGATTTACTTGATTCACACCTGATTATGTCATGATGTGCTGACTATTGTGAGTGATAATGCAGAAGGGTGGCTGTAGACTTAGGGTCAAGACTGGTGCAGAAGTAACCGATTAAGTATCTGTGCCACAGAAAATAAGACAGCAAAAGAGAACTAGGAAGCTATTGGAGGGACATTAATGAAATGAGGGGAAAAGCTCTGAGAGAGGCAAAGAATAGACTACCAAACCATTTGCCTAAAATATTTCTTAGAGCCAAGACTGGATGTAATGCTAAAATGAAGATAAAGTAGGTAATTGTACGTTTTCAATTATTTGCCTGTCATTGTGAGAAGTGTGGTTTAGGGACACACACACACAAAGTATCAAACAATGCCATTGCTCAATGTTCATATATAAAGGGATTTTCATTCTAATTTTAATTCCTTATGTAAAATATATATTTAAAAAAAGTTTTGCTAAGAATATTTGATGATTTGTTTAAGAATTTTTAGAACTTATACTCTTAGTTTTTATTTTCTTATCTTAATTACAGTTCTACTCAGGTATTACCACCCATTTTAATAATGGCTTTATAAATATTCTGTGGATTGAATATTTGTGTGGGGTGTATTCAAGTATTAGCTGTGTCTATTGCGGTGCTCTTTTATTTCTCTCTCTTCTAACTATATTCCTAAAATAGGACCAGTTATTTTAGTTTAGCTATTTTAAACCTATCATCTTCCCTAACTTATGACATTTTGTAAAAGCCTTGGTAGTATTTTGTTGGACACAATATTAAAATAATGAATTGAATTGCAACATTTAAGCAATCTATTGATTGTAAGGTAAGATACAATTGATTGATTGTATCTATTGATTGTAACTCCAACTAGATTAGACAAAAAATGTCACTTGTCAGTCTAATAAACAAAGAAAAATCAAACATCCCATGTGTGAGAAGGTCAAGAGTGGCACCTAGACCACAGAAATAAATGGAACAGAGTCTCAGATGCTTCCATATCTGTTATTAAAATCCTGTTATCTCTAGAAACATATGATTAATTACAGCTTCTGAATTTTATATGGTGAAGTTTAGTTTAACTGATTTTTCTCAGATTTGCTATAAATTACCAATGGACAATGATTGGCTTGACTGTGACTGTGACTGTAACTGTGACTCAGGTTCACTTGACTTTGGTCACAGACCCATCCTGGGGCAGTCAAAAGGACTAAGGAACAGTCATAGAAGATCTTGGCTGTAACAAGGAAAGGGGCAATTCCAGAAAGAATGGGGCTATTGCAGTTCCTGGAAGAATTGAGGCATTAGATTAAAACATTATAATTACTATATAAATTATAAGCTATATAAATTTAATATATAAATGCACATAAGTATAATATATATAAACGTATTAATAAAATAAAAGTATAAAATTATTATAATCAAAGACTGTTATAATAGTAAATGGCTACACAGTGTGCTTTAAAATTTATGAAGTTTTAGAGGATTTAAAATTATCCCATAAAGGTACAATATATCACATTTATTAAACCAGGAAGCTAAATTTAAAGTTCCAACTGAGACACTGAGATAAGATAGATTTTTGATACTTAATGAGTTGTGGGATATACCAAAATGCATTAATCAAAAGAAATATCCGGGCTTCCCTGGTGGCGCAGTGGTTGAGAGTCCGCCTGCCGATACAGGGGACACGGGTTCATGCCCCGGTCCGGGAAGATCCCACATGCCGCGGAGCGGCTGGGCCCATGAGCCATGGCCGCTGAGCCTGTGCGTCCAGAGCCTGTGCTCCGCAACGGGAGAGGCTACAGCAGTGAGAGGCCCGCGTACCGAAAAAAAAAAAAAAAAAAAAAAAATCCAAGAACTAAATTCCCTGCCTTTACCTCTTAGGGATATAGCCCGGGTTAAGAGGGAAGTTGGAATGAGATTTGGAAAGGATATGTTGGAGAGAAGTGCTGTTATATCCTACTCAGCCACAAGGGAAGGGTGAATAAAGTAACCAGATAAAATACAGAATGCCCAGTTAAGTGGAGGGACTTACTGTAAGCCTCAGCCATTTACAGTGACCCCAAAGGGACCACCCAGAGAGTATGCCCACACTGGAGACTTAGAAAATGTGCCTGACACAGGTTAAGAAACCCAGAGTGATGTTAGCAGCAGAATGGTGGCCTGCTTTTTTTCAGAAGAAGAAAGGACCGTAAGAATTGTCCATTAAAAACAACAACAACAAAAGCCAAAAAACCAAACAAACAAAAAAAATCAGCCACATAAAAACAATTGCAAGAATGGAGCCCTCTTGAATCCTGCCCAAGAAACTGTGTAAGAGTGGGTAACTAGAAAGCTAGGGGTTCAGGAATGGGGAGTAGGATGGTGAGGGGGATGAGGGGGCAGCTGGGGCAGGACAGATATAGGACAAATAGGGTTGTCCACTCAGGCATTGTCCAGAGAGTCCCAGTAATCATTCTCAGAGGTTTCCAGGAAAGCAACTTGGAGACCAGGATTAATTTTCAACCTGTGCCAAGCTCAAAGAGTATAAAGATTATCTTATCAGAGTACCAGTTAACAAGAATTTTCTGTATTCCATTTTCCCCAAAATCTAACCCAAGAAAGACTAAAATCATGAAGTAGGATTATGAACAGAATAAAGAGAAAAAGCCAATCATACCCCTTCATAAAAAAAGAAGCAGCCTACTTGCTACTCAGCAATACTGGTGGTGAACGGTGGGGTGATTGGGCCTTGTGGGGAGAAGTGCCCAGAAACTTTACTTTTCAATGAATCATGAAGATTTAAGCTATTGTACTGGACATTTCTGATGAAATAATTCCAAAGGGTTTCGTGGAATAAAGTGATCATATAACTTTTCTTTTAAGTTGACAACAAGAGAACTTTTCTATGAATAAATGTTGAAAGGACAATGAGAGTTCATAAAGTGTTGACTATATTTCTTTAGTCATGTTTGTTCAACACACCAGTTACATGTGTGTGTTTACTGTATTTTAGGATTCAATTGTAAAAGTCTATGAAGGATTAACGTATTAAAATAGCATAAGGATTTAAGACTTTGGTAGCACTACATCAAAATAATCATTTTATATAAGAAAATGGAGTCCTCCTTCCGTGTCACCGCTGCCACCATGCCCAGAGGGCTCCTTCTTGGGGACGAGGCTCCCAACTTCGAGGCCAATACTACCATCGGCTGCATCCGTTTCCATGACTATCTGGGAGACTCATGGAGCATTCTCTTCTCCCACCCTCGGGACTTTACTCCAGTGTGTACCACGGAGCTTGGCAGAGCAGCAAGCTGGCACCAGAATTTGCCAAGAGGAACGTTAAGATGATTGCCCTTTCAGTAGACAGTGTTGACCATCTTGCCTGGAGCAAGGATATCAATGCTTACAATGGTGATGAGCCCACAGAAAAGTTACCTTTTCCCATCATTGATGATAAGAATCAGGACCTTGCCATCCAGTCGGGCATGCTTTACCCAGCAGAGAAGGACGAAAAGGGCATGCCTGTAACAGCTCATGTGGTATTTATTTTCGGTCCTGATAAGAAGCCAAAACTGTCCATCCTCTACCCAGCTACCACTGGCAGGAACTTTGATGAGATTCTCCGAGTAATTATCTCTCTCCAGCTTACTGCAGAAAAGAGGGTTGCCACCCCAGTTTATTGGAAGAATGGAGACAGCCTGATGGTCCTTCCAACCGTCCCTGAAGAGGAAGCCAAAAAACTTTTCCCTAAAGGAGTCTTCACCAAAGAGCTCCCATCTGGCAAGAAATACCTCCACTACACCCCCCAGCCATAGGCTCTCCACAGAGTTGGTGCAGGAGCTGCTCACTGAGCACCGTGAGCCAGAGGATGCCAGCTGCCCATCATGTTTTCCTGCAGCAGTACCATAAAAACATCCTGGTGTGATCACAGCCAAGGTCTTTAGGTTGCTATACTACTGGCTTATTAAATGAAAATGGCACTAAAAATTCCTTGGGATTCTTTGCTCTGTGCCTTTAGCAGCATTCTTTTCTGTTCATATATCTTAGCATTCTCTGCTGACCCTCTTTGAAATTTGAGGCTCATCTTGTTGGATCTCTGCAGGGTTTATGACCAACAAGGTGGTACCAGTTTATGGTGGAAAAAGCCTGCTTTGCTCTATCATAGAATGAGTATCAGTTTTCTTCAGCTGTGCTAATCAAATCCTTTCTTCTGTTACCCATTTTGGGAAGGAATAGAACTTGGGGTTCAACTTCCTCTGTACATATCTACGTATGTAACCTAAGAACTTAGAGTAACCCAGATGTTCTTCAATATTCCATGTTTTGATCACAACTGGGGGCAAAACCTTTTCAATTCTGTAATTTTCCAGTAGATAACTGAAGAATGAGCAGGGGGAAGGAATCTTTAAGTATTTTGCTATCAAGAAAAATTTTCAATAAATTTCTGTTGAAAGTGGGAAGCTACAGAAAAGGTTCCACTTGCCTGCCAGGGAGGTGTACCAGAGGCATGAGTAACACAACAGTGCCAGGTGCCTTTCAGAGTACTTCTGGATGTCAGTTGGCTCTACAGTGAAGTGCACGTGAAAGGGCACACCTTGGGAAGAGGGGAGAGGATGACTGAAAATGTTTTATTATAGATTTATTCTTGCAGTAGAGGAGGGGGACTATTTTCTGAATTTTACTTCTTAGTGATCAGCAAGTAAATCCTTTGTTAAAATGTGATCAGAAAATTCTGTTGTCACATTTTCAAGTACTTGTTCAGACTCATGTCCTGAGGGCAGATATTTCCTTGCTAGATTTGACACTGATGCTTTTCTCCAAAGACAGATACATAAAATTTCATATAATGAAAATGGAGGAGCAGCTGATGAAGATGTGATCCCAGGGACTTCCCTGGTGGTCCAGTGATTAAGACTCCTCACTTCCACTGCAGGGGCCACGGGTTTGATCCCGTGTCAGGGAACTAAGATCTCACGTGCTGCCCAGTGCAGCCAAAAATAAAATAAAATAAAATGTGTTTCCTTTTCTTTGAGAAAAAAAAAAAAAGACTATTTTCTTTAATTTTTCATTTTTTAACACAAATTTAATCTCATTTTTAGGTTGGATAAATTTTGATAAAGAATAGTAACTAACACTTTTGTTGGGGATTGGCTATAGAACTTTTTTTTCTTATTAAGTATCTAGAAAATATGTTTTCAGTTATACTAGGAACTGATGATACCATAATCAGAGGAACACAATGTATAAAATAAATTGTACACTATTCACATTGATAGTTCTGCTACTATTTCTTAAGGAATGAGTTTTCCAATGGCAAACTCTTTGGAAGACACTTTGTGTGTCTCCCACTAATATGTGTATTTCTATTCATCATCTCCTCTGCTTCTCTGTGCTTATATGGCCATTCTATGAGGTGACCATCACCCTGATACGAAAACGATATAAAGATACTACAAAGAAAGAAAATTACAGACAAATATCACAGATGAATATAGATACAAAATCCTCAACAAAATACTAGTAAACAGAATCCAACAACACATTAAAAGGATCATACACCATGATCAAGTGGGATTTATCCCAGGGATGCAAGGATTCTTCAATATACGTAAATCAATCAGTGTGATGCACCATGTTAACAAACTGAAGGAGAAAAACCATATGATCATCTCAATAGAGGCAGAAAAAGCTTTCGACAAAATTCAGCACCCATTTATGATAAAAACTCTCCAGAAAGTGGGCAAAGAGGGAGCGTACAATCTCTTCAAAGTGGTGCTGGAAAAACTGGACAGCTACATGTAAAAGAATGAAATTAGAACACTCCCTAACACCATACACAAAAATAAACTCAAAATGGATTAAAGACCTAAATGTAAGGCCAGACACTGTCAAACTCTTAGAGGAAGATATAGGCAGAACACTCTATGACATAAATCACAGCAAGATATTTTTTGACCCACCTCCTAGGGTAATGAGAATAAAAACAAAAATAAACAAATGGGACCTAATGAAACTTAAAAGCTTCTGTACAGCAAAGGAAACCGTAAACAAGATGAAAAGACAACCCTCAGAGTGGGAGAAAATATTTGCAAATGAATCAACTGCCAAAGGATCAATCTCCAAAATATATACATAGCATATGCAGCTCAATATTAAAAATACAAACAACCCAGTCAAAAAATGGGCTGGTGGCGCAGTGGTTGAGAGTCTGCCTGCCAATGTAGGGGACACGGGTTCATGTCCCGGTCCGGGAAGATCCCACATGCCGCGGAGCGGCTGGGCCTATGAGCCATGGCTGCTGAGCTTGCACGTCCAGAGCCTGTGCTCCGCAACGGGAGAGGCCACAACAGTGAGAGGCCTGCATACTGCAAAAAAAAAAAAAAAAAAAAAAAGGGCAGAGGACCTAAATAGTCATTTCTCCAAAGAAGACATACAGATGGCCAAGAGGCACATGAAAAGCTGCTCAACATCACTAATTATTAGAGAAATGTAAATTAAAACTACAGTGAGGTGTTACCTCACACCAGTTAGAGTGGACATCATCAGAAAATGTACAAACAACAAATTCTGGAGAGGGTGTGGAGAAAAGGGAACCCTCTTTCACTGTTGGTGGGTATGTGAATTGATACAGCCACTATGGAGAACAGTATGGAGTTTCCTTAAAAAACTAAAAATAGAATTACCATATGACCCAGTAATACCAGTACTTGGCATATACCCAGAGAAAACCATAATTCAAAAAGACACATGCACCCCAATGTTCATTGCAGCACTATTTACAATACCCAGGTCATGGAAGCAACCTAAATGCCCATCAACAGATGAATGGGTAAAGAAGATGTGGTACATATATACAATGGAATATTACTCAGCCATAAATGGAACGTAATTGGATCATCTCTAGAGACGTGGATGGACCTAGAGTCTGTCATACAGAGTGAAGTAAGTCAGAAAGAGAAAAACAAGTATATATTAACGCATATATGTGGAATCTAGAAAAATGGTACAGATGAACTGGTTTGCAAGGCAGAAATAGAAACACAGATGTAGAGAACAAATGTATGGACACCAAGGGGGGAAAGCAGGGATGGGGGTGGTGGTGGGATGAATTGGGAGGTTGGGATTGACATATAAACACTAATATATATAAAATAGATAACTAATAAGAACCTGGTTTATTAAAAAATAAAATAAAATTCAAAATAAATAAATGAATGCATCGTAATGTTTTACATCACTTTCTTAGATAAAGCAGTGCAATTTGCAAACAGGTACTACATGTAAATGAGAAAACGTTTATTAAACAACAAGAAGGCAACAAAAAAGCAGTGTGCTTGGAGTTAATTTTCATTGTATACTGAAATATTACTATATTATATTATATATTGAATGTATTATTTATTAAAAATATATGATTATTCATTGTGTGATATGCCTTTTGAGATTATAGTCAGGACTTAATTATACATATATTTAAATTTATTTTCAACATATTAATAGCAGTTATAGAAATAACATTTTAAGTTGGTAGAGTTCCCTGAAATCTTATAAATATAGTAAGATGACTGGTTCAGATGTCTAAATTAATCATCCTTAATACATGCTTAAAAAATATGAGTCTTGAATACTCAATGATTCCTTCATTCCTCTGGTCTCATTCCTGAGTGAGGATGGATTTGAGCCACCATTAATCATACATGAAACAGGAAACATTTAGATTCGATTTTTTTTAAAAGAGTAGAACTCTGCTTTTAGATATCCACACACAGTGGAAACAACTGCTGCTCTGTTTTCCATCATGTCCGACCAAGGTGCCACTGTCAAAATCACGTCAAACATTTTTTGTAGTATTTACATCATAAGCAGTTCCGCTGTCCCCACCCACACACTTTAAAGCCAGCATTGTAAGCTCTTATCTATCCATTGGCATGATGTTAAGTCAAGCATTTGCAGGCAGTAGCCTTCCTACTGGGGCTGTTTCAATCCCAAGATTAAGAATTGCAGAAATGTGGTTAAATAGATTTCTTGTGCTGGTTAAGGTTCCTCTGTGATGTGTTTTAGGCCTGAATTTCATTCTATGTTATATAATTATAACAATTATACAACTTAAGAATGTAATTTATATAAAAATATAGAAATATAATTTTCCCATTTAAAGGAATGTCATGGGAAATTTTTTTCTACGGTCAAGTGATTAAATTTAATCTAAGATATGGTATATTAGTTCTAAGAATCTTATGAGAATTTAGGGAAAAAGACTTTAATGCCCTTGGAGACTGACATGATATTAAGCTTGTAGTAGTGCCGTTTCTCCTATTTTCCTTCTCAGAAAATAATACTAAATCCTTTGGACCCAAGAAATGAGAAGAAATTCTCTACTTGTTTTGCTACAGGGGAGAACCCAAAATGCCCCTCTCCTGTGATAGAGTCTCAGCTCTCTTTCTGTGAGAGACATCTTCTGGTTAACAAACCTAAGTAGGGCATATATGTGAAGGTAGAAAATTATGATTAGCTTTTTATAAAGGTAAAATAGTTGAGTCATAATTTCCCAGTTTCTAACTTCCTGGCACACAGTATTCAAGGTTAAAAGGATTCATCAACTGATCAAATATTAAAATTAACAGCAATGATTTTATTTTCTTCCCATATATGTGAATCAGTGGCTCTCCTTAATTCAACTGATATTTCACAATCCTGACAAAATACTTTTGAGTCCCAGGGCTCCTATAAAATTCATAATATTGCCTTATTGTCCTAGAATTTGTTTTCCTTCTAAATCATAGAATAAAAACACGACTAAACTGGTAAATATTTATTAGTCTAATACTTTTATTTTGTAGATGAGTTAAGTGAGATGTTAAATGAGAGTTCATGGTTAGATGTTAGAAATATGTATATTTTCTTCAGTTTATCTTTTAAATTATGATAGTAAAAGATAAAATGTCATTTTTTCACCGTTGGTTTACCACCAGTACAGCAAATATCTCTGTAGAACATGTCTGCCATTTATCCCTTGTTTTTTTAATTCTTTGTGATACCAATAATACATTCTACTTAAAAGTTTCTAGAAATAAGGACATTTGGTTGCTGACCTAATTTAAGTGAACAAAAATAGTGTGATGACATGAGGATTCTTTTTTCCAGCTTGAGCAGTACTCATTTTGTGACATTGGGAAAGCTTTCTCATTTCTCTGTGCCTCACATTTCCTAAATCATGTTATTAACTGTCATAATGTTTAATATTTGCTGAATGATGAAAGAAATTGAAGACAACACAAACAGGTGGGAAGATATACTGTGTTCTTCGACTGGAAGAATCAATATTAAAATGACCATACTACCCAAAGCAATCCACAGATTCAGTGCAATCCCTATCAAATTACCAATGACATTTTTCATAGAACAAGAACAAAATATTTTAAATTTTTATGGAAACACAAAAGACCTCGAATAGCCAAAACAATCTTGAGAAAGAAGAATGGAGCTGGAGGAATCACGTCCCCTGACTTCAGATTATACTACAAAGCTACAGTAATCAAACTAGTATGGTGCTGGCACAAAAACAGACATGTAGATCAATGGAACAGGATAGAAAGCCCAGAAATAACCCCCCACACTTATGGTCACAATTAATCTGTGACAAAGGAGGCAAAAGATACACAATGGAGAAAAGACAGTCTCTTCAATAAGTGGTGCTGGAAAAACTGGACAGCTACATGTAAAAAAATGAAATTAGAACATTCTCTAACACCATATACAAAAATAAACTCAAAATGAATTAAAGACCTAAATATAAGACCGTAAACTCTAAAACTCCTAGACGAAAATGTAGGAGGAACACTCTTTGACATAAGTCACAGCAATATTTTTTTGGATCTATCTCCTAGAGTAATGGAAATAAAAACAAAAATAAACAAGTGGGACCTACTTAAACTCAAAAGCTTTTCCATAGCAAAGGAAACCATAAATAAAACAAAAAGACAACCTACACACTGGGAGAAAATATTTACAAATGAATATATTTTGTCACTCCCTTCTGGCCTGCAAAGTTTCTGCATAAAAATCAGCTGATAGCCTTATGGAGGTTCTGTTGTATATGAGTCTTTGTTTTTCTCATGCTGCCTTTACAATTCTCTCTTTATGTTTAACTTTTGCCATTTTCATTATGATATGTCTTGGTGTGGGTCTATTTGGGTTCATCTGGTTTAGGACCCTCTGTGCATCCTGTACTTGGATATCTGTTTCCTTCTTCAAGCTTGGGAAGTTTTCAGCCATAATTTCATCAAATACATTTTCGACCCCTTTCTTTTTTTTTTTTTTTTTTTGCGATACGCGGGCCTCTCACTGTTGTGGCCTCTCCTGTTGCGGAGCACAGGCTCCTGACGCGCAGGCTCAGCGACCATGGCTCACGGGCCTAGCTGCTCCGCGGCATGTGGGATCTTCCCGGACCGGGGCACGAACCCGTGTCCCCTGCATCGGCAGGCAGACTCTCAACCGCTGTGCCACCAGGGAAGCCCTCGACCCCTTTCTTTTTCTCTTCTCCTTCTGAGACTCCTATAATGCAAATGTTGGTATGCTTGGTGTTATCCCAAAGATATCGTAAACTGTTTTCATTTGTTTTAAATTTGTCTTTCTTTTTACTGTTCTGATTGGGGGATTTCCATTATTCTATCTTTCAGATTAGTTATGCATTCTTCTATATCATTTAGTCTGCTATTCATTCCTTCTAATATGTGTGGTTTCTTTTTTTATTATTTCAGTTAGTATATTCTTCAGTTATCACTGATTCTTTTTTATATTTTCTAGTTTCTTTTAAAAATTCTCATGGTATTCATCTATTCTTTCCCCTAATTCAGTTAGCATTCATATTACTAATGCTTTGAATTCTTTATCTAACCAATTGTTTATTTCTGTTTCAGTAGTTGTTTTTTCAGAGGCTTTCTTTTGCTCTTTCAATTGAGACAAATTCATCTGTCTTCTAATTTTGCTCATCTTTCTCTGTCTTTATTAAATTAGGTCAAACAGTTACCTATGGCGGTCTTGAAGTGGTGTTCTTACATAGGAGCATCCCTATATAGTCTGTGTGCCCAGTGGCTTTGGTGGGAGAACTGGATTTGATATGAACACAAGTCAGATCTTTCCTCAGGATGTGCTGGCAGCTATCACCTTGGTAGGAGGTGGTGCTGGAGAAGGAGGGGCTAGGGCTGGAGCCAGGTGTGGGGCAGGGTCAGGTCCCAAGTACTAGAGCAGAAGCCTGAGGGTTGGGTCTGAGCCTGCTCAGTTCCTTTTAAGAGTGTGCTCTTTCCCCTCCCAATACCAGCACCCTCGACCCCAGAAGGGGACAGTGTTAGAGCAAGAGAGGCTGGTATGGGTATTTGGTTAAGGTCAGGGTACCACGTGTGGTAGTCTGGCCACTGTCAGAAATATGGTCTGCCTCTGATATGCTGCCTGTGTAATTGCCAGTAGTAGTTGCCACCTCCCTGTTGATATGATGCTTAGGATTTGAGCCACCACAGTGTCTCGCAGCTATGCTGTTTCCTCAGTCATGGCATCCCTTGCTCCATTGTGGTTTGCTTTGGCTCAGACTGGGATGCTATCAGAGTGGTTGTGGGAAACCAGTCAACCGCACAGTTTCAGTCCTCCCTTTCCACTCCCTCTCTCCTGCTTCTGGTTCAAGCAAGCATTTGCATACTTCTCAAGAGCGGAGTCCAGCCTTCCCACAGTCCTCCTGCTAGTCCCACTGGCCCTCTGACCAGCCAAGGGGACTTATCTTCCTTTTGTTGGATTCCAGGACTGGAGCACCCAAAGTGTGGCTTGAACCACTCACTCTCTGGGGAGAGTCTCCACCCACATAATCTCCCTGTTCTTCTGAGTCACCTCCCAGAGCACATGTCCCTACCTGATCACTTTTCTTCCCTTGCTACCTGGTGCTGCGTGTATCTTTCTTACAGCCTTGGTTGTACAGGAGTCTGTCTGCCAGTCTTCAGTTAGTTTTCAGTGAGAATTGTTCCACATGTATTTTCTGATATATTTGTGGGGAGAGGTGAGTTCCACATCCTCCTACTCCACCATTGTCTGCCCAAATGCTTTAAATGTCATTTAGATCTTGGGTTAATGACAGAAAAGAAGAAACATAGAAGTATAGAACTAGTTTCTTCCTTTGGTGATTTTGAAGATTAAAAACAGCGAGTACTGAGCTGACTGGTGTTCAGTAAAAATTACACATGATGAAGGCATTGTGGTATGTGAAACATGTACTGGATGTGGACCACAGTTCTGTCCTCATCTTGGCTCCTCAGTCACCATGATTGTCATTTTCAGGGCGTCTCTCAAGCCTTTGTGTCCGTGTAGGGAGATGCTTGCCCAGCTCACTGCACAGGGTATTTATGGTGATCCAGTGCTTGTGATATATGTGAAAGTGTAACCTAAAGAAAAAGTGAAAGTGAGTAATAAACAATTTAAAGTTTAAACTCTTAGAGACACTTAGGAAAAACATTCATGCACATTAAGTGCTACACTGTAAGGATTATGTAAACCAATAATTTCTTTACATCTGATGAGTAAGGATAATTTTACTTTCCAGGTAGCACATTAACTACCTCGATGTTCTTTGACCCTGAAAACAGTTTTGCTCTTGGCTAAAAGCAACCAGTAATAAAATTCCCTTCCATTCTCATGATGACACAGCGTCAAGATTATAGAATCTTGAATTCTGATCAAGAGATATTGTACAGAACTGCAGTACCTTGCAAATAATGGGACTAGTCATTTCCTGGGTTGTATCCTGTGTAATAAGGGATAAGCATCTGTAGTCAGTATTTTAAAGAGAAAATGATGAAGGATAGAAAAATCTTTTTAAATTCCAGCACTACACAGAGCAGTTATTGAGGAAGGAGAGACCAAAGAATCCCAAAAATTGGTATTAAAAGCTCTAATACTGCATTGAACACACAGGAGAGTTATTCGGGACATTACAGGATTCAACAATGAAAGATGGGGATATACGTGAAACCAGAAGAAAGAGATACTCTGAGACTTCTGGCTAAAATGTCCTGTTAACTCAAGAAAGGGGAAATAGAAAATCAATGTAATTGACAAAATTAAATACTACTTGTAGCTTGTTAAATATATATTTATGTTTGAGTTAATACTTGTCTAGTGAACAGTGTGTAGTTTCTTCCACTATGTAGCTTCAGTTATAACTGACTGTTTATGAGGTCCTGGATTGAAAGACAATCAAATACCACTAAAGTAGTCACATATATTGGGTATGATTCAATAAATAGTTTTAGTCAAGGGCCTGGTACCCATATCAATTAGCAGTAAGTCTCTCATTACAGAATGATAATTTAATTACTTATTCTATGTCGTATATGAAGAAAGTGCTTTGAAAATTATTTCTGTTGATCACACAATTATGGAGCATTCACGTTATCCTCATTTAATCCTCACAGCATCTCTTGTGTGGAGAGAGTGGTTCAATTATTCAAGCCATTTGCTGAGGAGGAAGCTGAGACTTTGTGTGATTCTATCACTTGCCCAAGCATGTCTGACTAACAAGAAGCACACAGGGGATTTGAAACACAGGGTATTCTGACTCTGGAATATGAGCTATTGATACTGCATGGCTGGATTTCTTACTATTCCTCATCTCACATATGGAAAAGAATAAGTGCAGTTTTTTAAAAGCACATAGAGTTCTGGACAGAGTGCCAGGGCTTTAGTTCATGGCAATGCTGCCATTCCCCTTATCCAGACAGTTTTCTTTCTGCAGAGCTATTGATGAGAGAGAACATTGTCTTTGGTTTTATAGCTGGTGGACAGTGAATCAAATATTCTCAGATATAGACTTGTGCTTTGTCACTAAGTGAAAATGATTGCAGCTACAGCAGTCAAGCCTGTGAACTCTGTTTCTCAGTTCTGTCATCTATCAGGTCAAGTAGTGATTTTTAAGCTTCTTTAGGATTTCCAGACTAGGCTAAGAAATACACAGTTTGGTATCAGTAAATAAAAGATTGCCAGGCAGAAACATACTGAGTGTTTGTGTACGTGTGTGTGTGTGCGCATGTGCGCATGTATACCTGTGTCTGTATGTTCATGTATTACTTGCATAATTATGTAACTTTTCTAAAATTTAAAATACATTGAGATATACATCAGGTCATACTTTTTATTACTAACTCTGCCTTTTTCTAATGCTGTTGAATTCCCAAAGCAAAGACTGCCAAGAGAAAACTTAAAATTATGTAATTTAAGCATAGTAATTATTTTGCTTAAAAGCATATTGATTTGTCCAGTGAACATAAAGACACAGATGGACAACTTCTAAAATACTGATACACTTTTAGGATAGAAGTGAATTTTGCAAGGGCCACTTATTCATCAAGAAATATTGTTAGAAGCTAAGGCCTTATTCTCAGACCTTGTCTGTTTTCTCTGCTTTCCTTCCATAAGGCAAGCACCTGTCGTTTATTCTCAGTAGCTGTCTGATATTATCTTTCCAGAAATTCTTCACCATGCATAGATGTATATTGGAATTTGGGTCTCCTTTATCAGTCCCCTTACTCTTTTTGCAATCAACCCCCTCAGACTGCTCCCAAAGTCAAGGAAGGGGGGGGGTCCTTTTCTTTTTAAGGGGTATGTCATTAATAGACACAGGGATAAAATATGAAATTGATAGCAGGTACTAAGGTGTTGCTCACTACAGATGTGGAGAGAAGTAAACACATCAAAAGAGTGACTCTTAGTTGGAGCTAAGAACTCATAATATTGAGTGTTATGCTGAGAGTTTTTTAATCTTCACAAAAATCCTTCTCCCACCGGATTTCCTCATGCCTCATGCCTTTTCTCAAATTCAAAGTTTGCTGGGTGATCACCACCCCAACAACTGGTCTCTATCAATTATCCTGTTGTATTTTCTTCACAGCACATGTCATAATCTGAATATACCTTGTCTATTTGTTCATTATGTCTCTCTCTTAGGAAAATGACTAGACTGAGAGACTTTAGTCAAAACCTATTTACACTATGTGGCATCTCTGTGAATTTAGTAAGTTATCTAGTATGACTAAGCCTCTGCACATCTACAAAACTGGACTAGTAAAAACTTAAAAACTGTTGTGAAGATTAAAAATAATAATGTGCATAAAGCTGTTGAGCATTGGCCAACATACATTAAGGATCACTTCAAACTGCACTATATTCTCATTATAATGATCAAATCCAAACCACTATAATCTCTTTTCTAAACCTCTGAAATACTGTTCGTCACTTTTCCCTTCAGTCCTCTCCTATTTTCATAGAAGACGTGTTTCTAAACAAATAAAATCATATTATGTTCCAGTTTAAAACACTGTTTTCACCATCAGAATGAAATCTAAACTCCTTAAAATGGCCTAGATGACCCAGCAAAATCTGGTTATTTATTGCCTACCTTTTATGACATCATTTTATACCACTCTTTCCCTCTCACACTGACCGCTCTTTTGTTCCTTAAATATAACAAACTCTTCTCCCATATTTTTTTTACATTTTTCATTGCTTACTGTTTAAGGAAATAGGGAAATTGAACAAATTTATTAAAAAATGAAACACATACTCTGAAAATGAAATGAATTTCTAGAAATAAATATCTAACAATGGATGAATCAAACAGAGTAGATACCAAGAGAGGGAGAATAAGTGAATTGGAGGAAATATCTGACAAATATAGCATGCAAAGGCAAAGAAATGGAAAAAAATGGAAGAGCAGTTGAAATACAGTGTGTAGAATGAGAAGCCCCAAATAGTTCTCATAGAACATTTGAAAAGTAAGAGGGAGGGTGGAGGTACATCAGTATTTCAAGAGGCAATGACATAAAGTTTCCCAGATTGGAGGAATATACAAAGCATACAAAGGATAAATAAAAACAAATCCACATTTATACATGTTACAATGAAACTACAGAACCTGGGAGATAAAAATAATGAAGCCACCAGAGAAAATAAACATTACTTTCAAGAAACAACAGTTAGACCGAAAGGAGTTATTTCACTTCCATCAGCAGATACCAGAAAACAGTGGAGTGATCATTCCTGAGTGACACATATATACACAGGATTTCATTGAAAAAACTAAGGATTTATTCCCATCTGTTGAGACCAAGGATCTGGTGCACTTTGATCATTGCTCTACTGCCAGTGTCTAGAATGGATGGTAGAAACTCCTGTGCTATTTTCTGAATGAATGAATCAATGAATAAATCAATTAAAGAGCTCAAAAATTGTCATTAGTATAAATAAAGATAATGAGCAAGTAGAAGTCACAAAATTTTCAACATTCAAACAGTACTTGTCCCATCTCCCTTCTGAGATGGTACATGACATTTATAAATTTGCAGTTACTTCATGCAAAACTTTTCTCCTTCTGACCCACCATTGTAAAGAACAAAGACTACTTCTTCCCAGTGTGAGGATCCCGCAAGACAGACACCAGAGAGCATCCCATAGCCTCTGTAGAGAACAATTTGAATATCTGAAAACCTTTCATTGAACATACTCCGGTGCTGTTCATCACTCAAGTTATGGATTCTTTCTTCTGTTAAGAATCTAAATATAAATTCTACTCATTCTACTTTTATGTTGCTCTTAGTTAAAATATAATCAATTTTCATGCTGTAAAAGCATTTTGGAGTATAAATATATATGTTTTTTAGAGACTTCACTCATATAACTATAGTTGTGTTTATTTCTTCTCTACCCCATTGTTCTTGTTCCTTTAGGGTTATGAGCTGATATGTCATAGAATTGTATTTTCTAGTAATATATGCATATGTGTATAATGGATATAAAATAAATATCTGACTGCTATGTTTAGTGGTTTTATTACAAGGTTAAAACTTTTTATTTGCTATAGATTATATCTTGATTTTGCCTATTTATTAAAAATTAATATATTTTATTTATTAGAGCAATTTTAGGCTTGCACACAATTGAACAGAAAATAAAGGGAGTTCCTATATATTCCCTCTCCCACGTTTATTATTTACATCTTGCATAGATGTGGTATACTTGTTACAGTTGATGAATGAATATCAATACATTATTATTAATTAAAGCCCATGGTTTACATTAGGTTTCACTCTTTGTGTTGTTCTGTTCTTTTTGGTTTTGACAAGCACATAATGCCATGTATCCACCATTACACCATCACATACCATTACAGCATCATACTCAATAGTTTCACTGCCCTAAAAAAACCCTGTGCTCTACCTATTCGTCACTCTCAAACCACTTGCAACATCTGTTCTTTCAAATGTCTCTATAGTTTTGTCTTTTCTAGAATGTCATATAGTTGGAAGCATACAGTATGCAGCCTTTTCATGCTGGCTTCTTTCATGTACATATATATATATATACACACACACATACACACACATACATTTAAGGTTCCTCTGTTTCTTTTTTGTGGCTTGATGGCTTGAGAGCTCCTTTTGTCTTTTAGCACTGAATAATATTCCATTGCATGGATATACCACAGTTTGTTTATCCATTTACTTATTGAAGGATATCTTGGTTGCTTCCAAGTTTCGATAAATATCAATAAAGTTCCTATAAATATTTGTTTGCAGGTTTTTGTGTGGACATAAGTTTTCAACTCATATATTCCTTGACATAAATATGAAGGAATGTGCTTGCTGGCTCACATGGTAATACTGCTTTTAGCTCTGTAAGAAACTGCCAAACTGTCCTCCAAAGTGGCTGTACCATTTTTCATGCCCACTAGCAGTGAATAAGAGTTTCTTTTGCTCTACATCCTCATCAGCATTTGATGTTGTCAGTTTTTTTTTTTTTAGCCATTCTAATAGGTACATAGTGATGTCTCATTTTAATTTGAAATGTTCTAATGATAAATAATGTTTAACATCTTTTCATATGCTTGTTATCTGTATATTTTCTTTGGTGAGGTGTCTGTTTAGATATTTTACCCACACTTTATTTGGGTTATTTGTTTCCTTATTGTTGATTTTTAAGGTTTTTTGTATATTTGGATATAGTCCATGAGATATGAGTTTTGCAAATATTTTTCTTGCAGTCTGTGCCTTGTTGTTTCATACTTTAATACTACATTTTGCAGATCAGAAGTTTTTAATGATAATGAAATCCAGCTTATCAAAATTTCCTTTCACAGATCATGCTTTTGCAGTTGTTTTCTAAGAAGTCATTGCCAAACTAAAGGTCACCTAGATTTTCACCATTATTGTTTCCTAGAAGTTTTATAGTTTTGCAGTTTTTGCATTTTGCATTTAGGTCTCTGACCCATTTTGAGTTAATTTTTGTGAACAGTTTAGGGTGAGTGTCTAGCTTTTTGGATTTTTTGTTTTTTTTGGGTTTTTCTGCATGTAGATTTATTTTTTTATTTGTGCTTCAACAAGACCTATTGTTTTACTGATTGGAAATTTCTTTATTCTTGCTGGAGAGAGTTACATATACTAAATTGTTGTGGTTAGTTGTATTAGATTTCCATTGAAGCCATTTCATAAATTAAAAGTTGTATTAGTTGGCTCAGGATGCCATAACAATATATCATAGACTGGGTGACTTAAAAAAAAGAAAAAAAATTTTTTTCACAGTTCTGGAGACTGGAAATCCAAAATCAAGTTTCCAGCAAGATTTGGTTTCCGATGAGAGCTCTCTTTTTGGCTTGAAGATGGCTATCTTCTTGCTGTGTTTTCACATGGCAGAGAAAGAGAGAGAAATCTCTCTCTTCCTCTTATAAATCTACAATTCTGTCAGATTATGGCCTTGCCCTTATGGCCTCATTTTACCTTAATTACTTCCTAAAGACCTTATCTCCAGATACAATCACATTGCGGGTTAAGACTTCAATATAAGAATTTGGGAGAAGTAAATAATGTTTGTATAGCAAATGTGAATCTTATTTACTTAAATATATTACAGAATTTTAAATTCAGACTGTGCTTGTATGAAGACTTTACCACTTTTTAATTGAATGGGGGGCTCTATATCCTTAAGTCAAATGAGATCATCTTAAGAATCCCTGTTTTACAGATGATCACTTAGAAAATATATTCTATCATATTTTCACTGTAGGCAATCAGAAGCTGTGTGTGTATGAGAGAGAGAGAGAGAGAGAGAGAGAGAGAGAGAGAGAGAGTGTGTGTGTGTGTGTGTGTGTGTTGGTTTTGGCTTTGTTTTGGGTTTTTTGTGGTATTTTTTGCTGCTTTTACCTGTTTTATACCAGCTATAAATTCTTGAAGGATCACTGATTAACCTCAATGTTGTTTAAATATTGACCTAGAAAATTCTTAATACCAGTCAGACTTTAGTGACTGAACTGTACAGGGATAAAGTATTCTTTGTGGACATTGATAGTAAGTTTTTCTTTTTTTTTACTGGGTAGCATTAAAACACTGGCAGGGAATAGGGAAGACTTCAGCAAGACTTCATTTCTGCAAATTAGTTTGAACTTAAGCCATGTTAAAAATCATAGTACATAACAATAAGAATTTAAAGGAATAATAACCATAATACTGAATCATAGTATTCCTGGGTATTTAGAATATTCTTTATATTCTTTTGTTAAAAACATTTTTTTCAGAATGGTATATAAAACTGGTTATGAAAATGGTATATGTTCATACTGGTAAATCATGAGAAATAAGATTTCCCTGGTGGCACAGTGGTTGAGAATCTGCCTGCCAATTCAGGGGACATGGGTTCAAGCCCTGGTCCGGGAAGATCCCACATGCCACGGAGCAACTAAGCCCGTGTGCCACAACTACTGAGCCCGTGTGCCACAACTACTGAAGCCCGCATGCCTAGAGCCTGTGCTCCGCAACAAGAGAAGCCTCTGCAGTGAGAAGCCCATGCACTGCAACAAAGAGTAGCCCCCACAAATAGAGAAAGCCCACGTGCAGAAACGAAGACCCAACGCAGCCAAAATTTAATTAATTAAATAAAAAATCATGGGAAATTTATACCCATGTACAATGGCCTTGCCTTATGATTGTAAGATTATTATTTATAAACATTTAACTTGAGGTAACAGAAAGTATTGATGGGGCCTATAAGGTCCTAAATGCTGTGTCTTACTCCATGTCACCTTAGATGTTCATTTTATTTTTCTGGTACTCAATTTGAGTTAAAAAAAAAAAGATAATATAATATAAAGTGTCTTCAAAAACAAAATATGTTATTTACTTTTAAAGAAGTATCTAAGAAATATGCTGATTATTATGTACTTAGCACTGTGAACATGAAAGGGAAATAATGAGAAGACACAGGACAGATAAAGCAGAAAGTCTTCTTACAAAAGATGATAATTACCACACCACTTTTAAAACATTCTGATTTGAAAAAGGCAGTAATTAATGACTTGTTAAATAATTGGGAACATAGACTCCAGTAGTGCCAGGCACAGTTTAATAAATGAGGGCTGGAATGGTTATGGGAAGTTTCATAGAGGAGATGACAGGCAGAATAATACTCCATCCCTGCAAAGATGTCTCTGCTTTAATCCCTGGAACCTATGAATACGTCCCCTTACATGGCTGTGATGGTTAATTTTATGTGTCAGTTTAGCTAGGCCAGGGTACCCAGGTATTTGGTCACTCTAAATGTTGCTGTGTCGGTATTTTTTAGATGAGATTAACATTTAAATAGATTTTGAGTAAAGTAGATTAACTTTCATGAGTCGGTAGGCCTCATCTATTCATTTGAAGGTCTTAAAAAAAGACTGAAGGTTTTCCCCTAAGGAAGAAGGAATTCTGTCTTCAGACTGCCTTCAGGTTTGAGAAACAACATCAGTTCTTCCCCTGGTTCCCAGACTGCTGGCCTCTCCGCAGCTTTCAGTCTTGCCAGCCCCCACGATCCTGTAACCCAACTCCTCTAATTCCTGAAAAAGAATCCATCTCTCTCTCTACCCACCCCACCTCACCCCACACACACACACACACACACACACACCCCAATGGTTCTGTTTCTCTGGAGAACCCTAATACAATGGCCAAAGGGATCTCGAAGGTGCGATTAAGAACAGGGATCTTGAAACCTTGAGAAAGGGAGAATATCCTCAGTTATCCAGGTGGACCCGATCTAATCCCATGCATCTTTAAAATGGAAACACTTTCCTGGCTATGGCTAGAGGTTAGTATGACTATGGAAGAAGAGTCAGTGGCCAGTTTTGGAGATGGTGGAGAAGGCGTGAGCCAAGGAATGTGGGCAGCCTCTTAGCAAGGAAACAGATCTTGTCTAGAACCTCCATAGAGGAACACAGCCCTGTTATATCTTTTAGTGCAGAGACCCATGCAGAGCTTCTTACCTAAGGAACTGTAGATAATAAATTTGTGGCGTTTTAAGCCACTAAGTTTGTGTTTCAGTGGCAATAGGAAACATACTGGGGAGGTGGAATTTATAGCCTGAATAGGACTTGAATAAGAGTTGTGTATGCAGAACTGAATTGCAGGCCTGATTGTGGAGTGCTCCCGTACTAAAGGAGGCTGGCGTGACTGGAGTGGGGGATAAAGCTTCACTTAGGCACAAACCTTCATGTTACTGCAGTGGAGGTTGACACAGCTGACACTCTTTAAGTCTGAGGACGATGGCACCGCTCCTGAAGCTGCCATGGGTGCAGAAGGGCAGCTGGATGAGAACAGCAGTTTTGCCACTTAACTACCTCAGACCCCAGTTGTCTGAAATTGCAACTTTTTACATATAATCATAGATCATGATATTTAAGGCTATAAAAGATATAAAGAGGTTGCTTGATCTAGGCCTCTGTCTTCATGTAGCCAGTTACTGCCATCCTTATGAACAAAATACTGTAACTGAGACCCAAAGGAGAGCCATCATATGTCTAAGGTGGTCCTGCTAGTCATCAACAGAGTAGACTCTAAAATGCAGGTCTGATAGCACATTTATGTGAGAATCTTCAAAAAAGGAGAGATTCACAATTACCAAATATATAAGTTTAAAAGGTGTATTGATATGTTTCTCTAATATAAAACACTTTGAAATTTCACTTTAGTTTTTAAATAGCTCATCATACATACTGAGGGTTTTGTTTTTCTCTGTAAGTAATAGTATCCCTCAGTCCCAAAGTATGTGAAGAGCAGAAAAACTACTTGAGCTCTATGACTGACTTCTTTTCTTACCTGAATTTTTTGACCAATGGATTGCCTATGATTTTTCAATGATATTTATTGTTTGCTTATTCAGCCATGGACATGGTAGAGAATAATCTCTTGAGTAAATGAGTTAAAGGGATTAATCCCATATATCATTGCTTGTCAGTGTTATAAGAACAATCTTTAACAGCAAAAGAATGACAGCCCTAGCTTTGTATACTGTGTTGAGAGAGGATGCCTAAAATACACTAATGCAAGCTTGTAGTTACACTATTATTTATGGCATAACATGCTGATGTTAAGTATGATTATAAACACCATTATGTATTAGATGCAATTCATTTTGTTTTTCTCATCTGGTTTGAGGACCCGTGAGATTATATATCATCTCAGCATGCAGCCAGAACAATATCTGAGTTGGTTGGAACACTGAGCATATTTCCCTTAGAGAGACTTACTGTTCTTAAGAATAAGAATATGATCATTCAAGAGTGCCTTCTTCCTAAATGTGTGATAAAATGTTAGGAGTCACAAGGCCCAGTAATAACACCCATACTCAGGCAACACAGAGTGGTGACAGGATCTATTCAGACCTGGGTTTAAATTTATTTCTCTCAATTATTTCCTTCCTCTTTCCTTGCTTCCTTCCTTTCTTACTTCCTTCCACAAATATTTATAATGTTCCAGGCTGTTATTAAACTATAGTTATTATATATAGTTATTAAGATATAATCTCTGCATTGAAAGAGCACATAGTCTAATCATACACCATTGCTGGCTGTGTGACCTTACTTAAGTTGCTTGACTTCTCTGAGCACCTAGTACTGAGTCAGTCATCATTAGAGGTGAACTAAAGGGAACTATCCTTTTTCTTGATCCCAAATTCTTTGCTGGGGTGTGCGTACCTCAGGAGTTATGGACAACTCCTAACTCTCTCTTTTTTCTTACACCAGTAGTTTTGAATGGTGGTGGAAAAGAGTTGAAAAGGATGAGCTTTCTCTACTCCTGAGGTTTCCTTCCTTATAGAGGGAGCTCCTTTAGCATAACATTCTAGGACTTTTTCTGCCTCATCACTCTTTTATCTCCCAGTGAAGAGGCAGGATTTACCTGATGGGTGAATTTAGAAGGAGAAGCCAAGTGTGAAGGGCTGACCCTTTGTCTCTCCCTGTCTTGGGAAGCATGTATCCTGTGCATATCTGTCATGCTATAAGTTTTCAAGAGCCTTGTTCTAGGACAGAAGTATGCAGTGATCCCATTTTGCCTTTGTCATGGTGGGTAAGTCAGTTTTACTGTTGTGTTCATTATAAGCCCACTTACCATCCAATAAGAGCCACATTTTCCATTATGAGTAATAAAGATGGTATTTTGGTGCCCATCTGCCTTTCTCAACTGGTTCAGAACTCAGGTGGGGAAGAGCAGTGATATTATTGTGCCACTGTGAATCCCATTAAATGATAATTATTGCTTCCTTGGGACTCTTTTGCAGAAAATAATTTTTTAAAATGTCACTTGAACCTAATGATTGCAGATGCTAGCATAATAGAAATAGGCTGGGGATCACATGCCTCTCTCTATTTTTCTCTGTGAGAGAATAAGTGTTGCCTGATTCCTTTCTCCCAAAAGAGAGGTTATAAAAGATCATGATGAGGTTACTCCTTTATGTTTCTCCTTTCCTTATTTAAAAATTAATGGCTTGGTTCCAAAGGAATTGTCATAGTTTCCTACTAATTTTCTTAATTACTGTTTTAAATTGGGCAATTGCATTTTGGATATATAATATTTTTTAATTTGTCATACTTTACTACACCCCTGTGAGGTAGGATATCCACATTTTGTAGATGAAGAAATCTCCAGGGGAAAGGAAATGACTTGCCTAATGTCACACAACAGAACAACAAAACTGTAAATTTGTTGGTGAATATGGAATTAGGTATAATGAGAACTCATCGGTAAGCTCCCTCTTATGAAATTCACCTGGAGACTCATCAGTAGGTATAGCTGAAATGTTTAGAAATGTAGAGCAAGAAAGTCGGCTTCTTGTTCTGCTTATTATAACTGAATTATTGAGACCTTTAACATAAAACTTGGTGTTTTTCTTTGGAGTCAGCTTAAGATGCATTTGCTCTGGCTAAACCTGCTAGCCTATCATTAATGTTTAGTGTAACTGATGTAAAGATTTGAAAATGTTTCTTCTGATTCTTCATTGTCATGTTATATAGTAGCATGCTGGAACCAGCTTATAATAACTGTGAGAGCCAACTTAAATTTTCAGGAATAGTAAAAGACAGTTTTTAAACATAACCATTATTGAAAATTAAATTATATAAACTTAAAATTCAAAAACTGTGTTGAACCCAAAACAAATATCAAAGTTTATCACTTCTTAATTATTTTAGTATATTTTACTGTTATGTATGCTCTTGAGGTTATTTACTCTAGGTATCTAAATGGAGGAAATACTATATAATTATGTGCTATTGACTATCTCTTCCCAGCTCTGCATTTAATGATTTCATATTAGTAGCCTGAACTCAGTCATGTTGGAAATATTTACACCAGGGAAATCAGCAAATGCTACAAATCAGAACTTGATTATTGTTTTGCTGATTGTATGGACCTAAGAAAGTGATGGAGAAAATGTTAATATTGCAGATTAAATTTCAAATTATGTGCCACCTGTAGCTGTTACTTTGTGACTAGCATAAAAATATTTGAGGAAATACCATTTCAGTATTAAAAAAAAAACTATCAGTAAATTCAGGAAGAATATGCTCACTGCATTGGTGAATGAGTGAGCATATTTGTCCTCATTATTTCATCCTCACATAACTTATAAATATAAACTAAAATGTCAGTCAACAGTGCTTGCTAACTGAAATCATAGTTTGGCTGTGGATACATGAGTTCAGCAAAAATCAGTGAAAGCATTCCTTGAGAATCGATTAAAATAGGGTTTACAATAAATAGTATTGTGCATTTTATTATTATTTTCAATTGTAACTATACTCCCTTTATTTTATATATATATATATATATATATATATATATATATATATATATATATATATGACTCTTTTCCCAGAGAGATGATATGTACTAGTAGGTTGAATAGTAGTCCCCTCAAAATATGTCTTATTCCCAGAATTTATTATGAATATAACATAATGTGGCAAAAGAATGAATATTACTTAGTATTGCAAATGTATGATTAAGTAAGGATCTTGAGAGGAGGAGTTTATCCTGGATAATCCTGGTGGGCCTTAATTGCAGTCACATGTATCCTTAATAAAGCAGACACACAGAGAAGACCCAGAAAAGGAGGAGGAATGTGACCATGGAGGCAGTGATTGGAGTGACATGGCCACAAGCCAAGGATTGGCCTACGGTCACCAGAAGCTGGGTAAGACAAGAAACAGATTCTCCCCTAGAGCCTGTGGAGAGAGTGTGGTCCTGATAACACCTTAATTTTGTACTGCTGAACTCCAAAACTATGAGAAAATAAATTTCTCTTGTTTGAAGTCACCTAGTTCATGGTAATTTGTTATGACAGCCCTAGGAAGCTAATATAAGGTGTGATGAAGAGACATTTTATGGGTGCATTTGGCATCGGGTAGTGAAAGTGGTGTTGATGTGATCAGGATTCTGGTCTCCCAACTTCTGGCTACTTACATGTTTCCTTTATTTACGCTTCTAGGCAATTCATTTTTACATATGGTCCAAAGGTAAAAATAAAGCTCCTTTACTTTAAAGTCCAAATCTACTCTAACCCTCTTCTGATGTGCATGTGTGCCCCACCCTCAATATTCCTGAGAAGTGGCTGCCCAGATTAAATATCCTTCACTCCACTTATCAAACTTCCCAAACCCTTCAAGTGACAATGTTCTCAGTTTCCTTGTATCCTTGGTAATCTTTCAACAGATCTCTCATCCCCGTGCTTTTCTTTGCTATTCCTTGCCCTTTAACAATTTCACTGCCATTTATTACTGAGAACCCATACCCTCAGCTTATTAGTTTTGACCATTGCATTGTTTCCTTACTCTGCATTATTACTCTTCTGAGTAGTGTAACACCTTGGAATTATGAAGGGCCTTCGAATCTTTGCATCAGATTGATTTACTGATTTGGAAGTTATTTGCCTTCTCTATGATTCTATTGCATTTCTGTCATGTTTCAACTCCATAGCTTGTTGGCCTCTGTCCTAATAAACCTCTCTATTCTGGTTGTCTTGGTGAAGCCTCTGTTGTATCTGGTTTCTCTTGTGTAGTCCTGTACTCACTTTATTAATCTCACTTATGAAAGAGTAGAAATATGCTACCAGAGAAGAGAGTTGCTTTTTTTTTTATTAAACCAATATTGCCTAGTATAAAATCTCAATGCACTAAAAATGAGATTCTCCCATGTAAAAAAAAACAAAACAAAAAACATGCTTTAGCCAACATTTGTTGAGTACCACCAGTATGCCTGTGTTTAGCACTGGTTAAAAAACAAAACAACAGAAACAAACAGTGAGTAAGACCCCAGTCTTCCAGGCTTTGTCTCAAGAACTTGCAGATGCTTTATAAATTAATCTAGATCTTTTATTTGTAGCAATTCCAGACTGTCCACCATTAGTTTCCTTAGGAAAAATCCTTGTTTCATTGCAGAAAAAATGACTAATTGTTTAGGAAGTTTCCTTCACTACTAGCACATTTACAAGGCAGTTCACCTTATGCTTATAGTTCTCTTTAGGACCTGTGGGCATTTGCTATTTATAGAGAACCCTCTAAATAGGTTCAAGCATTTAGTATCTTTCCAACCACTTCCTCAGTTACTTCTAAATGACAATGTTTAAGTTTTCCTCGCAGTAGAAAATATGGTCTTTTCAGTTTGTAGTTTGGCAATCTTCACTCCAAAGGCTGAGAAAAGCAACATTTTAAGAAATTTACGTTTCCTGAATCTACTTTTCAATTCATGGATCAATTTACAGTCAGATTTAATGTTTTTCTCTTATATTATTTCCCGTGATTTTGAATTCAGTAATAGTCTAGGAACTATTGTTCTGTTGTTTAGTGTTTGTGGTTCCCTTCAAGAGCATAAAATTGTCATTTTTAACTACATCCTTTGACTTTCTGCCATATAATTTTATTCTTAATTCACCCTTTTCTGTGATAAATTTAAAGGGAACATGAGCTATGCATCAGGATGCTTTCATAGGAAATTGTACAGGTTTATATAAGCATCTCACAGAAACTGGAAATATGTTTTGCACAAGAGTTTTACTGAGGTGTAATTGATATACAGTAAACTTCACATGTTTAAACTATAAAATATTCCTGTGTGTTTGTGTGTGTGTGTGTGTGTATAAAGAAGCAAAATGATGAATACATTCATCACCTCCCAAAATTTCCTCATGCTGCTCTGTGATTCCCCTCTCCCAGCCTTCCCCAACTATCTCTCATCCCCAGAAAGTCATGGATCTGCTTTTTCTATGTATAGATTAGCTTATATTTTCTAGAATTTTTTTAAAAAAATATAGTAGGTACTGTTTCTTTGCCTGACTTCTTTCACTCAGCATAGTTATTTTGAAATTCATTCATGGTGTTGCTTGTATCAATGGTCCCGAAATTTTTATTGCTGAATAGATTTCCGTTGAAGGGATATACTAGAACTTGTTTATGGATTTACCTGCTGATGGATATTTGGGTTGTTTCCAATTTGGGGATACTTTTATAAAACTGCTATGGACATTTTTATGGAAATGTTTCATTTCTTTGGAAAACATCTAAGGATGGAATGGCTCGGTCATATGACAGGTGTATGTTTATCATTTTAAGACACTGTCAAACTGTTTTCCAAAGTAGTTGTACTATTTCCACCAGCAGTGAGTTCTGGTTTCCCCACATTCCTTGACATTACATTGTATTGTCAGTCTTTTGTATTATAAGCATTATAATAGGTATGTAATGCTATCTGTTTGTAGCTTTAATTTTCATTTTCCTAATGATTACTGATGTTAAACATCTATTCATGGGCTAATTTGCCACTTCTTTTACTTCTATTCAAATCTTTTGTGCATTTTAAATTAAGTTGTTTGTTTACTTATTTTTGAGTTATGAGAGTTCTTTATATATTCTGGACACAAATCTTTTATCTGATATATGCTTTGCAGATATTGTTTTCCTAATTTATGGCTTATTTTTTCATTCTTCAGTTTCTTTCACAGAGCAGAATTCTTATGTTTATGAAGTACAACATATCAATAATTTTATGAATCATACTTTTATAGCTATATTTAAGAAAGCTTTTCCTAATCAAAGATTTGTTTGCTTCTTAAGTTTTAGATTTTATATTAAGTTAATGAACTTCTTTTAGTGCAAGGTATGATTTGAAGTACTTTTTTTTTTTAATGGCTAATTTTCAGCACCAGTTGTTGTTGAAAAAATCTGTTATTTCTCTACTAAATTGCTTTTGCACCTTTATCAAAAATCAATTGTTCATATATTTTAGGACCCTATTCTGTTTCATTGATTTACTTAGGTATCTTTAAAACTGCACAACTCAGCGGGTACTTGAACCCAGCCTACACCCAGATTGGGACTTGAACCCACAGGCTGAGACTCTAACTCAGCCAAAACTCTGACTGGGACTTGAATACACTGTCTTTTACTTAAAATTGCTCACCTGGTGTCAGTACTTACTGAAGCTCAGGTTCTTTGTGTCTCATCACAGAAAGAATTCAGTGAGAAACAACGTGATAGGTAAGAAGTGGATTTGTTTAGAGAGATACACATTCCATAGACAGAACGCAGTCTGTCTCAAAAGGCAAGAGTGGCCCCAGGGCATGGGGTTGTCTTGGAAAGTGAGAGAAGCCATGGGAGAAACATATGCCACAGACAGAGTGTGCATGGGCCATCTCAGAAGGTGAGAGGCCCTGATATATGGGGTGGTTAGTTTTTATATGCTGGGTAATTTCCTAGGCTAAGAGTGGGAGGATTATTCCAACTGTCTTGGAGAAGGGACAGGGATTTCCAAGAATTGGGCCACCACCCATTTTTCGGCCTTTTATGGTCGGCCTTGGAACTGTCATGGCGCCTGCAGGTATGCCGTTTACCATGCTAACGCTAATTACAATGCTAATTACATTGCTAATTACATGCTAATTATAATGAGAGTATAATGAGGCTCAAGGTCTACTGGAAGTCGAATCTTCTGCCATCTTGGACCTAGTTGATTCTAACCAGTTTATGTTGTATCTTCAAGGGCTTTGTTATTCTTTTAAAGGTTGTGCCCTGTCCCCTTCCCTCCTGTTTCAAATTTATATTAACTTTCAATTACTAACTAGAATTAGAATATTTCAAAAATAATTACAAAGATTTAAGCAAGTAGTCTGCCATTAATATATTTTATTTTATTTCTTTCTATAATTAGAATTAGGAAATAAAGCATTTTTTATTTTGCAATATATTCTAATATTACAATAATTTGAACTAAATAATATTAAATTATTCATCTTTTGGTCTTGCCCATTCACTTTTTGGCAGTTTCCAGACTCCCCCACTGCCTGGCCTGGCATCCCTAGATAATTGTCCAAGGTTCAGACACACTCTAACCTGCTCTTACTTTCTTGAAAAAAAGGACATAGTTCTTCTAAGAAGAAGCTAATGCTAATGCAATAAACTAATCTCTGTTGATTTGTAAAAAGGAACTAATAATCTTTTAATAAATTTATTTATTTATTTATTTATTTTTGACTGTGTTTAGTCCTCATTGCTGCATGCAGGCTTTCTCTAGTTGCGGCGAGCAGGGGCTACTCTTTGTTGCAGTGCGCAGACTTCTCATTGAGGTGGCTTCTCTTGTTGCAGAGCACAGGCTCTAGGCACGCAGGCTTCGGTAGTTGTGGCTTGTGGGCTCTAGAGAACAGGCTCAGTAGTTGTGGCGCATGGGCTTAGTTGCTCTGAGGCATGTAGGATCTTCCCTGACCTGGACTCGCACCCGTGTTCCTTGCATTGGCAGGCAGATTCTTAACCACTGCACCACCAGGGAAGTCCAGGAGCTAATAATCTTTATTCTACTTTTCACTCCAGTATGTGCGTTTAAATTTAACATGATTCATTGATACCTACTAGGCACCAGGTGAAATTTTACATGTGTAACTGTAACTTCAGCTAATTTCTTCATATCAAACACAATAATATTTTTAAGTACTTTAGAAATCCTTTGGGCACTGAAGGGGTTTTTCATACTTTTGGAGTCATGTCATATAAGTAGTTTTTATTCTGCTTACCATAGAGCCAGTCAAATTTGGGGGAGAAGCCTCATTAAGTAAGGAGGATATAGAGTGAGATACATGAAATTTACCTTCTTTTTTCCCCCTGAATGTTCAATTGCCTTTTTTAAAAAAGAAAATATTTCAATCCAAAATTCTCTTGCCATTCCTTAGGGATGATAGAGAGTAATTTTCAGAATGGACTAAACTATGCTAGAAATGGCAAAACATAAAACTGTCCTTTATAAGAACAAACTGAGTACACATTGCACCTATGTACAATCTGTCACCCTAGCATAGCGTTTTATATAGAACAGGATGTGTAGCTGTGTTTTCATAACACAGTGCAGTTCCATCATCCCACACAATGCTAGAAACTCTTCCACAGGACCTGTAATATACCTCTAGATAAACCGTTTGCAATCTTTGGAATTTGGCCTTTTTTTCCCCATAATATAATTATTTTTTCTAATTCTTTTTGTATTATTCCAGTTCCACTTTCTTACTCATTCTTATTATTTTAATCAAAATGACTAAATAAAATTTGACACATAAGTTTTACATTTTATAATAGTGCTCTTAATTTGATACTCTTGAATTAATTTATGTTTTAAGTTGGAAAGTTTAATTAAATCTGAGGTTAAATTTCTTTTGTTTAATGCTTTCAAAGAGACTTTGAGCTCAGCCGTTCCCAAATATTTCTATTCCCACATACAACTGAGTCCATCATTCCCTCACATGGATACTATTTTCAAAATAGGTCTTATATCTTATGTTTGTTGCATGCTGGCCCAAGCCAATTTAGCCATTCACAATTATTAGGTTTTTGGTTTTCATTTTTTATAAGTAGTCTCCAATTAAATTATTAGGTGAGATAGTTCCAAATATGCTTTTTTTTTTTACACTGCTACTGCCTGATAGTAAATATGATAAATGTGAGTTTTGAAATACCACTACTTATGGAAACATTTATTAAGAAACAGTGACAAAAACAGTCATCTAACCTTTTCTTGTAAGTTCAGTGGAGTACAGCTTATTATCATTTAGGCATACTGGTGAGACTATTACATGAAAACTTAGCTCAAGGCATATGTGACAATCTTCTAGCAGTAGAATCCAGCTGTCCTGGTTGGAATACACTAACAGAATCCTCCATTGAATGTCTGAACCAAAGGTTGAACTAAAAGTATTGGGTCTGTGGTACTACTCTGAAATGTATAATCTGCTGGGCAAATCAAGATACTTTGAGTAACATGTATCACCAATGAAAAATTATTTCTTACATCTTTTGTATTAGCTAACAAACTCACAAGAGCAGAGGGAGCCAAAGGTAATGGAAGAAATTGTAGTCAGTTCTGGGATTTGAACTCCAGCCAACCAACCAATAATCTCTGGAGTAGGTAAATCCTGATTAGGATCATTTAAATTAACCAACTGCCCTTAAAGTATAGATTAAAGTTAACTTATACACACACACGTCACTCAACTCAAGCATTTTAGGGTGCATTATAGCCATTTAACAAAGTCTACACATATAAAATCCATGCTACAAGTATCTTCCAGATTAATTTCTCTAAAACAACGCTTTGTATTTTTCACACTCCTTTCTTGCTCAAAAGATTCAATTATAATCCATTATCTATAAAGTTATATGTAAATATTCAGCCTGGCAGTGATGGACATCCAAGATCTGGTGTCATCTATCCCACAAATCTTAACTGCCACCACTTCTCTAATGATCTTTTTCGCTTACCTACATGACTCTTCCCAGTATCAGTTTTCTCTGATCTTCATCATTATGTCTTCTCCATCTCCATAAATAAGCTCCCTTATTCTTAATACATGCCAATGATTTCATTTTTTTTTTTTGTTCTCTTCTACACATTTTCCTGTGGCTAACTATGCGCTCATTGGACTTCAGCAATCACCTGAGTGCTGCTTTGAAAAGAGGAGATAAAGTGAGGAGGTAAAGTAGGGGAAATAGCAAGTGCTTTCAGGAGGAAAGGCAAGGTCAAGAAAGATAAGGACATAGATTGTCAAACTAAATTACAGTGGCTGAATTCATCAGATTCTCTTAAGAATTTGATGTTTAATTTATGATATGAAGAGCAATTGGGGGAATACCACAGGCTTACCAAAAACTAAAATCTGGGAAAAGGAAAGTTTTGAAGTCCTCAAGTATTAAGACAAAGTATTGACTTTACATAATTATATAGATCATTATTGGAAAACTCAGGGCCCCTCTCCAAATGTATCTTGAAATTCCATGATCCTAATCATATAAAGATTTTTTTATGAGAATAAAGTATATGAATATTGTAAACATCACTCTTAAGTAAGATATTTTAAAATTAACTGCAGCCTTTCCCCTAAGACATTTACATGTTTTCATTGAGAGAGAATAAATAACATATGCAGATTCCATATTTAAAATTCATTTGTATAGAAACCCAGATGGCTTGCCCTTTTTTAATATGTATTCCTCCCCACAATACTAAGGAGAAAATAGTCACAAATCATACAAAATGAGAATTTGCCTGGACATAACCCTATGGATTGGGATGTAGATGGAGGCCCAAACCCACTTCCCCAGCAAAATATGAAAGGCTTAGATTATTCCTTTCCCACTTGTTGTACCTTCATTCAGTCCCTTTTGCCTCCTCTCTGATTATCATCATCAAGCAACTATTGCTCAGACCATAGGATCCCCTGACAAAACTGAAGTTTCCCCTCTTCAGGAAGAGAAATGAAATCACTGCAGGATGTTTACTTTTGACAGGGAATAAATAGTTATAGGATAGCCTTTACTCAGATTTGCTTGTTGTGCTGAAGTGTTTTGTTCATTTTGAATAGATGAATCAGTACTGTCTATCCCAGAAAGAGTAGTGTCTAGATTTTGGCAGATTTTAGAACAGGAGACTTTAAAAAGAAGTAGAAACTCTAACTTAGAAGCAAAAATTTTCCCAGAGTCTCCCCAAGTGGAGGAGAGAACGACCAAGTGAAAATTTGGAGCAAGCAACCAGCTATCACTATTGACACCTGTAAACCCTAAGAGCTCCCTGATGGGTCATTCCCAAGGAAAGATTCCATTTTCTAGCTCATTCTTCAATGAGGGGGACAATAATTCTCAGCTATTTTTTTTATTCTATGTTTAGGACCTTATTTCAGCAAGCCAAAAAATATTATAATACATATGATTCCATTTATATGCAATTCACCAGGCAACAATAATGTACAGTGACAAAAACAAAAAAACAAAAAACAGTGGTTGTCTGGGGCCAGCACTGGTGTGTGGTGGTGGAGGCTGACTGCTTAAGGATATAAGGGAACTTTTTTGAGGCGATGGAAATGTTCCCTATCTTGATTGTGGTGGTAGTTACTGGAATACATTTGTCAAAACTTGTCAAACTGTGCATTCAAAATGGGTATATTTTATTGAATATAAATTATACCTCAATAAGGTTGGTATAAATTTTAAAAATATTTATGAATAATACCTATACAGATATACCTGAATATATGGGAAATTCCCTTAATCTTCTTATTTCTAGGATTATAATTTCTGTGTGAAGCTTTTGTACTTTAGTAGGAAAGATTCATATAGGAAAGATTCATATAATCAATCTCATTTCAAGTATTTTAATTAAAAAGTTTGTAGGATTTTAAAATGCTAGCTCTACTTAATAGTTTTTGTCTGATATTTAAAGTTGCTTGGATTAATTTATCTCAAGCTAAATTATCCTGAGAGATATGCCTAAACAACTCTCTGGTTCTTTTTATGTGATCTTGAGTATTAACTCCTGAAGTCAATAGAAGCATAATTTAGTGAGGGACTTGAGTGGCTGGCATAGTTGATATCACATCAGTTTCATTACTAATACATGCCTTACCCAATAGAAATCTCCATTTTCTGTTCGTTTAGTCCTGACTTCTTTGCAAATATTAAAAATATTTTGGAAGTATTGATGCTTATGAAGACTTTTAAGGCTATAAACAAACAGGATATTTTAAATAGAAGGACTTAAGTTTCTACAATTCAAATTTCTTTTGAAACTATACAAACTTGATTTCTGTACAGATTTTAAATTTAGCACTACAAAATTTATCTTTAATTTGTAACACCATAAAGATGTAAGTCCTTGTATTTCTCTTCAGACATTTTTATGTTTATCTTTGTCTACTGCCCAAAAGTAGTTGCCTTCCTGATGTATGTGTTAAGGGTAATTTAGTCCATGAGTTATGACTCATTTGTAGTGGTGAAATCTGTTAGAACTTCTCATTAAAGATAGAGATGAGACCTAATTATATCCGTATATAATAATTTGGTCTTCTTCTAACTCATTTTCATTCTTTGCTTATGAATAATTCTATTTATCACTCAAGTCAGAAATGGAATCTCTCTGGAACTACAAATTGTTTTAGAGAGATGTGTGCTGAACTTTAATTGATAAGGAGAAAAAAATGTTACCTATTTTCTATGAGAGCTGATATAGACTTTTCCATTATTCTTTCTCTCTGTAGTTACCAAGTCCATATCAAATCTTGGACTAATGGTAACACATTGACTTTAATGCCAATCTATTTGGCGTATGTCTGTAGCAGACACTATTGGTACCCTGTGCCAGATACCCATATCCCACCTCTGACTCACTGCAGCTGTGAGGGACTCGTCATTGAAATGCTGACCTCTTCCCAACTCTCCATTAGGTCTTTCTGTAAGCAACAGAGACAAGTACTCATGGCCCATTTGCAGGTGTGGCATCAAGGAGCTCGTGGAAGAACTCATGCAGGGGAGAGGTGTGGGCTTTAAATGGTAGAAATCCAGTGTTGGTAGATAAAAGCCCCAGCTTCCAATCCTTCCCACAAAAGCTTTGTGTATGTGCAATAAGATTTATTAGAGGTTCCTAAGTGGGATTGAGCTTTAGTTGCTCATAGTGATGACAAGCTCAATACTTCCTCCTTTATTGTCTTTCTCTTCTTATTCTCTTTCTCCCCACTCCTTCACTCTAGCTCCCTAGGATCACCTCCCAAATAAAATATCTGCATCAAGTCTTTGTCTCAGGCTCTGCTTTCCGGTAAACTCAAACCAAGATGACTGACTAAAATAAATTTGCCTCTATAATTATTTTTTTCTATTATTATTTTTTGAGGAAGTTACCTTTTTGACCATATGTTATTACATTTAATTTAGACTTTGCAGTTCTTGGCTCTAAGCTGAACATTTTATAATCAGATAGCAGGAATGAGGGTATTAGTTTGAATTCTTATTCAGGTTCTTATTACATGAACTTGAGCAAATCATTTTCCTTTTCTGAGCCACAATTTTACTTCTTCTGGAGTGGGATTATAATAACTGTTGTACGGTTATGTTAATGTTAAATTAGCTAATTTTTTGGAAAACTTTGTAAGTACAAAGGACTGTATAAATGTAAAGCATTTTAAGCACTAACACAGAAACCTTAAAATATTTCTTTATAAAATTCTGTAGTTATTGATATTCATCCTTTATTTCTACTTATGTACATATTTCTCTAGTAAATTTAAACAATTTTATTCTTAAATAGATATACATCTATTATACTATATATACAAACAACCCTTTATGTGAATTGTGGAAGTAGCATAGTGTACAAACTTACTAGCTCAGTAACTGGAAAGTTGAGAAATGGCTTCAGTCCTGGAAGGATGTAGGACTCATGTCTCTCTCTCTCTCTCTCTCTCTCTCTCTCTCCACTCTTTCCCTCTCTGTTTTTCCATCTGTTGGCTATTTTGTCTACTTTTATTAAATTTATTCTCAGATTTTCTACATATCATGGAACAAGGGTCCTCTCTATGTACCATCTTATATTATCACAACTTGGCAAATCAGGAAAGATTATGTCTTTCTTGACAGTTTCATAAAAATTTCAGGCATAACTCTAATTGGCCTGTTTGTATGTGTCCATCCTTGATCCAGTTATTGCAGGGGATAGAGATGTCTGATCTTCTGAGACAGCCAGTCCTCTTCCTCCCCCTCTCCTTCCCTCCCTCCCCCCTTGCCTTTCAGTAAAACAGAAAAATATATTTACACATTTACTTACTATTCCTCTTCCTTCTAAAGAGTGAGATGTGAAGGACTTCATAATTTCACCAAGCTTTTATTTTTTTTCCCTGGGAAAAATTATGATCCTGAGTATTCAAATTTATGAGTCCATTTCTCCAAAGGTAAATTTCTGTGTATAATGAAGATGTATTATTAGGAAAAGTAGGTTCAAGAAGTAAGCAGTAGTTAGCAAAACTGAGTGCAGATTGGAGCATCTGCACAAATTTTGAAGCATCCCAACGAGCATATCAAGTTATTCCTTGTGATGTACCTTTCTCCATGAAATTATCAGCTAATTCTACATTGGATGACTTCTTGGAAAATCTTGAGAGGCCCAACTGTGTATCTAGAATGGTACAGGGACACAGAGACTAAAGGATTTCCAGACAGTATGTATATAGAGAGAGCCTGTATATAAATTCTTACTGATGATTGATATTTGATAAGCTACACTTTTTATTTGACTAGTTAGCACCCTCCTCTCTCTCTGAAGACTGGCTCATCATGCATTGGTCAGACACTGCTTTGCTCACAGGTCTTTCAGTTTCATAGTGAAGACACTGGTGATTCGTTGTTCTAGTTTATCCCATTGCTCAGTTTTCTCTCCCCGTCATGAGTAGTAAAAAGCAGAATGTTCTCCAAGCATAAATATATTTATTGTTTCTTATATGCTAATAATTTATATTGGCAGAAAAAGTGCTATTTGCCTCTTTAATATATTCTCATCCTGGACACACAGGAAAACTATACTTCCTTGCTCTTAGGTTGTGTCATTGTTTGGACCAATGCAATATGGACAGTTACAATGTGTGCTATTTCTTGGCTTGAACTTTTAAAAAATTCTGCATAACTCCAGGTCACACCTTCCCTCTTGTGGTGATCCTGGTGGCCAAGTACTACAGATGATGTAACTGAAAGATGGAGGAGCATTGACTGACCCATGTTAGACTTTGCACATATGAGACCTAAATCTTTATTTGTTAAGCCTCTGAAATTTCAGGATTTATCTGTTGCAATAGCAAGGATTGCTTACTCTAATACTTACGCCATTAGCCTAACCACTATATATACACTTATGACTAAAAATAAATAAAATTCAATTTGATGATAGGCTTCAGGATTTCACCATTACTTTTTGTGATCAATTTGCCAATAAATGCCCTATGAGGTCAAAAATCATCCAATTCTATCATGAAAGTTGCTTGATTCCTCTAGAATTTCTGTTCCCACACATGCTATTCTGACCTTATCCTCCCATGTATACCTCCAGGCCTTGCAAGAATGCTGAACCAATTTCTTTATTTATTGGGAAATATTTTACTACATGTCAATTCCATTACTTTTTTTCTGAGTTAATGTCTTCCTCAGATGACACCATGGTCCTTATTTCTCTCTTCATCTTTCAAATGCCTAGTAGCTCCTCAGTCATTCCATTAACATGGACACTAAGGAAGAAACTGATCTTATAACCCATTAAATTCAATAATTTTGTTATTTTAATTCAAATAGAAGTTAAATTCAGTCAACACAATCATCAAAGGACATCTAATGTTAAAATATATTTTTTAAATTAATATTAATTTAAAATACTATTTTTCAATGACTATAAACCATACTTACAGGCTTTGAGAGTTGTCAGTGCTGTTAATCCAGTTACCTCAACCTACAGAAAGAAATACTGGCACCCCTTGAATTTCTAATTTAAATTTCTCCCTTCAGCTTTGTATTAATTTACAGCTCTGCTTTATTCTTGCATTATACACTTTTCTTTTTCATTTTTTCAGGATCCTGTGCAATGTTTCCTTTATACATTATCTAATCTCAGTTTTTTCTTTTTTCCTCAGTATCAACTTTTCTTAGAAAATCCTTTGTTTATATCATTTATTTTATTCATCTTTATATAGCAAAGTGACAGTTTATTTCTCATTTATTTTGCTAATGTCTAATTATTTCACCTTATGTTTTTGTCTATAAAAATATTTATGGATTGTACCTAGATTTAATACTGTCTCTTACACAAATTTTCCTAGAGGAAGCACTTTATTGTGTATTATCTTGTTCTAGTCTTCAGTGTGCCAAGTGTGTAAGCATTGCTCCTCAAGTTCTATTGTAACAATGTCTGGTTCAGAGATCATGTTACTGTTTATCCTGCTTTTCTATTCTTCCTAGTTCTCAGTAGAGTGTGTAGCTTCTAGTAAGTTCTTAATTGTTTATTAAACCCAACTGAAGTAGATAAATTCACATTTATACAAATGACTATAGTAATCATAGCAAGTGATAAATATGTCAAAATTGTGACATATAAACTAACATTCTTTATAAAAAGGAAAGAGGGACTTCCCTGGTGGTGCAGTGCTTAAGAATCTGCCTGCCAATGCAGGGGACATGGGTTCGATCCCTGGTCCAGGAACATCCCACATGCCTCAGAACAACTAAGCCCGTGCACCACAACTACTGAGCCTGTGCTCTAGAGCCAACGAGCCTCAACTACTGAGCCCACGTGCCACAACTACTGAAGCCTGCGTGCCTAGAACCTGTTGTCCACCACAAGAGTAGCCCCTGCTCGCCGCAACTAGAGAAAGCCCACGCACAGCAACGAAGACCCAACGCAGCCAAAAATAAATAAATTTATTTTTAAAAAAAAAGGAAAGAGAAAATATAATGCACATTGCCTTCTAGTAAAAGAGGCAACTGAATTGGAATGTTCTCAGTCAGTGGTGCTTCTGAATGCCACAAACATCATGGTTCCATGAAGAGCATTGGTATAATGGTTAAGCTCTTCACTTCTGGAGCCAGACCTTCTAGATCCAAAACCATGCTCCAAACTTGCTTTTGTGAAATAGTAGGCAAGGTAATTCAATTCCCTGTGACCTAGGTTTTCATCTTTTGTTTGTTTTTGTTTTTCATTTGTAAAATGGCAGTAGTTACATCATATGAGGATGTAGTATTTCATACATGTAGTACATAGTAAGCAATGTATAAGTGTTAACTATAATTTCAAATTTGTATTGGTTATTTATCTTGCAACTGTCCACTCATGAGCATAAATAAAAAACTAAATTTGCTCAGTTACCCATCTAGGCTACTGTCTGCAAAAGCCTGAGGCAGTGACCTCCAGAAAGTTCAGGTTGTATTTTGATTTAACAAAACCTAAAAGGATTTTTTTTTTGAAATTTGAGCTTTAGGACACCACTAAGAGAATTGTTTGGGGGTGGGTGGAGGTGGAGAGGAAATTTGGTTAAATTGAATGCAATTTTGTACAACATTTAATTAGAACAATCAAGCATGGTGGTATTTAGAGCAAAGTTTCCTATCTAGGGATTGATATCTGTCATGGGTGATTAGTGACCATTTTTGAACAACTTCTAGACATTTGTTTCTTGCATTATCTTCTGCTGTATCATCCTGGTATCCATTGTCTTTCTGAAAGCTGCTATGATGATCATCTCAAGACTAACAGAGCCTTCCACACTAATCCTCTTATACTCAAGTGTCTTTACTAAAGAACATAAGGTCCAGATGGTAGTCACTATTATTCTAGCTGCCTCTTCTTTCAGCATCCTGGGATGCTGGTAAACTGGGGAACTGATGTGTAGTGTTTATCAGCTTCCACGGTATAAATACTCCTGTCAAGCCCAATTTGAAGCTACCGATGGCTTAAAAACTGACTCATTAAATGCCAGAATTTAACAATTGACTTGTGGGAACTTGTCAGGGCTGGTACCCTGCCCATTGCTGGTATTTCTCTTTCTGTATACAGACTCTTCACTTTCAGAAGTTCATAAATGTGAACAAGAGTAGTTTCCCCTAATATCAGCTTCAAGTTCTGTGATTCTTGAGAGACCAAGAAGGAATTTGTTTGTAGCTTCTAATGAGATGAAAACAACTTCTGTGCAAAGTGATACTAGAAGACTAGTCGTCAGACTTTTCCATGTGTCTTTCCATAGAAAAGCCCATATCATAATTACACAGCAAGCTCGAAGGGACAGCATGCTTTTGACGCTTTTGCAACCAAGATCTAGGCCATAGGGATGAATATGGTGTCTACTCCTTCCTTTCCTTCCTCTGTGGGCTACAGAAAGCAGATGGAAAAATAACAGAAGTAGAAAAGCTTAGAATACTTTCATTCAAAATGCCTGGCACGGATTGGCCTTTCCTCTCCAGTATGCCTACAATTCTCCCTTAAATGTTCTGAGGAAAACTTTGAAATAAAATTAAACTACAATTTAATTCATTGCAGCTGTATTACTAAAACCCTCTTTTAATGATTCCTTTCATTTTTCTATCCCCTTTTCCCATTTATATTTTAGCAGTCATTGACTTCAAACAGAAAATGAGTTGGTGATAACAACATTAACAAACACACTATTATTATTTTATATTCATAACAATACAAACCTTTATAGGAAAAGATTGTTCCATTATACTTACCTGATTACCTCACTTACAATGGGACAGGTTTGCATGCCTTTCCCCAGGAAGACAGAAACAACGCCACCTGCCTTGTTAGTTTAGTAAAGCATGCACAGATTACTTTTTACATGACATTTCAGCAATTGAAGAGGGGAGAAATTAGTGCTAAAGTCTATAAGAAAAAAAATACTTTTATGAGATTCCCAATAGCAGACTGATTTTTCATGTTCATATGTTTCAAATATTACTTAGTGATCTTTGGTTGTTGGTTGGCAATTCATGTGTTCTTCCTAAATGTACATTATGCTCACTTGATCCTGAGCGCTGAAGCTGAAAACCAGTCAGCCAGTTTAAGGGCTGAGGGAATAATGCACAGATAACATCATGCTGTTTCTTCTGTATACATAATACCTTTCTCTAACTAACACGGGACACTTGGGACACGTTACCTTGCTAATCTTTGTGATAGCTGATTAAATTAATTAGATGGCTATTGCTTCAGTAATGGGGAAAGTAGGGTCGCAAGAGAGGTGGTCATTTCTCAACTCCCTCCCAATGTTTAAGCCGGGAGACAAATGATCTTTTTAAGATTCTCTTGTGAGGCTGGGCCAGCCCTGACTAAAGAAATAAGACAAAATTGGGATGAAAAAAACTGAGAAGGAACACATCGATAAAGCTATTGCTTTGAAACATATATTGAATGAGAAACTTAACATATTCAAAATAAAATTGTTTCATTGAAAGACCTGATTTTGGTGAAAATTAGTTATTGATAATTTGTTGAGTCAAACTAGAAAAAAATCAGGGTAAAAAATTAAAATTAGGTGGCCAAAAAACCCAAAAACAACAAACAAAACCGAAAACAACTTTCAAACCTTTGGTATGTTATTTAAAGCACCAAGGGAGGTACTTCAGAAATTAAAGATATATTTTGTGTTTTTTTATCATTCTTAACAGTGATCAAAGACAGTAAACATTCAAGTTGAAATGGAGATAATTAGAAAACAATGTATCAGCAAACACACTGATTACAGTGGTTATCTATGTACAATTGGTAAATATCACTGACGGGCAACTTTCTGTTCTATTTGGTATAGATAATATCACATCTTTCTAATTATAACAGCATTACTCAATCCTTCAGGATCCAGCTAACATTATCCTATAAATCAGAGATATATATTCCTTAGAAACATGAAAGTTCTCTTTCATTCTTAGCAATGTGCAGATCAATTTCAGGAGTCAGTCATCTTGACTGAGCAATTTGATTGCATCTTAAGAGGTTAAAACTCCTCTGGCAAGATATGCTGATTTATTGGTTTCAAAATGGAAATGAAAATTCTAAGTGCTGGGTCAGCAAAAGCAAGGCACAGAAAGCTAGTGACCTTTAGGACTCTCTTGAGATTCAGTGTTAAGGTGGCCTGATCCCAACTCAGAGAAGAAATTGGCTCCTTAGGCCTTAAACAAGTTTTGATGCTCTAAATTGCAAATTCTGTGGCTGGGCTTTCAGACGACATCCAGGGTGGGTTATCTGGTGCTGCTGAGTTGAACAAATCCAGGAGGTAAATGGGAATGACGTTTTCACATTTTAGTCTATGCAAATGGTTCTCCCTGCAGCAGAATTTCAGTTAGACTTTTATGCTGTAGAGCTCTGCAGCACTGTTGCCCTGCTTGGACATCCTTCACTGACATCATACTTCCACTCTTTATCACTTGCCTAAACCCTACCCATCCTCAAAGTCCTACCCTAGCTATAATACTGCGTTTTCTCTCCCTCCATCTCTCTCTCTCTCCGCCCTTCTCTCCCTCTCTCTCTCCTTTAAACATCTCACAACATGTAATTTCAAATGCTATTTCATATTACTAAAATTTTCATATGTTTTCTGTCTGTACCACTAGATTATTCTCTATGTATGGAAATATTGCCTTATAATTTCAAGTAGTCAGACTTTGGCCCCCAATTCTAAGAATTTAAAAAGTAATTGTGAAGTAGAGAAAGTAACACTACTTTGCTTGCTGTCTATTGATGAGTTAGAAGCAACCCATGTCCTTAAGAATTCCGTGCTATTTTGTTGCCTCTGAAAAATCATGTATTCTTTTTCCTCTATGGTATTGCCCTTCTCTGCCTCTTTGGAAAATTCCTACTTAGTCTCAAAACATGACTCAAATATTACCTCTATTCCTTGAGCCAGTGCTCATCATTTTACTATCCTCTTTGATTTAAATACTATCTATAGCAGTCTCTGTTGTATCATGCATTTACATGTTTCTCTTCATCACACTTGTGCTTGCCATGAGAAAGGGATAAAATTTTAGCGCAATATTTGATACTTATAGGGCCTTAAGAATGTATGTTGAGTAAATGAATGAATGATATACATGGAATTTGAAAAAAAGGAAATATGAGAGAAAAATAAAAGATTAGTCTTAATGATGCTAGATTTCAGGGTCCCTTTGTCCCTGAGCTTTCAAAATAACTACACAGTAATGGTCATGCCTGAATCTAACAGATGACAGAATGCGCTGTATTTCTGTGCTCTGAAAGCTAAGTTCCTTACCTAGGAAAATAATTTAATTCAAATTTGGGGATACACACACATACATATCATTGTGGAATCCCTTAACAGTCATAGTACTGTATTATTGTTAGACATAAACAAATTTAGAGTCTCTGCTTTTGAGGTGTTTGCTATCTAAATGGTTTTATAAACACATTTTTAAAGTTTAGGTAAATGTTATTCAGTCCATGGGTCATAGGTTGCTATACTTTGATCTATAGAATAATTAAATGATTCAAAGCAATTTCTAAAAAATGAGAAAGCAGTAATTCAATATATTGACTAATAAACAGGTTCTGGTCATTTTTCAGCTGAGACAGGCCTTGTTGACTTGCAAGAAGGTGGAGAAAATTGGTAGCAGTACATATCAACTTCCCTTTGACAAACCTTCTACAAATGTTGGAAATTTGCAACAGGTTGCAAGGCTTTAAGGGGCACATCTGGTCTCAGATTGAGTTCTTGGGGACTCAGCCACATCTTTATTATGATTATTGTGCCCTGGTAAACTCTCCTCCTTCTCCCCAGAATGAAAGAGACAAGAGACCAATCTATGAGGCTGTATAAATTCATACTAGAATGCAACACAGAAAAAAAATATATATGTAAAATTTTCAATTTTATTGCATCAGCTACTGCATCATGGCGAGAGGGGAAGGGCAAGTTGCTTTTATAGGTATGGGTGATCTGGATGATGTAGATTTGAATTTTATCCCAACAATGGTCTCACTTTGCCTCAACTTTTTTTTTTTTTTTTTTTTTTTTTTTGCGGTACGCGGGCCCCTCACTGTTGTGGCCTCTCCCGTTGCGGAGCACAGGCTCTGGCGCGCAGGCTCAGCGGCCATGGCTCACGGGCCTGGCCGCTCTGCGGCATGTGGGATCTTCCCGGACCAGGGCACGAACCTGTGTCCCCTGCATCGGCAGGCGGACCCTCAACCACTGCACCACCAGGGAAGCCCTGCCTCAACTTTTAAAATTCTGTTTTTCTATTAACTGGTGCTGATAAAAAGTTCTTATTTTTCTGGCCTTGTAAGTCTTTTGTGTTTTGAATGAACTCGTATATTTTTTTATTGATCATCTTTCATTTTATACATTTATTGATCATCTATCTGCTAAGCATTAGAGTCTGGAATGCAATGCAGTTCTTTTGTGAAATAGTCTAAATCAAATCACAAGCAAGTCATCTCATGTGAATGTCTCTGTATTTCCTAAGAAAAAGTAGACTTTATTATTTTATGTTCAGGCCTAAATTCTTACTCCTCTTTATTTTTAAGTTATGTGTTGAGTCAAAAAGCAATTTTTAAAAAAACTGCTCTCTCTAAAGTATCAAGGAATGGAACTGTGTGTAGGTCACACAGAGCTCTCCACCTCCTTCATGGCCCAAATTCCTCAGTCATAGGTGAAGAAAGAATAGCATGAACTCAGAGACCTCAGAGAATAATTTAGATATTATCAAAGGTTTTCTTAACAATTGGATGAAAATGAATCATACAAAATGTTTCTAAAATTTATTTTGGGCCTGCCATCATCTCCTTAAATCTTTTTCACTCTCAAAAGTGCCTAGAATACCTTCCTCTTTCTCTCACCCACACAGCCCCTTCACCACAACTGTAACACCCACAGCAAACTCTCTCTTCCTAGTTGCTGCTCAGGCATTCCACACTCTTCGTTCTACTTTCTCACATGTATAGGCCCCAAAGTACATATCGTATGCTTTTTCCATGAGACCTGACCACTCACCCAACATTTAAGTCTCTGTACATATACAGAAGGTAGTTCCTTCCATTAACATTGAAGTGCTCGCAGTCTAATAAGGGACAAAGGGTACCCTCAAATTTTAAAAAAAATCATGCAAGTGAGGTTTGGGGAATTGGTAATAATGAGAAGACTGTCACTGACTAGCTTAAGCAGATCATAGGGAATATTTTCCTTTGATACCTCCAAGGTGTTGCCTTTTTCTCACATTATTTCTAGTTTTTACTTTCTTACGTTTCCACCAACTTTTTACTCTTTTTAAACATCACCACTAATTTCCCTTCATAACTTTTATGAGTTATAAAACATACTTTTCCATAATGAGGCAGATATTATTATGACAGTGTTTCTCATATGGACTGAGATACTGGATCATTGTGAATGTAATTCAGGGGATTACCTGTCAGGAGTAAGAGGTATGGGTAGTGCAAATTGAACAGCCATATAGGAGTGTATATTTAATAGAGCATATGAGAACTTTGCCTTGTGATTATAAAAGAGGCAGTCAGTTCTATTTAGACAGTGAAACAGAGCTGAGGTTGATTAGGTTTAGTGAGCCATTGATGGGTACCATGAAATTGCCTTTAATGCCTCCCCTAAAGTAACTGTCAAGTGACCAGAGTTTCCTAGGTTAACTTGATATCAAAACAAAGTTTTGCATGCAATTGTTTCTATTGAAAAAATGGTGATAATATCAGGCAAAACAATTTTAAATGATTTTTCATTCATTTATTCATCCATCCCTTTGTTCATTCATTCACATAGTCAGTATATCTTTATGATGGTTTCTCTCAGTGCCAAAAACTGCATTTACAGACATGGCCCAGTCTACTGGGAGTTAGAGACCGCAGGGAAAGACATATTAAATCAATAAGAGAACAATTAGATGTATATTTATAAGTTGTGATGAATGCTATGAATGGTAAGAGAAAGGTTCTATGAATACAATGAGGAGAAATTAAGTGAGTTTATAAAAGCAATATTATGTAGTGATTAAGAACCTATCTTCTAAAGTCTGCTTAGGCTCTGGTTCCCCCACTTCTAAGCTTTCTGATATTGTGCAAATTGCCTCATTTCCTTGTATATCATTTTCTCATCTGTAAAATAGTAATAACATAGTATTTGCTTCATAGAGTCATCTAAGGATGAAAAAATTAATATGTAAATATGTCAATTTCTTTAAGCAGGAAAGTTAATAAGTTCTCAATAAATATCAGCAATTATAATTCAGATGATCAGGGACGGTCTCTATAACAAATCAATGTACATTTTATGTTGATATTTCTATAAATATTTTATATATTAATCTGTGATTATCCTGATGTATCTCCATAAAATGAAAGAGGGCTTAAAATTGTCCCCATTTCTTTTTTATATTGTAGTGTTCCATTTATGCAAATTCTAAAAGGCAAAATCATTGAACTGTACATTTGAGATTGGTTTATTTTATTGTATATAAATTATATGGCAACTTACATAAAAAGAAGAGGGAAGTAGGGTATGGTGACATAAGTAGAAATATACTGAAAATATTTTTTTTTACTTTGGCAAATATGTTACAGTTTACAGTTTTTTCAGTTTTATTGAGAAATAATTGATATACATCTCTGTGTAAGTTTAAGACATACAGCATGATGGTTTGATTTATATATATTGTGAAATGATTACCACAATAGGTTCAGCTAACATCTGTCTTCTCATATGAACAATAAAAAGAAAAGAAAGAAAAGAGGAAAAAATTTTCCCTTGGGCTGAGAACTGTTAGGATTTACTCTTTTAACAACTTTCCTATATATCATACAGCAGTGTTAGCTCTGGTCATCATGTTGTACATTTTATCCCGAGCACTTACTTATAACTGGAAGTTTCCACCTTTTGACCACCTTCCTCCAATTCCTTTCCCCCACCCTCTGCCTCTGATAACCACAGGTCTGATCTCTTTTTCTATGACTTTGTTTGTTTGTTCCTTTGTTTTAGATTTCTCATATAGGTGAAATCATACAATCTTTGTCTTTCTCTCTCAGACTTGTTTCACTTAGCATAATGCCTTCAAGGTCCATCCATGTTGTTGCAAGCAGTAGGATTTCCTCATTTTTTATGGCTGAATAATATTCCGTTGTATGTATATATACCACAACTTCTTTATACATTTATCCATCAGTGGACACTTTGGTTGTTTCCATGTCTTGGGTGCTGTAAATAATGCTGATTTTTTTTTTTTTTTGCTGATTCTTAATGATAGAGAAATGCCAAATGCCACTTTCATGTGTGGGCTATCCAATGATTCACAGGAAGTTTCAGTGATAATTTTATTTTTAATTGTTAATGTAAATCTCATTGAGAGACCCATTGTTTGATTGCATCTATTTTCTTTGTAACAATCTTTTCCTATGAACTATAGAATAGCACGTTTTATTAGCCTATTCTATATGATAGAAATTATAGAGTTAATTATTCTCCAAAGTTAATTGATCAAGTCATACCAAATTTGCATTATGAAAACTTGGCTCATGAGGGAAAGGCCTGTATTTGAAAGTGTGCAGCAAGTACAAAACACTGAGAACCTCCCATCCAGAAAGTAACAATTAGGAGCCTTTGAGCAGTCACTCATGCAAGCTTTGAAATTCTCTTTTAGTAGGAATTTGATGTAAGACGTTAATCCACTGAGAATCATTTATTCTGGAACCCTACCTTTTGCTCTGCTAAGGATCTTTATATAAGGAGTTTTTCTTAACATCTCTAATTTCCTACACTGGGTATAATTCAAGAAGCTATTTGTTGCCTAATAATGCTTTCTTCTGGAACAATTCTCAATCTGCCAGATTCTCCTTGTGAGTAAGATAGGGAGGCATTTTGATTTCTAACCTGTCTGGTACAGTTTATATACAACAGCTTCATTTTCTAAATGTGCCTTTAGTGGCCTGAGAGACTAGTCCTTTGCAATGACCCAACTTATTGCTCCCTGGGAATAATTCATCCATTCATCCAACTAGAGAATTGGTTAATGCAGTATTTATTTTCAGTGTACCCACAGCTTCTTCCTTCTGAGGAACTCAGAATTTGTTTGCTTGCTTGTTTTGCTTTGGGTTTTGATTTTTATATGTCCTAATCTCTCATATCAATAATAGTGTGTATAGGTCCCCTGTGCAAAGATAAATGTTTTAAATGGGTTTGTGACATTTATTTATTTATTCATTTATGTATTTATTTATTTATTCATTTAGCTGAAGTTAATTCAAAACAAATGTAAGTATGGCAAAGGGAATTTGTGCTTTGTAAATTCAGAGAAAAATGAAAGAAAGATTTATACATATTATAAATATGAGGTACAGAAAAGCAGAGGTCATTTTTGGCATCCTTCATACCACCTACTTAATGCCTATCACATAATAGAATTTCAGTATATGATGCAAATCAGTTGAATTATCACCGTTTTCACTCTTTTCAGGCTGCACAGGCCATTCATCGTAATGGGAAACTGGATGAAGTAAAATTTATTGACAACAGTGTTGTTTGTATTTTAAAGATACTTATATGAAACAAAAACACAAAGACTATAAACAGCACTTTGGTTTACTGTATTCTGAACATTGAAACAAAAGGGAAAATTTATCAACAAAAAAAATTGAAATTGACCATGGATTAGTTTTGGCCCCTCCCTTCTTCCCTCTTTCCTTCCCTCCCTCCTCCCTCCTTCTTTCCTTCATTTCTTTCTTTTTTCTTTTTTTCTCTTTCTTATATCTGGAAACTACATTGTTAATTTCTGTACCTCTAAATGCTGCTCTTTTATGGTCAGAAGAGAAGTTAAGATTTAAGTTGTAGAGAAAAAATGTTAACAGATGTCAGAAGTCCTGATCAGAGTGAAATAATCATGCATTAGAAATCAAATATCTTTAAAACATTTTAGACTAAAATTAAATAGATCATGACCAGTCCTTGCTTTCTTACTTTGGGTTGTAGATAACAACACCTTCAAACTTTTCTGCCAACAAGTCCCTAATGAAAGATCTAACCACACTCATTGCCAGTCACTGTGAACATATCTCTGAGTAGAGAATTATATCACACACTGAAGATCACCCTCCCTCTCTGAGTTACATTAATAGTGATCATTTCATTGGCCAATGCATTCATTCATTTAAAAAAATTTAAAATGACAATAAAGTAGTAAATGAAACAAAGTCCATGATTTCTTGGAGCTATTAGAGAAATCATAAAATGAATAAATAAAAAATTAATGTCAGCTTGGGATATATGCTATGAAAAACAAAGCAGATTATGGACACAGAGAGTAAGGAGATTGACAGGGTCCTGATATGGCCACTATGATTATGGAAGGCCTCTCTGAATAGGTGACTGTGATGGCTTTTTGATATGTCAACTTTGCTAAGCTATAGACCCCAGTTAGCTATTCAGTCAAACAGTAATCTAGATCATCCTATGAAGAATTGTGCAGATGTAACTAAAGTTTCGTATCTGTTGTCTTTACATAAGAGTTACTATGTTGAATGGCCTGACTTAATCAGATGGAAGTTCTAAAATCAGATTTGAGGCTTTCCTGGGAGATAGGAGCAATTCTGCCTGTGGACAACAGTTTCATGCCTGTGGAGATACAGTCAGTCTACTCATGGTCTTCCCTTCGTGATGGCCAGCCCTACACACTGTGGACTAGCTAAGCCATCCTCCACAATTGCATAAGCCCTTTCCTCCACAATTGCATAAGCCCTTTTCTCTCTCCATATAGAGAGACAGAGATAGATACTTCCTTTCTCTATATATATAGAGAGAAGTTCTCTTTCTGTATCTCTTTTATATATATATATATATATATATATATATATATATATATATATATACACACACACACACATACATATTCCTACTGCTTCTCTGATTGAACTCTAAATGATATGTTAACATTTAAGCAAAGTCCTTGGTGAACTGGAGAAATGAGTCATTTTAAGGTCTTCAGACAGAATATTTTAGGCAGAGGGATAAGAAAGACCTTGAGGCAGAAATGAGAGTTTGAGGCAGAGAAAAATGTCCTATGTTTCTGATGTGAATTCATGGATCAGAGGGTTGTATATGGTTGATGCAGGAAAAGACAGAGACCAGATCTTGTAGGGCTTTGCAGGCTATAGAAGGAGGTTAGGGTTTTATTTGACTATAAGGGCAAGTCATTGGAGGGTTTTGAGAAGTGAGCTAATGTGCTCAAATGTATATTTTAAAAGCTAACTTCTGCTGCTGTATGAAAAATTAACCTAAGGGGTCATGATCAGTATGAGGAAGACCTGGGAGCAAGCTATCACAGTGGGGTCTCTGCAGTGGCTGATGGCGGCTTGGGTTAGAGTAGTGACAGAGGAAGTGCCAAAGAAGTGGGTGGTTTGAGGATATATTTTGGTGATAGAGCTCCCAGGGATCATATTTGGGTTGGATTCATAGGGTAAGAAAAAGCAAGAATCAAGGATTACAAGGCATTCTCCTCAGATCATAGATAAACAGAGACATTATTTGCTGAGAACATGAAGATGGAGAAGGTACAAACAAGTGAGAGGTATTAGAACCCAGGGAAGAAATGGTTCATCTCCAGTGACAGGAGAAAAGTCAGAGTCTGCGGTTTCAGATGCAGGTAGATAGGGAAGTATGGCTTTGGTAGAGTTTATAAGTTCTCTTCCCATTGCTTCTATGTTTCTATGAAACAAAAAAGGGAAAACCATCTCCAGGTGCACTAATATCCATGATGTGGAAAAAAATACCAGAAAGTAGCCACTTCAGAGAGTGTCAGGGGAAGCGGTGTGCTCAGGTAAGGGGCCTTGGTTTCTTAACCAGATTGCGGAAACAAAATTAATGCTGCAAAGGCAGGCTGGGGGTAGTTGTATAAAGAGCTCCTGAAGATCTGTCTCTTAAAACTTGCAGTAGACAAAAACAGTGGCACTGTCCCTGGAAGTACTGTGAAATGTAGGGGGCTTCCCCCTCAGCACCATGAAAGGTTTCTGTCAGTAACTTCCTTGTACCCATGTAATGGGGCAGGCTTGTACCACACTCGTACCAGCCATGGGCTAACCTTTTTCAGGCCCAGTGTATTCTCCTTCTCAGAGCCAGAAATCTCTTATTCACACAAATGTGCAAGCAAGAATCTTCCCTTTGTCTTATCCCCTCATTCAGATCAATCAACCAGTCCTTAACAGCTGTTGAGACCCTTTCAAGTTTGCCATATCCTCTGTCTTTGTATTCAAACCATTCTCATTTGCTATAGGTATTATTAGAACTTTGCAAGAGCTTCCAAACTTGTTTCTCTCTTTATTTCATTATATTGGTTGGAAAGGAAAGCTGAAATTTGTGTGTGTGTGGTAAAATATATGTAACATGAAATTTACCATTTTTAAAGGTACTGCCATAGCTTCTAATGCCCTCATGATCTGGCTTTGTTTATTCCCGGTCCTCTCCTATACCTTTTTGCCACTTCTGACCTTCTGATCAATTAACTCTACTGAACAATTAGTATTTCTTTTTTTGAAAAAAAATTTCCATTGAAGTGTTGTTTATTTACAATGTTGTGTTAGTTTCTGGTGTACAGCAAAGTGATTCAGGTATGTACATATATATTCTTTATCGTATTCTTTTCCATTATGGTTTATTATAGGATATTGAATGTAGATCCCTGGGCTGTACAGTGGGACCTTGTTGTTTATCTCTTTTATACACAGTAATTTGTACCTGCCAATTGGTATTTCTTTAATACACTATGCTGTGCAAACCTTTGCACAGGCTTTGCCCTCAGCATAGACCTTGTAACCTCCTACTATTCATTCTCTAGGTCTCAACCTAGTTGCCACTTACTCTGAGAATCCTTCTCTGATAATACTTTGGGTGACCTTTTTCTGCTCCCAGAGTCCTCTGTGTTTAGTCGGATCACAGTACTTACAAACTGGGCTTGTAATGGCCCATTTTCATGTCTGTCTACTCTACTAGACCATGTTCATTGGCAGAAATTGTGTTTTGTTTTGCTTTGTTTTCTTCACAATTGACTTCTGAGGGACTAGCATAGAATCTGACATATATTATGAGGTTCAGGGCAAAATAGCATCAGTGACTGGAAGAGCTTTAGCCAAAGAAGATAAAAGAGCAGCTCTAATTATATATGAGAATGTCCTCCTCATACCCATTTGCATGAACACTTCTAGAAAGTTTTACAAATAGATATGATTGTGGTCTTTTCTCTTGGCATGAAGAAGAGCTCTTTTCAACAGATCTGGGGAGCAATTTGTATAACTGACATTATGTAAGGCCCACACACATAAGGGCCCAGAGAACATTTGGGTTAAAGGTGATCTTATCTCATGGATAAGTTAGGTCTCCTGACCATTTAACTTGTTCCAGTTCCACCATGCCCTCTCCCAATACCGTTGTTGGCATCTATCTATCAGACCACTAGACAAATGCATATGTGTATGATCCCTGATTGAAGGCATAGTTTTACTTCTTTCCCAGGGGCTTCCTATGCTCCTGGCTAATTAAGACATAGAGTTCAGCCCCTATTCATGTACCACAAAATATCCTATTATATTCAAGGTGGCTTTATTTGCTCATCATATACGAAGACCTCTAGCGACATGGGGATTAACCCAGCCAGGATATCCTTTTTATTAATTCAACAAATGGGTTTCGAGCCCCTGTTATATGCCAGCCTCTGGGGATAGAGCAGGGAACAAGAGAAGCTAGGTAAATGTTCTCCTGACAATTAGAAACTAGGAGAGGAGGTAGGCACTGAGCAAGTAAAAGTGTTCATTGAAAGAGTATTGGGCTTTCCTGGTGGCGCAGTGGTTGAGAGTCCGCCTGCCGATGCGGGGGACACGGGTTCGTGCCCCGGTCCGGGAGAATCCCACATGCCGCGGAGCGGCTAGGCCCGTGAGCCACGGCCGCTGAGCCTGCGCGTCCGGAGCCTGTGCTCCGCAACGGGAGAGGCCACAACAGTGAGAGGCCCGCGTACCGCAAAAAAAAAAAAAAGAGTATTAACAGAGCACCACAGAAGCATATGTGGGGAGCTGGAGACGGCTTCTCTGAGGAAGTGATGTGTAGTCTGTGACAGATGAAAAGATGTGCACTAATTAAGGATTGAAGTTTATTCAAAAAGCCCTGTTTTCCACAAGTTTCATGGAGGAACCTTTACTCCTGCCACTGAGGCTGGCTGTGGAGTTGCCTTCTCTTGCTGGTCTCGTAGTCAGTGTTGGATCTTATTGTTGTCAGAGTGGTGGGAGCTGCTACAGTGCATCACTCTGAAAGCTCCAAAACTGTGCTAGGCTTCGAAGAAAACTCATTGAAAAGAAACTGCTATAGCAAAAATAGAGGTACTGCAATCCTAACTGCTACCAGCTACACTTAAGACAAGTCATCAGGCCCTGATGCCACCATAACTGTTGTCACTAGTACCACCTATGATATAGAGTTGCCTAAGGCATGGCCAATGCCATAGCACTGCGTTGAAGAGAACTCATTTCTCCTATGCCATGCCTATTTGTTCTGCTGCCCTTGTATCCCACAGATAGTATTATGTGAACTACCATCTAAGTTCTTTTCCTTTTAAATTGAAGACTTCCCTGAGACAACTAAGCTGTGGGCCCATGAGGATGCGGGCAGGTGCATAGAACAAATCTGCATAGTAGATGCCGTATTGTACTCAACATTGCTCTTCATTCAACCACAGAGCACTGTAATTATACAAAGATTTTGAGACTGACTTCCTTCACTTAGGATTTATAAGGATATTTACATTAGGCTCAAATAATGCAATGCTCCTGTGAGTTGCATAGGAAATATTTGATGCTGTAGTTGCCTTAGTACAAAGAAACATAATCAGAGCCATATCAATAAAGGAAACCTTGTTATTCAGTAGAATTGTGCTACATGGACATCTTCATTTAAATTTATATGATATACACCTTATAAGTACAAAGATTTTTAAAATAAGCAAGAAGCAAAGGTCATCCATTTGGGAACACCTTTAGAAGACACTTTTTTTGGTAAATACACCTGTTTTTCCACTTCACTGATTCAGCCTATGAAATGGTGAGTCATTTATTAATTATTTTAAAGAGATTTTGATATACTAATCAGCTAAGTATGTCTGACGTCAGTGTAATTATTATTTAGAAACATTCAGATCTGATTGGCTCATTGAAAATTTTGTCACACAAATCTGAAATGACAAATTCATTACTTAAAGTATTTATCCCTAAATTTTTGTGTACATTAATGTCATTATATCACTTCCTCTCTAGAATAGTAAAATGGATAGTTACTATTTTTGCACTTCTTAAACATTATCTCTTATGTAGCATGCTTTACATACTTTTTTACTGCCTCTCCTGAGGTGGAACATATTTTCTGGGGAAGAGTCAAGATTTTGCTTTTTCTGGTGAACTCTTGTCATAAAAGAAAATCATGTATCATGATGGAAGAGATTACAGTATTCCTAATCCAAACCTCTATTTTGAGGAAGCCCAGGTCACTGTCAGATGGACTATATATACAGTTTCTTGATTAAACCAAAGCAATGGATAAGCTGGATAATTGCTAAGGGTATTGACTTTCTATCTCACAAACTTATGGATCTCCAAAATTGCCATGCCAGAACTCTATATTTGCTCAGTCTGCCCCTACTGCACTCTTGCATTGCCCATTGTAAAGGTTCTTTTTGGATTGGATAACATTGGATGAGATTGGATGAGGTCCAGAAGATTGGATAAAAAGAGTTTATGGATATACCCTACTGGAACTCCTACCTCAAATGCTATCAAATATAAGTTCTAATAACTTTCTTTCTTTGATAAATTTTATATACTAATTACTTTGAATCATTTTTCTAGTTGGTGTGTTTTGGACTATTTGCAGCTATTTCACAATATAATCAATTCCAGACTTTTCACCACTTGATTTCTAAACCCTTTATTCTTCAGCTTTTAAGTGAAACAATCAATAAAAATCAAAACCCACATTTTGATGTCATCTGAGTTTTTTGTGTTAGATAATACTGTCAATGCTGTTAGGAAAAATGATGAGTTTTTTTTTTTTTTTAACATCTTTATTGGAGTATAATTGCCTTAAAATGGTGTGTTAGTTTCTGCTTTATAACAAAGTGAATCAGCTCTACATACACATATATCCCCATGTCTCTTCCCTCTTGCATGTCCCTCCCTCCCACCCTCCCTATCCCACCCCTCTAGGTGGTCACAAAGCACTGAGCTGATCTCCCTGTGCTACGCAGCTGCTTCCCACTAGCTATCAGTTTTGTATTTGGTAGTGTATATATGTATATGCCACTCTCTCACTTTGTCCCAGCTTACCCTTCCCCCTCCCTGTGCCCTCAAGTCCATTCTCTAGTAGACCTGCATCTTTATTCCCATCCTGCCCCTAGGTATTTCATGACCTTTTTTTTTTTTTTCAATTCCATATATATGTGTTAGCATACGGTATTTGTTTTTCTCTTTTCTGACTGACTTCACTCTGTATGACAGATTCTAGGTCCATCGACCTCACTACAAATAACTCAATTTCATTTCTTTCTATGGCTGAGTAATATTCCATTGTCTATACGTGCCACTTCTTCTTTATCCATTCGTCTGTTGATGGACACTTAGGTTGCTTCCATGTCCTGGCTATTGTAAATAGAGCTTCAATGAACGTTGTGGTACATGACCCTTTTTGAATTACGGTTTTCTCAGGGTATATGCCCAGTAGTGGGATTGCTGGGTCGTATGGTAGTTCTATTTTTATGTTTTTAAAGAACCTCCATACTATTCTCCATAGTGGCTATATCAATTTACATTCCCACCAACAGTGCAAGAGGGTTCCCTTTTCTCCACACCCTCTCCAGCATTTATTGTTTGTAGATTTTCTGATTATGGCCATTCTGACGGGTGTGAGGTGATATCTCATTGTAGTTTTGATTTGGATTTCTCTAATGATTACTGATGTTGAACATTCTTTCATGTGTATGTTGGCAATCTGTATATCTTTAGAGAAATGTCTATTTAGGTCTTGAGCCCGTTTTTGGATTGGGTTGTTTGTTTTTTTTGATATTGAGCTGCATGAGCTGCATGTAAATTTTGGAGATTAATCCTTTGTCACTTGGTTCAAATGCAAATATTTTTTCCCATTCTGTGGGTTGCTTTTTCGTCTCGTTTATGGTTTCCCTTGCTGTGCAAAAACTTTTAAGTTTCATTAGGTCCCATTTGTTTATTTTTGTTTTTATTTCCATTGCTCTAGGAGGTGGGTCAAAAAGGATCTTACTGTGATTTATGTCATAGAGTGTTCTGCCTATGTTTTCCTCTAAGAGTTTGATACTGTCAGGCCTTACATTTAGGTCTCGAATCCATTTTGAGTTTATTTTTGTGTTTGGTCTTAGAGAGTGTTCTAATTTCATTCTTTTACATGTAGCTGTCCAGTTTTGCCAGCACCACTTATTGAAGAGGCTGTCTTTTCTCCATTGTATATTCTTGCCTCTTTTATCAAAAATAAAGTGACCATGGGTTTATCTCTGGGCTTTCTATCCTGCTCCATTGATCTATATTTCTGTTTTTGTGCCATTACTATACTGTCTTGATTACTGTAGCTTTGTAGTATAGTCTGAAGTCAGGGAGCCTGATTCCGCCAGCTCCATTTCTCTTCCTCAGGATTCCTTTGGATATTCGGGGTCTTCTGTGTTTCCATACAAATTGTGAAATTTTTTGTTCTAGTTCTGTGAAAAATGCCAGTGGTAGTTTGATAGGGATTGCATTGAATCTGTAGATTGCTTTGGGTAGTATATTCATTTTCACAATGTTGATTCTTCCAACCCAAGAACATGGTATATCTCTCCATCTATTTGTATCATCTTTAATTTCTTTCATCAGTGTCTTATATTTTTCTGCATGCGGGTCTTTTTTGTCCTTAGGTAGGTTTATTCCTAGGTATTTTATTCTTTTTGTTACAGTGGTAAATGGGAGTGTTTCCTTAAATTCTCTTTCATGTTTTTCATCATTAGTGTATAGGAATGCAAGAGATTTCTGTACATTAATTTTGTATCCTGCTACATTACCAAATTCATTGATTAACTCTAGTAGTTTTCTGGTAGCATCTGTAGGATTCTCTATGTATAGTACCATGTCATCTGCAAAGAGTGACAGTTTTAATTCTTCTTTTCAGATTTGGATTCCTTTTGTTTCTTTTTCTTCTCTGAGTGCTCTGGCTAAAACTTCCAAACTATGTTGAATAATAGTGGTGAGAGTGGGCAACCTTGTCTTGTTCCTGATATTAGTGGAAAGGTTTCAGTTTTTCACCATTAAGGATGATGTTTGTTTTGGGTTTGTCATATATGGCCTTTATTATGTTGAGGTAAGTTCCCTCTGTGCCTACTTTCTGGAAGGTTTTATCATAAATGGGTGTTGAATTTTGTCAAAAGCATTTTCTGCATCTATTGAGATGATCGTATGATTATTATTCTTCAGTTTCTTAATATGGTGTATCACATTGATTGATTTGGGTATATTGAAGAATCCTTGCATCCCTGGGATAAACTCCAGTGGATCATGGTGTATGATCCTTTTAATGTGCTGTTGGGTTCTGTTTGCTAGTATTTTGTTGAGGATTTTTGCATCTATGTTCATCAGTGATGTTGGCCTGTAGTTTTCATTTTTTGTGACATCTTTCTCTTGTTTTGGTATCAGGGTGATGGGGGCCTTGTAGAATGAGTTTGGGAGTGTTCCTCCCTCTGCTATATTTTGGTAGAGTTTGAGAAGGACAGGTATTACCTCTTCTCTAAATGTTTGATAGAATTTACCTGTGAAGCCATCTTGTCCTAGACTTTTGTTCGTTGGAAGATTTTTTTTTTTTGCAGTACGCGGGCCTCCCACTGTTGTGGCCTCTCCCATTGTGGAGCACAGACTCCGGACGCACAACTCAGTAGCCATGTCTCACGGGCCCAGCCGCTCCGCGGCATGTGGGATCTTCCCAGATCGGGGCACGAACCCGCATCCCCTGCATCGGCAGGCGGAGTCTCAACCACTGCGCCACCAGGGAAGCCCTCGTTGGAAGATTTTTAATCACAGTTTCAATTTCAGTCCTTTTGATTGGTCTGTTTATATTTTCTGTTTCTTCCTGGTTCAGTCTCAGAAGGTTGTGCTTTTCTAAGAATATGTCCATTTCTTCCAGGTTGTCCATTTTATTGGCATAGAGTTGCTTGTAGTAATCTCTCATGATCTTTTGTATTTCTGCAGTGTCTGTTGTTACCTCTCCTTTTTCATTTCTATTTCTATTGATTTGAGTCTTCTCCCATTTTTCTTGATGAGTCTGGCTAATGGTTTATCAGTTTTGTTTATCTTCTCAAGGAACCAGCTTTCAGTTTTATTGATCTTTGCTAATGTTTCCTTCATTTCTTTTATTATTGATCTGATCTTTATGATTTCTTTCCGTCTGTTAACTTTGGGGTTTTTTGTCTTCTTTCTCTAATTGCTTTAGGTGTAAGGTTAGGTTTTTTATTTGAGATGTTTCTTGTTTCTGAAGGTAGGATTATATTGCTATAAACTTCCCTCTTAGAACTGCTTTTGCTGCAACTCATAGGTTTTGGGTCGTCATGTTTTCATTGTCATTTGTTTCTAGCAATTTTTGATTTCCTCTTTGGTTTCTTCAGAGATCTCTTGGTTATTAAGTAGTGTATCGTTTAGCCTGCATGTGCTTTTATTTTTTACAGATTTTTCCAGTAATTGACATCTTGTCTCATAGCGTCGATGTTGGAAAAGATACTTGATACAATTTCAATTTTCTTAAATTTAGCAAGGCTTGATTTGTGACCCAAGATATGATCTATCCTGGAGTATGTTCCATGAGCACTTGAGAAGAAAGTGTAATCTGTTGTTTTTGGATGAAATGTCCTATAAATATCAATTAATTCCATCTTGTTTAATGTATCATTTAAAGCTTGTGTTTCCTTGTTTATTTTCATTTTGGATGATCTGTGCATTGGTGAAAGTGGGGTGTTAAAGTCCCCTACTATGATTGTGTTACTGTCGATTTCTCCTTCTATGGCTGTTAGCATTTGCCTTATGTATTGAGGTGCTTCTATGTTGGGTGCATAAATATTTACAATTGTTCTATTTTCTTCTTGGATTGATCCCTTGATCATTATGCCGTGTCTTTCTTTGTCTCGTAATAGTCTTTGTTTTAAAGTCTATTTTGTCTAATATGAGAATTGCTACTCCAGCTTTCTTTTGATTTCCATTTGCATGGAATATCTTTTTCCATCCCCTCACTTTCAGTCTTTATGTGTCCCTAGGTCTGAAGTGGGTCTCTTGTAGACAGCATATATATGGGTCTTGTTTTTGTATCCATTCAGCCAGTCTATGTCTTTTGGTTGGAGCATTTAATCCATTTGCATTTAAGGTAATTATTGATATGTATGCTCCTATTACCATTTTCTTAATTGTTTTGGGTTTGTTCCTGTAGGTCTTCTCCTTCTCTTGTGTTTCCTGCCTAGAGAAGTTCCTTTAGCATTTGTTGTAAAGCTGGTTTGATGGTGCTGAATTCTCTTAGCTTTTGCTTGTTTGTGAAGATTTTAATTTCTGCATTGAATCTGAATGAGATTCTTCCTGGTTAGAGTGATCTTGGTTTTAGGTTTTCCCTTTCATCATTTAAGTATGTCCTGCCTCTCTCTTCTGGCTTGCAGAGTTTCTGCTGAAAGATCAGCTGTTAACCTTATGGGGATTCCCTTGTATGTTATTTGTTGTTTTTCCCTTGCTGCTTTTAATATTTTTTTCTCTGTCTTTAATTTTTGATAGTTTGATTAATATATGTCTTTGCATGTTTCTCATTGGATTTATCCTGTATGGGACTCTTTGCGCTTCCTGGACTTAACTATTTCCTTTCCCGTATTAAGGAACTTTTCAACTATAATCTCTTCAAATATTTTCTCAGTCCCTTTCTTTTTCTCTTCTTCTTCTGGGACCCCCATAATTTGAATGTTGGTGTGTTTACTGTTGTCCCTGAGATTTCTGAGACTGTCCTCAATTCTTTTCATTCTTTTTCCTTTATTTGCTCTGCAGTAGTTATTTCCACTATTTTATCTTCCAGGTTGCTTTTCTGTTCTTCTGCCTCTGTTATTCTGCTATTGTTTCCTTGTAGAGAATATTTAATTCATTTATTGTGTTGTTCATCATTGTTTGTTTGCTCTTTAGTTTTTCCAGGTTCTTGTTAAACGTTTCTTATATTTTCTCCATTCTATTTCCCAGATTTTGGATCATCTTTACTATCATTTTTCTGAATTCTTTTTCTGGTAGACTGCCTATTTCCTCTTCATTTGTTTGGTCTGGTGAGCTTTTACCTTGGTCCTTCATCTGCTGTACGTTTCTCTGTCTTCTCATTTTGCTTAACTTACTGTGTTTGTGGTCTCCATTTCGCAGCCTGCAGGTTCATAGTGCCCATTATTTTTGGTGTCTGCCCCCAGTGACTAAGGTTGGTTCCGTGGGCTGTGTGGGCTTCCTGGAGGAGGGGACTAATGCCTGTGTTCTGGTGGATGAGGCTGGATCTTGTCTTTCTGGTGGGCAGGTCCACATCCGGTGGTGGGGTTTGCGGTGTCTATGACCTTATTATGATTTTAAGCAGTCTCTCTGCTAATGGGTGGGATTGTGTTCCTGTCTTGATAGTTGTTTGGCATAGGGTGTCCAGCACTGTAGCTTGCTGCCCATTGAGTGGAGCTGGGTCTTGGCGTTGAGATGGAGATCTCTTGGGGGTTTTCGCCATTTGATATTATGTGGAGCTGGGAGGTCTCTCATGGACCAATGTCCTGAACTCAGCTCTCCCACCTCAGAGGTACAGGCCTGACGCCCGGCTAGAGCACCAAGACCCTGTCATCCACATGACTCAGAATAAAAGGGAGAAAAAAGAAAGAGAGAAAGAAAGAAAGAAAAAATAAAATAAAATAATTAAAATAAAAATAATTATTAAAAATTTTTTAAATGAAAAAGTAATACAAAAAAGAAAGGAAGAAGACAGCAGCCATACCAAAAAACAAATCCACCAATGGTAACAAGCTGTAACAACTATACTAAAAAAGAAAAAAAAAACAGCGGGGACACAGAACCGCAGGACAAATAGTAAATGCAAAGCTATACAGACATAATCACACACAGAGGCATACACATACACACTCACAAAAAGAGAAAAAGGAAAAAAATATATATATCGTTGCTCCCAAAATCCACCTCCTCAATTTGGGATGATTCGTTGTCTATTCAGGTATTCCCCAGATGCAGGTACATCAAATTGATTGTGGAGATTTAATCTTCTGCTCCTAATGCTGCTGAGAGAGATCTCCCTTTCTCTTCTTTGTTTGCACAGCTCCTGGGGTTCAGCTTTGGATTTGGCCCCGCCTCTGCGTGTAGGTCACCTGAGGGCATCTCTTCCCGCTAAGACAGGACAGAGTTAAAGGAGCAGCTGATTCGAGGGCTCTGGCTCAGTTAGGCCGGGAGGAGGGAGGGGTACAGATGCGGGGTGAGCCTGCGGCGGCAGAGGCCAGCATGATGTTGCACCAGCCTGAGGCGCGCTGTGCGTTCTCCCGGGGAAGTTGTCCCTGGATCATGGGACCCTGGCAGTGGCGGGCTGCACAGGCTCCCAGGAGGGCAGGTGTGGAGAGTGACCTGTGCTCGCACACAGGCTTCTTGGTGGCAGCAGCAGCAGCCTTAGCGTCTCATGCCCGTCTCTGGGGGTCTGCGCTGATAGCCGCTGCTTGTGCCCATCTCTGGAGTTCATTTAGGTGGCACTCTTAATCCCCTCTCCTCGCGCACTAGGAAACAAAGAGGGAAGAAAATGTCTCTTGCCTCTTCGGTAGGTCCAGACCTTTTTCTGGACTCCCTCCCAGCTAGCCGTGGTGCACTAGCCCCTTCAGGCTGTGTTCACACAGCCAACCCCAGTCCTCTCCCTGGGATCCGACCTCCGAAGCCTGTGCCTCAGCTCCAAGCCCCCACCTGCCACAGCGGGTGAGCAGACAAACCTCTCGGGCTGGTGAGTGCTGGTTGACACCAATCCTCTGTGTGGGAATCTCTCCGCTTTGCCCTCTACACCCCTGTCTGTGGCTGCGCTCTCCTCCGCAGCTCCGAAGCTTCCTCCCTCCGCCACCCGCAGTCGCTGCCCGCGAAGGGGCTTCCTAGTGTGTGGACACGTTTCCTCCTTCACAGCTCCCTCCCACTGGTGCAGGTCCTGTCCCTATTGTTTTGTCTCTGTTTTTTCTTTTGCCCTACCCAGGTACGTGGGGAGTTTCTTGCCTTTTGGGAGGTCTGAGTTCTTCTGCCAACATTCAGTAGGTGTTCTGTATGAGTTGTTCCACATATAGATGTATTTCTGATGTATTTGTGGGGAGGAAGGTGATCTCCACTTATTACTCTTCTGCCATCTTGAAGCTCCTCTTACCTTTAACTCTTTAAATGAATCAAAATAATGTGTTTCAATGAGGTGACAGTGAATTAAAAGCAAAGGTATTGATTTTATCTTTTCAAAATGCTTAAAAGTTGAAGTATAAGGGAGCAAATGATAAAATCATAGTTAATTTTATCAAAAGGAAACTGGTTGTCTATCTTAATCAAAACTCTTGTGATTAAGCCACTCAAGTTTGCTCAAAGAAGAAGGAAACAAAGAAGTAGGAGGAGAATTAAAAAGAGGAAGGACTAGGCTTCCCTGGTGGCGCAGCGGTTGAGAGTCCATCTCCCGATGCAGAGGACACGGGTTCGTGCCCCGGTCCAGGAAGATCCCACATGTCATGGAGCGGCTGGGCCTGTGAGCCATGGCCGCTGAGCCTGCGCATCCAGAGCCTGTGCTCTGCAACAGGAGAGGCCAGAACAGTGAGAGGCCCGTGTACCGCAAAAAAAAAAAAAAAAAAAAAAAAAGAGGAAGGACTTCAGAATAAGCTTTCTGAGATGTTTCATGGAATCTGAAGAAAGACATGTATCCAAACCACCTCAGGAACTGAATCTGGTTATTATTGATTCTGTTTTTACTAAATGTAATCATTAATTGCAATTAAAATTACTAATTTTTAGGATTTTAGTTTCTCCCATCTTTGTGAGTCTTGCTTTTTATTACATTTTGATTTATTCTTGTCTCCTTTTTCTCTGAAGCCAGCTTTCTCTCCATTTCCAAGAAGACTTACAGAGGCTATTGACTTTGAAACCAACCTGCAGATCCCTAAGAGAGAAAGACATGGTGAATTCAGCCTGTATTGGGTGCCCATCTCTGGGCCAATCAGCAATGACCAGAGGTAGGTTTCACATAGTGCCAACATGACTGGAAGTGGTCTAACACTATGGGATGGGAGGGAAATTTTCAGAAAAATAAAATAGACCATAGGTTGAGCAAACATCACAAGATTTCTTTTCTATTAATATATCAACTTTCAGGATAAAATAACTATTTGTGTTAATGACACTCTGCAAATGATAGTTATATTTGAGACCTCTGTTAAGAAAATGATTTGATCACAATGGAGAGAAAACATCTTATATCTTGACTATGACTAATTATGATCTGGGTAAGTCCTGTTTGGTTTCTTTATGATAAAATTTGGAAGATTCTTTAGTGGCCATTGTATTAGTCAGAGTTCTAAAGAGAACCAAGAAGAAATGGGATGGAGAAAGGGAGAGGCAGAGAGAGAAACAGAGAAAGGGATTGATTTGAAAGAATTGTCTCGTGCCATTGTTAGGGCTGGTAGGTGGCAAGTTGAAAATCCTTAGGGCAAGCTGGCTGGTTGGTGATTCAGGAAATAGTTGATGTTACAGTCTTGAGTCCAAAGGATGGAAACTCAGGAAGAATTTTTATTTTGGCATTCGGAAGCAAGATTCCTTCTTCTTCAGGAAACCTCAGTTTTTTTCACTTAAGTGCTTCATTTATTAGATGAGGCTCACCCACATTATGGAGGATAATCTGCTTTACCTAAAATCAACTGATTATAGATATTATTCACATCTTAAAAAATGCCTTTACAGAAAAATCTAGATTAGTGTTTGACCAAACAACTGGTCACCATGGTCTAGCCAAGTGGGCACATAAAATTAACCATCACAGCCATCAGACTTCCTTGTTTTTCTGTATTAATGCTGAGCTTCTAAATTCTCTCAGGAGAGTCTGCTTTTGTTGTTTCTTTACCTTCTTGGGATAATATTTCTTAATCTTGGATAATTCAGTCTGTTTTCATATTGTTATTTAGGAATGACAAACCTAACAAAATGCACTTGTGTATATATTTTTGTACTTATTTTTAAAAATTTCAAATGCTGTCTTCATCATTTGCAAACTGTTCTCATATTCTTGCAACAGATAAAATTTGCATCATTATGATGTATGTGACAATGGTTAAGGAAGAAAAGATGTCTTAGGATTGCAATAAATTAAATACTTTCTCCTTTCATTGCTACAACTAGCCAAGCCAAAAATAGGGGAAACATCTCAAACTGCAGGGGTTATTGAGAATAAATTCTCACATAAGTCAAATGAGATTGCATAAATAAGGTGAAAGGTCACAGGAGATCTGGAACTATTAGGAAAAAATATTACAACTACTGTGGAGAGACTAAGGACATCAACAAGCTAGAAAAGCAGAATGACACTATAACTGAGAAATAAAGGGAATCTAGAACAGTTAGCATGAGCAGAGGGTTATAGGTTCATGTTGTTGAAGTCCATTAAAGAAATTCAAAGGTTAAGCAAGAACTAGGTTCTTACAAGATGAGGATTCAAGTACAATCTCTGGTTTTTTTAATTGTTAATTTAAAAATGCAAATTAATCTCAATTTCAGTCACTTTCTTCAAATGGTTTATATTGGGCAATGTTTGGAGTCGTACTAATGAAAAATAAAGATGGGATATTGAGTCCTGAATTTGGATGTATTATCATAAATCAATTACATGAAATCAGCATTTCATCAAGTACATGAAATGTTCTTATCTATAAAATAGAGTTCTTTTAGTTTCGTTAAAGGGAATGAATAAAGTGTTATAAAGTTCTCAAGCCTAGGTTCCTTCATGTTTTTTAGAAGGACATGCTTCTATTTGTTGTCACCATTATAAATGTATGCTGCCATTTAACACATGCTCAATTTAACTGAACTGTGTAACCCAGAATGAGGGCACTTGTACTCATGCTACAGGACAGAAAGTCTGGAGCTGGGATACAGAAAGATACAATTCATTTATTACAATATCCAAAGTATTCATTTTTTAAAAAAGGTTATTTTAAGTTGGTTTTTACTGCATTATACTTATATGAAATTTCTGGTAACTCTGTCTCGTGGTTCCATCTCTATACTCCAACATGAGGCAAAAAAGGAAATAAAAAAAAAAGACTATACATTTGAAAATTTCCTATGTGTACACCAGGGGAGATCAAGCTCTATGGGCAGATAACCGTGTTGCACATTTAATAAACTGTGAACACAGGACACACATGAATAGAGTTTCCTGTACTAATCAAATAAAAGACATAAAATGTTAAGGAAACATTAGTCTACATAATCATTATTCTATAGCGTAGTAAGTAGGTGTAAAATTGTAAGCAACTCACATGAAAGTCAATGATCAAAATGCCTTTTTGTGAGTTTGAGTTCATACAGTGTCACTCCCTTTTCACAGTGACCTGGTGAGAAGCTGTTCAAACGGTGTTGGGAGTTTTGGTGGTTCATGTGATAAGAACAATTCCTAGTTCATATCAGCTGAAGAAAAGGAAAGGAGATTCAACTTCAGTTCTCACACAAAGTAAAACATTATACTCTGGAGTCTCCTCTATGTTTGTTTCCCCATTAATGTCCTTCATCAAACCATCAAACCAATATTTTTACAACTCCCCAAATGCTACATGTTTCAAGGGAGGAATCAAAGGGCAGACTTGTACCACAGAATCAGAATGATGCATTGGGCCAGTGTCTTAAGAATGGGGGAATTATGCTGGGTAGGCAGAAGGTGAAATTTTAGGCCAAGAGCCAAGGGTGGGCCTTAAAAGGGAAAGAGACGGCCTAGAAAATGCTCTGGGGATGGATTTGAGTAGGGTAGGAGCTGGAGGAAGAATGTGCAGTAGGTAGCACAGTATGCTCAGGTAGCATATAGATTCTGAGGCAGTTAGATTAAAAATGCTTTGACACTAATATCTCAGTTCCTTTGATTTTAAAGGAAACAATCTTGGCAAACAGTGTCAGAGACTGGGATGAATACTGGGGACCACTGATAGTGCTTCCATACATATCCAGAGATATACAGCAAACAGAAGGAATAGATACCTACAGTAGGAGAGGGTAAATAAGAAGGATTCTGAGATGAAAGAAAAATAAAAGAGGGTGATTTGCAGAGACTAGAGATGAAAGGGACAATCAACTGGGGAGTACTCAACTCTTAATACCTGGGTCCCCAAAACAGGAAAGCTAAATAGCCTCTGTGTTTTCTTGGCATACAGTTATAATTCTATGCAAAAGGAATAAAATTGGGTTAACATTATCTTGAATTTTTTGTTTTTGTTTTTGTTTTGCGGTATGTGGGCCTCTCACTGTTGCGGCCTCTCCCGTTGCGGAGCACAGGCTCCGGCTCCGGACGTGCAGGCTCAACAGCCATGGCTCACGGGCCCAGCCGCTCCGCGGCATGTGGGATCTTCCCGGACCAAGGCACGAACCCATGTCCCCTGCGTTGGCAGGCGGACTCTCAACCACTGTGCCACCAGGGAAGCCCTATCTTGATTTTTTTAACAAGGACTTTATAATACATGGCTTAAATCAGCAGGATTATAGGCCTGGTTGAGAGCCTTGAAATTTGTGTGTGGTTTTTTTTTTTCTTTTTTTTTCTGAAATATAGACCTGAGAAAAGGGGGGAAAAAGTGGACTGGGTTCAGAGCGTGCAGTGTTTAGGAGGCAATGGCTGTGGGTTGGAAGATAATGAGAGCAAAAGGCCAAAGCCGAGGAGAAGAGAAATTGCCCAACTTCTTCCAGGGAATGTGGATGAAACCAGACTGACACAGTGGTAAGAAAATTTGGAGGAGGCAAATCTGTGCCATTCTAGCCCTTTCCACATGCACATTAAATGTTACCACTGAGGATTCTTGCCTACTGAGAAAACATTCATCTTTTAAATCTGAGTTGCAAACTGCTGTATCATGCTTGATTTTTTTTTAAATTTTTATCTTATATTGGAGTATAATTGATTTACATGTTGTGTTAGTTTCAGGTGTACAGCAAAGTGATTCAGTTATACATATACATATATCCATTATTTTTCAGATTCTTTCCCAATATTACAGAATATTGAGCAGAATATTGAGTATAGTTGTGCTATACAGTAGGTCCTTGTTTATTATCTATTTTATATACAGTGGTGTGTATATATTTATCCCAAACTCCTAATTTATACCCCCCACCTTTACCCTTTGGTAACTATAATAAGTTTGTTTTCTATGTCCGTGAGTCTGTTTCTGTTTTGTAAATAAGTTCATTTGTATCATTTTTTTTAGATTCCACATATAAATGATATCATATGATATTTGTCTTTGTCTGACTTACTTCACTTAGTATGATTATCTCTAAGTCCGACCATGTTGCTTAAATAATGTTTGCAAAAGGGATGGTCACTGTGTTTTAATTTCATTCCTGTCTTCATAATGAGATTGAGCATACCTTCTTATACTTTGGGTTTCCCCTTTGGTGCCTGTTAACATCCATGTTAGGCTTCCTGTCTCTTTCATTCACCTGGGTTCTTTACATATTCTAAGGTTAATCACTAGTTTTTGTTTTAGCTGTAATAATTTCCTCTCAGTCTGTCAAGTGTCTGCAGACTTTGCACATTGTATCCCCTAATGCCTTTCTTTTCTCCTTTTTACCATTCCAGATTCTCATCCTGTATTAAGGAAGGCCTAACTCAATTACACTCTTTGTCATTAAACATGTTTTTACTACTCAAATATCATGAACTCCTCTATCATTTATTATCTCTACATCACATATCACTTCTATTCCTTGGAGTGTTAGAGATATTTCTGTAACATGAACTCAGTATTACAGATTGTACTGAATACATTTGCATATTTTATGATGCCAGTTGTGCCTAACACAGTGTTTAGGAAACAGCTGTCTATTGATTAAATGTATTTGCCTAGGTCTTTAAAAAGTGGTTGCCATCGTGTATTATGCATTATGTGTTAGGTGATTCATTTATCAGCACATTTTATTTGGTTATAAAGTCTCAACAGGTTTTATTATATTTTCACAATCAATGTAGTGATAAAACCTAATAGAAAAGACTAAACAAATGTTCTTGTTAGTAAAGCTTATGTACTTAGGCTAAATGCACTGGAATGTTCTTACTCCTATTACATCAAAAGTATTGATTTACCTTGAACTTTTTGTTTTGCTTGCTAACTAGATGTTTAGCTTAAATTATCCATAAACATTACTGTTAATTTTATAAAGAACGTCTTGTAATACAGTGATGCACTTTTAAAACATTTCCTCATACACATACATCCCACAGCATACAATGGCATTCTAATTGGTTTCTATAGAGTTCATTCCCATGGTTACTCTTGTGCTGATCATTATTGTGGTGGAAGCACCAAACAAGTGATTATTGTTTTTGTGATTTGAGGGTGGGAGATATTTTAATGTTGTCTTAATTGAAAGAAAGCCTGCATACAAAGAATGAAAACATAGAAATGGAATTAGTATTATGCCCTCTTCCCCCAATCCTTCATTCTTCAACCTTGGGGTCTGGCCATAGAGAGGATTGGTTAAGGGATTGACAATGGATATCATAGATGTGGTATTGATAATATTTTTAAACCAGAGCTTGACCATGGCTGAGTTACTTGATCTAATAGTATGGGTAGATTTCTCAATTTAAAGAGGGAGTTGTCAAAAACAAACTCACCATAAAAGATTATCTGGATGAGTAAATCGCCTTAGAGCATCCCCCTCTTGGCTCTAAGACCAGCTTCAGACCAGTGCTTATCCTTTCTGTCTCCTGTCTCGTAAGACCTACTCAAAGACTGTTTGGAGCAGAGGGGTGTTTAATTATTATTCATCTTGCTGAGGCTTTGCATTACTTGCCTTGCTGAAGCTGACAAAGTTTAGTAGTACTTGGAAAATAAGAGACCTTAAAGGCTATATCACAAGGCTTAGTATAACATTTGTTTAAATTTAGCAGACACTTTGAGCCAATTAATACTCAATGCCTACGCGTAAATATATCCAATATTATTTCTTTTCAAAAGCGCCCACATACACGTATCTTGCAGTAACCTTTCCTTTCTTGGTTCAACATCTGCTTTCATTCATCTTCCAGAAGGGACAGTGACAAAAAGTACTTTCTCGATTTCCTAGACAACATTGATAAGGCAGCATTTTTAAATGAACATATGCATACAATGTTTTTCAAATGTCAAAGTCAAGGAGCTGTTTTTCTAAATATTGAATGACAAATGTACAGTCTCTCTGCAAGGATAAGACATTTAAACTTTCTTAACTTGTTTATTTCAATCCTCTAATCTTGCTTGTTTTCCTTTTTGAAATATTTATTTATTTATTTATTTAATTTATTTATTTGGCTGTGCCCGGTCTTAGTCATGGCATGTGGGCTCTTAGTTGTGGCATGTGAGATCTAGTTCCCTGACCAGGGATCAAACCCGGGCCCCCTGCATTGGGAGCACAAACTCTTAACCACTGGACCACCAGGGAAGTCCCTTTTTTAAAAATACTTCTTTTGCAGAGAGCTAGTGGTTTTGAACATATATATATTTAAATTAAAATTTAAATATGTATTTATTTATTTACATAGCTTCAACTTGAAGAGTTATATATAAAGACTGTCATAGCTTCAGAGTGATTAATTTAAAACTGAGCTGTGGGGCATAAATAACATTCAAATTTTATCCACAAAGAACTATCAGAGACATTTATTTTTCTCAGTATCATGGATCTGTCTCTCTGCAGGGCACCAGCAAATTCTCCAGACATCCCTCAAAATACACAGGTGGACTGGATGTCAAATCATAGACTTTTACTTTAAAAATGTCTCTGTTAAAACACTTTATCAGAGTCTACTCTTGTTATCAGATTTCATCAAAGCTCTCTAACAATCTTTCTACTCAATTGTGTTCCCTTTCTCCAATTCATTCTGTGTAAGTTTAAAATGCTTAACTGATAGATAAGGCTTTAAACCAATCCATGTATCATAAAAAGAGTACCATTTAATTTACACGGCTTCTAAAAATATAAGGACCATAAATCGCCTCTCGAATGATTCTAAAATGTGAATAAGACTTGTGCTCGGTGATTTTTTTAAATTCTATTTATTTTGCAATCTTTAATAATAATAAAACTCATTAAAAATTACAATCTCATAATTTTAATACATCTACTTTATTTTAATTTTGCATGTTTTCTTTCAGTTTCCACTAATATCCATGGTTTACACAAAGATATTTATATAACAAATGAAACTTTATATTTTATTCTTTTTAGTTTAATATTTCTATATCAGATTGCCTTACTTTGATGGCATACAACTTTCCAAAAGGAGATTTTTAATTTTTGTAAAATATTCTATAGAGTTGATAGAACTCAATGAATTAATTAATCTCCTTTTTTTGGAATATTTAGATTGTTTCCAATTTTTGTTTATTTATGCCAATAGAATTATACATCATTTGTTTATTTTTCTTAAGGTAATTTTTCTGTGTCTAGGTGCTGAGATTATGAATTCTACCTTTTTTTTTTTTTGAAAAGTACTGACAAATTGCTTTCTAGAAGGGGTATAACAAGTTATACTGCTACCAAAAAATATGCCTGTGTTCATGTGATAATATTCTTGCAACTCTGGATATTTTCAGAATATTTATTATTTTGGTATAATATAAATAATCCAATATCTCATTATTGGCTTCCTTGTGTTTTATTGATTTAATTATAGTAAAAATGCAGATATCCACTGACTCATATGTGGGCAACATATGTTTATTTCTTACCATTTAATTAGAGGAATAACTTCCTAAAATGATTAATACTTAGAGGAAATATTTTAAGTTACATTTCTGCTTACAGATACCTCTAGAGAAAAGGTACAGATTTGATTTTATAACTAGGCTTGTCTAACAACTGACTATATTTCCTCTTTTCTTAATATATGTAAAAGTGAAATAAAACTATGCATATGATATGAAGGCAATTCATCAAATCTCAGTACAGAGGGATATAGGGAGAAAGTAAACATAGTTTTCTGGCTAAACACCAGAGGCTCTGTCTAAAGAGTTTAATTACCAAAGAGGACCCATGAAAAGAATTATATCCCCAGCTTCACAAGCACCGTAATTATGATGAGAATTCAGTGTCTTTATTTTAACTTACCGTATTTGGTAAGCATGGTATCTTATTGAATCACATGCAGAAGCCTCCTTGAAAGGGAAAATGTGGTCATGGGCACTTCAGGCTAATGGGAAAAAGGATCCAGAGGAGGCAGTAGAACAAGGAGGTAATGAAAAAAGTGTTCCTAGGAAAAATTTGCTCTCAAATCTCTATGCATATGTTTCCTGAACCATCAAACAGAAATAATAGTAGCACCTATCTCATAATGTTATGATAATGTTGAAATGAGTTACTATGGGTAATGTACTCTAAACAGTTCCTACTACTCAATACCTGTAAGCTAGCTACCTAATTTTCAGGTCTCTAGGTCCTAGGAATTAAGGCATTTTCTTGTACCCCAACACATTTCTCATCTCCCTCACCTACAGTGACTACATGCTCTGGTTACATGAGACAGTTCTGGTTTATGACTACTTTGTTATTATAAATACTCCTTCTTTAATGTTCAAAAATCTCTCATTTTGTACAATGATTTGTATGATCGCCTCAGCCTTTTTATTTTTCCCCATAATACTTAGCACAATCTAATATACTGTATATTTATTCACATATATTTATTGTCTGCCTGTACTAGATATAAGCTCCATAGTAGAGAATTTTTCTTTTTAATAATTGTTTAGTGTTCAGAAAAATGTCTGATGAATGACAAAGGCTTCAAAAATATTAGTTGAATGAATGAACTAATAATCTTGATCATAGTGGAGCTATATTACAGAGAGCTTGGTGGTTTGGGAATACCCTTGCTGCAGCAAGCCTTGTGCGAGATTTGCCCAAGCCACTCAGGGTGCCAAAGTGGGGAAGGTGATGGAGGCGGTCTGATCAGCTGGAACCTGAGGGAGAATTGTCACGATCTCTAAAGCAATGAGAAGACAACTTCTCGAAATAGCTTTGACATTATCTCTATCTTCTTTAACTATTATTGTGACTGATATTCGCCTTCTATTTATTGTTAAAGTTGCCCTGATCATTTTTATTCCAACATACCTGGGGATTATAGCGAGATGTTAAGGTGGAATCACAACAAATAGTGTCGTTTGTACCAGGCAGCTCTTACTTTCCCCCCAAATTATCTCAAATATAGACTATATATCAGTCACAAAGATTGTACTATAAACAATGTATAACATGACACCTTGATGGGTCTTGAAAATAATAACAAAGCAACTCATAAATTATATTTTGTATTATTATCATAACTACAAAGCATTTATTGGGATGCTGTTGATAAAGTATGTTGATGAATTCTAGAAAGAGTTTGAGAAATAATTCTTGTTAATAGCTGAAGTGCTTGAAAATATTTAGATTAAAAATAGTGTATATAACTGAATGTAACAAACATAACATAACTCAACCTTTATTGAATGCATACTGTGTTCCAGTTACTAAGATAGACACTGGGAAGATACACTGCCATCAAAGAGTGACCAATCCAGCAGGTGAGAGAGACAGGTGTAACTTTTTTCCAATGTGATTGGTGCTATCATAAAATTATGCAGAGCATTATTGAAGGGGCAAATACAGATGTGCACTGTATGGTGATTGATCATTGTTTTGAGTTTCCACTAAGGAATGTTTTAGTCAGTGTACTAAATGGAAGGAGGTAGGGTTAGAGTTGGTCTCCCAAGCTTCCTTATGATAAAGGTTGTGATTGCTTTAATATAGTACCACAGGTATTAAAGAATCATCTTTTCTAGGAATTTGTATGGAAAAAATAAACCCATAATCTATTTGTACCAGGAGAAATTCAAATTAAATAGCATTTTAAATTCTCTTTCAGTCTTTTAGTTCTATAAAATACACCATTTGTCTCTAGGGTACACAGAGTTGTGAAGCTGTTTACCTAATATTCAGGGATAAGAGAGAAGTGTCTGCATATTTCTGTATGGAAGGCTTTACTGTTTTATAGACTTTCCGTTGCCTCAAAAGCAATGGCCTTTACAAGAGAACTTGGAAATAATCTTACTAATGTAGATTTCCTCTTAAACAGGATTACCTTTGCACTATATTAATACTCACATTTAGGCAGTGAAGTGGCCTTTGCATTTTCCTGGTATATCAGGGACAAGTTTAAGTTTTACTTTCTATGCAGTCTCTAAAAGAAAACACAGGGTTTCAACTTATATTTCTGAACACCAAAATAAACCCATCTTAGATAAATGAACAGTGTCACTGGCTGTAATTTACATCTCAATGTAAATATTTTCCTGCTTACTGTTGAAGCTTTAAGTTTAGGCTTTGAAAGAAGTGCTGTTCCTGTTATTACAAGCTATGTTTCTGACAGCTGTCGCATTAATGGCACCAGATTGCTTGCTTTAGTGTCTTCCTTTTTGGGGCTTATTTTGTCATCTTCCACCCCTTCTTTACCTGTTCTCAAACAGAATACATTCTAATGAGATTTAGAAAAGTTATAAGTATCCAGACTAAGAAGAGAACTTCCTTTTTCTGATTTAGGTGACAACATGCCCCAGAATTTACTTATGAAGTGAAGCCTGCACACCTTGGATATATTCTGTGGAGGCAGGAAGGTGGATAGAAAATTACTCTTTTCCAGATATTACATGCATGTTTAAAATATTTAAGGGTAGGGTTAAGCTGTCACAAGGGAGTGGACCAAGGCCAAAGGACAGTTGATTTTGTATTTTCCATACCCCTAAAGGTATGGGGTATGGAAAAACAAACTTAAATTACGTTTTAAACTTAAGAAGTATATAGAATAATATCTTATTATTGGTTTTAATATAATCTATTTATTGCAAGCAAGTTGTTTTATGCCATTTAGTGACTTTTGCTATATTATACCTCTTGAAATAGTTAATGGGCAAAACAGAGAATGTAGAAAGATGAAAGCTCATTCTTCAGAAGAGATTAGTTTCTGTGGAAGGATGTTAACAAATGGTGATGATGACACAGGTTTGAAGACTATCGTAAAGGCAGAAGATGATATTGAGTAACAACAAATATGAGAAGGAAAATAGATAAAAGCAAAATATATCATTTTTGGTTATGGGAGATAAGAGTTAGTTTAGAACCAGTGAGAACAGGAATGTCGTAGGAATGTTTCAAGAGAAAAAATGGTGACCATAAAACTGGTACCTCCATATCTTCAGGACGGGATAATATTCATGAAAGCTCTTTCAGTTGTATGGAAGAAAGTAAGTAGAGGGAGCCAGATTACTGTACTATAGTAATTATTTTTATTTAGACAAAAAGCTACATTTTTCTCTAAAGCTTACATTGTTGTGACACATGAAAGAAGATGATGGTTGAGAATTCTAGTGAGTTGGGTTTTTTTTTTCTTTATTAAATATGGCTTAAAAAGCCCTTTCCTGTTAAAGAAACTTCCGATAGCTTAGGCAGAACCACAGGGTACAAAAGGCTTCTACCATGACTTTTCTAGAAGCTTGAGCTGCAAACATGGGAAAAAAGGAGAAAATCAGATTACTCAATGTTTAAATGCATAAAAATTAGTAGGCACAAAGCTAAAGATATCATCACTAGATTATCAGATTCATGATCAACCATGATCAAAACTTGAAGACATAGATTAAAAGTTGGAAGACATTTTTCATTATTTCTAGATTCTTTTCACACTGGGGAAGGTAATACAATCTTCTTATTAGCAATTTGTATTTTGTTTCTTCGTAATTCAGTGACAACATCTTCTCTTAGTCTGATCTAATCACTTGTTATTTGCCAGTATACCACCTATCTGAGAGTGACCCTGACAGTTGTCACACAGGAAAACATTAGAGAAAAAAATAGGGCAGTTACAAGGAAGGGAAATGTTTCTTTTCTGAGTTTTCTGTCAACAAAATAAACATAAGAATTACGAATCAGAATGTGTCATGAGGCTTCTAAAAGATGAAAATGTTATCACGAATGCAATTTTAACTCTGCAACCACAAATCATTCTGATGATTAAGAGAAAGGTTAGTTTCCCAGAGAGAGCCATCTGACTGCACAAGCAGCTCTCAGATAAATTTGGGTTTTAAAATTTGGATTTTAAAAATCAAAGAAGGGATAAGCTTGCTGCTGGCCATCAGTGACCAAAAATAGAGATCTTTGACATTTTGCACCTATGCTTTTTTGGCCAATAAAAATAATCTTGAAACAAAAGAGGACATACTAAACCAAAGAGGATGGATGCTCAAGGGGAACGAATAAAGGAAAAGAACATTTACATGCTCTCTATGAGTTTAGGCTTGGGTTGCCCAACCTAGTTGAATTATATTCCGGGTCAGGAAATAATTTGTTCCCTTTATAATTTTTACCATTGTGAAAATTTAAAATGTTATGACGGGCTAACCAAGAGAAAATGAGTTTCATACCCAATGAGAATTTTAAGCAAGAGCTGGATACTGACTTGGAGACAGAGGAAACTCAGCATCAAAGGGTGGTTGGACTAGACTGTACTAAGGTACTTCTCTTCAACCCTAAAGCTCTAAGCAAAGAAGAATCTCTTGAACTCAACTCTCATCTAAAGAGTTTGACCTAATTCTTACAGGTTTTCTAAAAAAATTATTCTCTCCTACTGCTAATCCCCTTTAAGATATAAAATCGGGGCTTCCCTGGTGGCGCAGTGGTTGAGAGTCCGCCTGCCGATGCAGGGGACGTGGGTTCATGCCCCAGTCCGGGAGGATCCCGTGTGCTGTGGGGCGGCTGGGCCCGTGGGCCTGTGCGTCCGGAGCCTGTGCTCCGCGGCGGGAGAGGCCACGGCAGTGAGAGGCCCGCGTAACGCAAAAAAAAAAAAAAAAAAAAAAAAAAGATATAAAATCGTTTTGGTAGACTATAAATGTGAATTAACATTGTTGCTTTCTTAGGAGTTGTGCCCTGGTAAGAAAAATATGAATTTTGAGTTCTACCTGGTTTAAAATAGTAATTATGGGCATAGAATTTGTTTCATATGTTATTTGAGTTTATCTTGGTTCTGCCCTTCCCTAATTGTGTAGTTTTCAGCAAGCTACATAAATTTCTAAATTTCAATTTACTCATCTATTAAATAAGGATAATACTTTCCTCATAGGGTTGTTGTGAGGATTAAATGAAATAATGCATGAAGTAGTGGCTGGCACAAATAATGGTGTCAATAAATGTTGAGGTCTAATGGCTAAACATTTAATTATTCTGACCTTCAAATTTCTCAATTGTGAAATGGAGTGAAGGAGTATCATCTCACAGAAGTGTAGTTAAGATATAATGAGATATGAAAAGCATGTGACACAGTGCCTGACTTGTAGTAGTAGTTCAGCCAATGCTAGTAGTTTCTGCCCAGCTGAAGATTTTTAGGACTGCTGGTGATGTTTGCCACATTCTTCCATATCTGACCTTAGCTTGCATTATTTGTGTTCTCCGTTAACCTGCTAAATCCCACATCTAAATGTCAGATCACATATCTCTTGGTTTATGACAGTGATTCTTAATCTTTCTGGTGGCTTTAAACCCTTTTGAGAAGCTCCTGAAAGCAGCATCTCCTCTTTCCAGAAATATACACATGCACATATATATACAAATTTTCCACCCAATATCAGCTAGTTTATGGATCCCTGAAATCAGTTCATGGGCCTGTGGAGTCCAGGTTAAATACCATGGTCTACAGCACACCCTCGTGCATGAAGACACACAAAAAATCAAAATGGGATCATTTGTTGCACATTGCTATCTGACTGAATGCACATCAGCCCTGTATTCATTTGAGTTAGTGTTTTCTAGTTTAATTTCAGTGCTTCCAGAGGGCTCTACAGAATGTTTACTTTGGAGCATGACCAATAAACTGGGGTTCGCAAATAGGTACTCTTCTTAAATACTAAATGATATTAACATGAGATGTGGAAAACCTCGTACTGTGAGAAATGCCATCTAGAGATTAAAGAAACAAAACCAAAACATCAACTTGTTTAAATATGGGTCTATAGAAAGGGTAAAAGAAAAGTGAAGAACTCCAAATTAATAAACATGGAAAATAAATATATGCATACATATTAGGGTAATAGCCTACCTAACTCAAAGCAACAAAATGCAATTTTCCATTTGCCTGGTTTAGTGGTTTGATTGAGCCACTCTTTTGAACTTCTTTCTTCCTCAGCTGTCACTGATCTAATTGCACAAGCTAAGCTCTCAGAAGCTATTTTAGATTTCGAGAAAAGTATAGCTGTGTTAGATGATTTTCTCACACTTTGGTATTTTACTAATACTCACAAATAGTAGCATTTTTCGACACTCAGTACCGCTTCTCTCAAATTACTGATTTTAAAGGTACTATGAAAAAGATAATCTCTGATAAAGACATATAAACATCTATTGCCCAGAGCAGGAAAATACAAGTGTATTTGAAACTATTCAAAATGGTAGAATTCTTCTAGAATGACTTAACAAGCGATTTCAGTGTGAATTCAGATCCTCACTTTTCTCATAACGTGATTATGCTATTATTTTGTATTAGGTTAACATCAAGTCAAACTTTTGAGACTGGATATTATCCGTTATCTGCGTCAGATGTTATGGAATTCTGCTGCTTTATTTTAGAACATACCTAAAAAATGTATTCAGTTCAACATATTTTCAGTACCTTATAAAGATGTATTCTATCAACTGCTATAAGTTCAAGAAAATAATTATATTCAATATATTAACTTCTTCCATTTTTAATGCCTTTACAAACTTAGGGTTTTAGTGTTTACAACGCAGGAAATAAACATTGTCTTGTACAGGTATATGGCAAGGTTTTGCAGTCAAACTGGATTGAAATTCCGGACCCATCATTTACTGTTTCTGGGGCTTTATCAACCTATGGTTCTGACTCTGATCCTTAGACCCTTGCTAGGGTGAGAGTGGCAGAACTGGTTTCATTGGAGGAATGAGTTGCATTACTTAGAAAGGGCATAAAGGAATCTGTTCAGTTCAACATAACACTAAATTAGAATCTAAAGAATATGTGTAAACTGAGTGATACCAATTAGCTTTTGAGTAATTGAAATTATTGAAGTAGCTAGAATTTAATTGAAGTGAGAAATTTTTATGTTTTGTTTATAATTCAGAAATCAATACTCCTATGCATTACCTGTATATTTCAACATGACTTCAGAATTAACACCACTGTAATGAGTCTACATGAGACTCATCTGGATTTGTTTTCAGTTGTCCTTTAAAACTTTGCTACTCAGGATATGGTCTGGGGACTAGCAGCATCTCCTCACATCAGGGCCTTCAGAAATGGAGAGTCTTAGGCCCTCACCAAGACTACTGGGTTTGAATCTACATCTTAACAAGGTTACTAGGAGATTTGTATGGACATTAAAGTTTGAAATACTTTCTTCAATCATGATAAACATCTTCCTGGTATACATTACTATTAATTTTATTATTTTTATCTTTAAAAAGATATTTTCCTTTTAAAAGAGATTCACCTATATTAAGGAAGACAATGCAAAGTTCACGTGAATTTAAAAAATGAAACAGCAGACTTCAAAGAAATTTCATGCTTTATCAGCCCAGAGCATCCAAAGAACACATTTTTCGACTTCCAGGAGTACACAGTGAGAAAAGATTTAGAAGAATTACATAACCAAGTGTAATTCCAAAACACCATCCAATCACAGGTCTCCACTGGAAAGACTTTCAGATAAATTCTGACTTGTCAGAATTTTTTCTTCTCTACTGGAAAAATAAGAGAAAAATTTTATTAGTCATATCTGATAAGTCACATACTGATTCCCACTAGTAATTTAGTGATTAAGCTTTTAAAAAATCAGACCAATGTATGGTTTCCAGAGCTGTTGGAAAAAATTAAGTTTTAGTTAACTATATAATTCACTTTCATCATTTAAAAATTTTCCATCCCAAGGAAAGAATATCTCCAGTTATTTTCAGAAATCTCTACTTGGATTGGTAAAATCCTACCTAATTACTGAAAAATTCTTCTGCCTAGTGTGGGAAACACCATATGTGATTTTCCTTGGAGAATGTTTTACACTGAAACATTTCCACCCAGTGTCATAACCATTAAATAGCAGGGAAAAATGACATTTTATCAACACAATATAAGAGCAAAACCACAAGTACATGTATCAATCAGAAAACTTGCTGCCAAAGAAAAAGGATGGCTGAGGCTAAGGCTTTTAATTAATGTGTGTTTGATACTCAACAATTCATTCTGTCACTTCCAGTTTCCCTAACAGATAAAGAATAGCAAGAAGGAAAGACAAGAAAAAAATAAATGAAAGAATGTCTCAATCTTGAGAAAATGCTATCATTTTTTTCCTCCTGTGAATTGGGAAATGCATACCATTATTTGATTTTTGCACATGGAAGAACATGTTCCAAATTATAGTTTGTTCTTTAAGAAAGCAGCTGCTTTAAAAAAAAAGAAAGAAAGAAAGCAGCTGCTTTAAATATTTCTTGTTAGGGACATTGTATCTTCAAACACATATAGAAACCATTGTGATTTGGGGTTTGTAGTTTTGAAACCCTCCATTGAGCAGGGTTAGGGTGGACTGAGGGAGATGTCATGAAAGAAAAGGCAAAACAATAAATACTCATTTTTCTATGTTTAGGTAAGAAGATACTTATATTTTCATTATGGTTTTATACCTTATGAGGAATTTTTCTTACATTGTTCTATTTGACAATAATAGTAGGCCATTAGTCAAATGTTGTTATTCAGATTTTACAGGTAAGTAAATTAAAGGTCAGTGACTTCATATGACTCAACCAAGGTCACAACAGATATTAGAAATTGGATCTGGAATTGAAATTCAGGTCTTCTCAATGCAAATTTTGCTGCTAGGCCTACTACAGTGATTCTGAAAACAAAACAAAAGTCTCAATTAAAATATTTAATAATAATAATTGTTAATTCTGTGCTTCCTATTTGCCAGACACTGATCTGAAAGCTCTAATTAACTGAGTTAATCCTTATAACAACTCTATTCATGGGATCCATATTACAGTTGTGCAAACTGAGACACAGAGAGGTTACATAATTTTCCCTTATTCACTCAGCTAGGAAGTAGCAGAGTCAAGATTTGAACTCAGGATACCTACTCCAAACTTTCTACCTTTGTTCTTTCACCAGCACAATGTTGTGTGTAATATGTTTAGCCCAATGCCTGTCACACGGTGAGATTCTCAAGTAATTGCTAATAAGTATTGCTATTAGTATCTAAAATATACTCCAGTTTGTTCACAGAGAATATTTTTGAATAATGGCAATTACATTGTGGGAAAAAACCACACTGGGACACTGAGAGTTACATATATAATTTATTAATATTTAAATTTTAGCATATAATTTATACATATACATGAAATTGGCTCTTTCTAAAACTAAATAAAGTCAAGAGAATAATAAATCTCTCTTGAATACTATCAAAACCCACACAGAATGTTCCTTTTATGTCAAATTAACATACAGCAGCAGACAATGCAGAGTAGAATCTCCTTTTCTATTTGAAAAATAGCTATGTTCCTTGAGAGCACAAAATCTAAAAATATTCTTTGTTAATAAATTGGAGTCAATTTTAGATATTCCTTACCTAACAGGTAAGTACTTTTAATGCCAAAAGTTTACATATCAAGAACCTGAGAATAAGAAAATTAAATAACTTGCTCAGTCTCACAGTAAATGGCAGAGCTCAGAATCTAGTCAGTCTGGCCCTAAAGCCTGAGTGGAAAGTTCCATAACAAGTGGGGTTTAAAACCTGCTTCACATCCTCCTTTCTTGGAAGGGGTGAAGGCAGGGGAAGTTCATCATGAGAGATCCTATGAGCTGTGAGGGACTATGGTTTGGCCCTAGGGCCATTTATCCAAGTTTATCTCTACAAAATCAGTCCCTATTTACTACCCTTGCCTTTTAAAGAAATGCAGTGACACATACATATTTGCTTAACTTTCTCTGTTATTTTTCTGGTATTTCCATGTATTTGGAAAGTGATATGAATTATATTGGGTTATTAATTTTATCTCATAGCTAATTGACTAGTTGGTGGAGCAAACTATTAATCTCATTTTTTCTATTCTGACATTTGACAATGGTTATTTTTGAAATTCATGTTGATACATATTATATGCATTAAATTTTTTATCAGTTCTGATTTGAAAGCTAAGTTTTAGCTGTCTCATTATACTCATTTCCTACACGGAACGTTATGTTTTAATATTACTACTACTACTATTTTCATTTCTTCATATTTGCTTCTGTAAGCAAGAAGGCACAAATCCATATAAGCAAACTCAGCCCTGTGTTTGGATCCTGTGTATACTCTTTTACTCACATGGGGTCATATACTGTGATAGGATAAAAGTTCTGGGACAAACGTAATTTTTTCATAAAGTAAAATAAAGTACAAATGTAATGATAATTCCTTATCTTTGTACAGATTTTATAAAATACCATCCCTTCCACATGCGTTTTCTTTCTTGATCCTGGTAACCAGTAACATAGTTGAGAGAGAAATTATTCGAGTTCGTTTTTTTTTTTCCTTCTTCCTTCCTCTTTAAAAATTCTCAAGAATTTTTATAAAAAGTGCAACTCAGGTAATTTGTTTTACCTGAGTTTGGCCTGCATGACACCTTATTTTTTTTTAAAAAATTGTATATTTATTTTTTAATATCTTTATTGGAGTATAATTACTTTACAACGTTGTGTTAGTTTCTGCTGTATAACGAAGTGAATCAGCTATATGTATACATATATCCCCATATCCCCTCCCTCTTGCATCTCCCTCCCACCCTCCCTATCCCACCCCTCTAGGTGGACACAAAGCACTGAGCTGATCTCCCTGTGCTATGCAGCAGCTTCCCACTACCTATTTTACATTTGGTAGTGTATATATGTCAATGCTACTCTCTCACTTCATCCAAGCTTACACTTCCCCCTTCCTGTGTCCTAAAGTCCATTCTATACGTCTGCATCTTTATTCCTGTCCTGCCCCTAAGTTCATCAGAACCTTTTTTTTTTTAGATTCCATATATATATGTTAGCATATGGTGTTTGTTTTTCTCTTTCTGACTTACTTCATTCTGTCTGACAGACACTAGGTTCATCCACCTAACTAAATATAACTCAATTTCATTTTTTTATGTCTGAGTAATATTCCATTGTATACATGTGCCACATCTTTATCAACTCATCTGTTGATGGACACTTAGGTTGCTTCCATGTCCTGGCTATTGTAAATAATGCTGCAATGAATATTGTGGTACATGACTCTTTTTGAATTATGGTTTCCTCAGGTATATGCCCAAGAGTGGGATTGCTAGGTCATATGGTAGTTGTATTTTTACTTTCTTATGGAACCACCATATTGTTCTCCATAGTGTCTGTATCAATTTACATTCCCACCAACAGTGCAAGAGCGTTCCCTTTTTTCTACACCCACTCCGGCATTGATTAATTATAGATTTTTTGATCATGGCCATTCTGACTGGTGTGAGGTGATACCTCATTGTGGTTTTGATTTGCATTTCTCTAATGATTAGTGATGTTGAGCATCCTTTCATGTGATTGTTGGAAATCTGTATATCTTCTTTGGAGAAATGTCTATTTAGGTCTGCCCAGTTTTAGATTGGTTTGTTTATTTTGATATTGAGTTGCATGAGCTGCTTGTATATTTTGGAGATTAATCCTTTGTCAGTTGCTTCGTTTACACATATTTTCTCCCATTCTGAGGGTTGTCTTTTCGTCTTGTTTATGGTTTCCTTTGCTGTGAAAAAGCTTTTAAGTTTGTTTATTTTTATTTCCATTTGTTTATTTTTGTATATTTTGTTTATTTTTGTTTACTTTTGTTTTTATTTCCATTACTCTGGGAAGTGGGTCAAAAAGGATCTTGCTGTGATTTATGTCATAGAGTGTTCTGCCTATGTTTTCCTCTAAGAGTTTGATAGTGTCAGGCCGTACATTTAGAACTTTAATCCATTTTGACTATTTTTGTATACAGTGTTAGGGAGTGTTCTAATTTCATTCTGTTACATGTAGCTGTCCAGCTTTCCCAGCACCACTTATTGAAGAGGCTGTCTTTTCTCCATTGTATATTCTTGCCTCCTTTATCAAAAATAATGTCACCATATGTGTGTGGAATTTTCTCTGGGCTTTCTATCCTGTTCCATTGATCTATATTTCTGTTTTTGTGCCAGTACCATACTGTCTTGATTACTGTAGATTTGTAGTATAGTAAGAAGTCAGGGAGCCTGATTCCTCCAGCTCCATTTTTCTTCTTAAGATTGCTTTGGCTATTCGGGGTGTTTTGTGTTTCCATACAAACTGTGAAATTTCTTGTTCTAGTTCTGTGAAAAATGCCATTGGTAGTTTGGTAGGGATTGCATTGAATTTGTAGATTGCTTTGGGTGGTATATTCATTTTCACAATGTTGATTCTTCCAGTACAAGAACATGGTATGTCTCTCCATCTGTTTGTATCGTCTTTAATTACTTTTATCAGTTTCTCATAGTTTTCTGCATACAGGTCTTTTGTCTCCTTAGGTAGGTTTATTCCTAGGTATTTTATTCTTTTTGTTGCAGTGGTAAATGGGAGTGTTTCCTTAATTTCTGTTTCAGATTTATCATCATTAGTGTATAGGAATGCAAGAGATTCGTGCTTTAGTTTTGTATCCTTCTACTTTACCAAATTCATTGATTAGCTCTAGTAGTTTTCTGGTAGCATCTTTAGGATTTTCTGTGTACAGTAAGTATCATGTCATCTGCAAACAGTGATAGTTTTACTTCTTCTTTTCCAGATTGGATTCCTTTTATTTCTTTTTCTTCTCTGATTCCTGTGGCTAAAACTTCCAAAACTATGTTGAATAATAGCAGTGAGTTGAGAATGATCGAGAATGATGTTGGCTGTGGGTTTGTCATATATGGCCTTTATTATGTTGCGGTAGATTCCCTCTGTGCCTACTTTCTGGAGAGTTTTTATCATAAATGGGTGCTGAATTTTGTCAAATGCTTTTTCTGTATCTATTGAGATTATCATATGGTTTTTATCCTTCAATTTGTTAATATGGTGTATCACATCGATTGATTTGCATATATTGAAGAATCCTTGCATCTCTGGGATAAACCCCACTTGATCATCGTGTATAATCCTTTTAATGTGCTGTTGGATTCTGTTTGCTAGTATTTTGTTGAGGATTTTTGCATGTATGTTCATCAGTGATATTGGCCTGTAGTTTTCTCTTTTTGTGGCATCTTGGTCTGGTTTTGGTATCAGGGTGATGGGGGCCTTGTAGAATGAGTTTGGGAGTGTTCCTCCCTCTGCTATATTTTGGAAGAGTTTGTGAAAGATAGGTGTTAGCTCTTCTCTAAATGTTTGATAGAATTTACCTGTGAAGCCATCTGGTCCTGGGCTTTTGTTTGTTGGAGGATTTTTAACCACAGTTTCAATTTCAGTGGTTGTTATTGGTTTGATTATATTTTCTATTTCTTCCTGGTTCAGTCTCAGAAGATTGTGCTTTTCTAAGAATTTGTCCATTTCTTCCAGGTTGTCTATTTCATTGGCATACAGTTTCTGTAGTAATCTCTGATGATCCTCTGTATTTCTGTAGTGTCAGTTGATGCTTCTCCTTTTCGTTTCCAATTCTGTTGATCTGAGTCTTCTCCCTTTTTTCTTGATGAGTCTGGCTAATGGTTTATCAATTTTGTTTATCTTCTCAAAGAACCAGCTTTTAGTTTTATTGGTCTTTGTTATTGTTTCCTTCGTGTCTTTTTCATTTATTACTGATCTGATATTTATGACTTCTTTCCTTCTTCTAACTGTGGGGTATTTTTGTTCTTCTTTCTCTAATTGCTTTAGGTGTAAGGTTAGGTTGTTTATTTGAGATTTTTCTTGTTTCTTGAGGTAGGATTGTATTGCTCTAAACTTCCCTCTTAGAACTGCCTTTGCTGCATCCCATAGGTATTGGCTGGTCATGTTTTCATTGTCATTTCCTTCTAGGTAATTTGATTTCCTCAGAGATGTCTTGGTTATTTAGTAGCGTATTGTTTAACCTCCATGTGTTTGTATTTTTTACAGTTTTTTTCCTGTAACTGATATCTAGTCTCATAGTATTGTCGTTGGATAAGATACTTGATAAGATTTCAGTTTGCTCAAATTTACCAAGGCTTGATTTGTGCCCCAAGTTATGATCTATCCTGGAGAATGTTCCATGGGCACTTGAGAGAAAGTGTATTCTGTTGTTTTTGGATGGAATGTCCTATAAATATCAATTAAGTTCATCTTCTTTAATGTGTCATTTAAAGCTTGTGTTTCCTTATTTAGTTTCATTTAGGATAATCTGCCCATGGGTGAAACTGGGGTGTTAAAGTCCCCTACTATGATTGTGTTACTGTCAGTTTCCCCTTTTATGGCTGTTAGCATTTGCCTTATGTATTGAGGTGCTGCTATGTTGGGTGCATATATATTTACAATTGTTACGTCTTTTTCTTGGATTGATCCCTTGATCATTATGTAGTGTCCTTCTTTGTCTCTTGTAATATGCTTAATTTTAAAGTCTATTTTGTCTGATATGAAAATTGCTACACCAGCTTTTGTTTGATTTCCACCGGAATGGAATATCTTTTTCCATCCCCTCACTTTCAGTCTGTATGTGTCCCTAGGTATGAAGTAGGTCTCTTGTAGACAGCATACACACAGGTCTTGTTTTTGTATCCATTCAGCCAGTCTATATCTTTGGTTGGAGCATTTAATCCATTTACCTTTAAGGTAATTATCAGTATGTATGTTCCTCTTACCAGTTTCTTAATTGTTTGGGGTTTTTTATTGCAGTTCTTTTCCTTCTCTTGTGTTTCCTGCCTAGAGAAGTTCCTTTAGAATTTGTTGTAAAGCTGCTTTGGTGGTGCTGAGTTCTCTTAACTTTTGCTTGTCTATAAAGGTTTTAATTTCTCTATCAAGTCTGAATGAGATCCTTGCTGGGTAGAGTGATCTTGGCTGTACGTTTTTCCCTTTCATCACTTTAAATATGTCCTGCCACTCCCTTCTGGCTTGCAGAGTTTCTGCTGAAAGATCAGCTGTTAACCTTATGGGGATTCCCTTGTATATAATTTGTTGCTTTTCTGTTGCTGCTTTTAACATTTTTTCTTCGTGTTTAATTTTTGATAGTTTGATTAATATGTGTCTTGGCATGTTTCTCCTTGGATTTATCCTGTATGGGACTCTTCAGTTCCTGGACTTGACTGACTATTTCCTTTCCCTTGTTAGGGAAGTTTTTAATTATAATCTCTTCAAATATATTCTCAGTCCCTTTTTTTTTTTTTTTTTGTCTTTTTCTTCTGGGACCTGTATAATTCGAATGTTGGTGCATTTAATGTTGTCCCAGAGATCTCTGTGACTGTCCTCAATTCTTTTCATTCTTTTTTCTTTATTCTGCTCTGCAGTAGTTATTTTCACTATTTTATCTGCCAGGTCACTTCTCCGTTCTTCTGGCTCCATTATTCTGCTATTGATTCCTTCTAGAGAATTTTTAATTTCATTTACTGTGTTGTTCATCATTGTTTGTTTGCTCTTTAGTTCTTCTAGGTCCTTGTTAAACATTTCTTGTATTTCCTCCATTCTGTTTCCAGGACTTTAGATCATGTTTACTATCATTACTCTGAATTCTTTTTCAGGTAGACTGCCTATTTCCTCTTCATTTGTTTGGTCTGGTGGGTTTCTACCTTGCCCCTTCATCTGCTGCATAATTCTCTGTCTTCACATTTTGTTTAACTTACTGTGTTTCGGGTCTCCTTTTGGCAGGCTGCAGGTTTGTAGTTCCCGTTGTTTTTGGTGTCTGCCCCCAGTGGGTCTGGTTGGTTCAGTGGTTTGTGTAGGCTTCCTGGTGTAGGAGACTGCTGCCTGTGTTTTGGTGCGTGGGGCTGTATCTTGTCTTTGGTTGGCAGGGCCACGTCCAGTGGTGTGTTTGGGGTGTCTGTGAACTTAGTTTGATTTTAGGCAGCCTCTCTGCTAATGGGTGGGGGTGTGTCCCTGTCTTGCTAGTTGATTGGCATGGGCCATCCAGCACGGGAGCTTGCTAGCCATTGGGTGGAGCTGGGTCTTAGCATTGAGATGGAGATCTCTTGGAGAGCTCTCACTGATTAATATTACATGGGGCCTGGAGGTCTCTCATGGCTCTCCCACCTCAGAGGCTTAGGCCTGACACCAGGCCTGAGCACCAGACCCTGTCAGCCACATTGCTCAGAAGAAAAGGGAGAAAAAGAGAAACAAAAATAATTATTAAAATTAAAATAATAATTTAAAATAAAAGAGAGCAACCAAACCAATAAACAATCCACCAATGGTAACAAGCAGTAAAAACTATACTGAAGTAAACATAAAACAGAAAGAAATCAGTTGCAGACAGCAAATTCCACTTCTATGGGCTCCCAAAGTCCACTGCCTCAATTTGGGACGATTCGTTGTCTATTCAGGTATTCCACAGATGCAGCGTACATCAAGTTGACTGTGGAGATGTAATCTGCTGCTCCTGAGGCTGCTGGGAGAGATCTTCTTTCTCTTCTTTGTTCACACAGCTCCTGGGGTCCAGCTTTCGATTTGGACCCGCCTCTGTGTTTAGGTCACCTGAGGGTGTCTGTTCCCACCCAGACAGGATGAGGTTAAAGCAGCGGCTGATTCAGGGGCTCTGGCTCACTCAGGCCGAGGGGAGGGAGGGGTGCGGAATGGGGGGCGAGCCTGTGGTGGCAGAGGCCGGCATGACTTTGCAGCAGCTTGAGGTGTACCGTGTGTTCTCCCAGGGAAGTTTTCACTGGATCACAGGACCCTGGCAGTGGTGTGCTGCAAAGGCTCCTGGGGGTTGTGGATAGTGGTCTCTGCTGGCTCACATGCTTCTTGGTGGCGGCAGCAGCAGCCTTAGTGTCTCAGGCCCATCTTTGGGGTCCATGCTCATCACCATGGCTCATGCCCGTCTCTGGAACTCTTTTAGGTGGCGCTCTGAATCCCCTCTCCTCGCGCACCCTGAAACAATGGTCTCTTGCCTCTTCCGCAGCTCCAGACCTTTTCCCGGACTCCCTCCCGGGTGGCTGTGGCACACTAGCCCCTTCAGACTGTGTTCACGCAGCCAACCCCAGTCCTCTCCCTGGGATCCAACCAAAGCCCGAGCCTCCGCTCCCAGCCCCCACCCGCCCCGGCGGGTGAGCAGACAAGCCTCTCGGGCTGGTGAGTGCTTGTCGGCCCTGATCCTCTGTGTGGGAATCTCTCCGCTTTGCCCTCTGCCGCCTGGTGCTGCGCTGTCCTCCATGGCTCCAAAGCTTCCCCGCTCCGCCACCCACAGTCTCTACCCACGAAGGGGCTTCTGCTGTGTGGAAACCTTTCCTCCTTCACAGCTCCCTCCCACTGGTGCAGTTCCCATCCGTATTCTTTTGTCTCTGTTTTTTCTTTTTTCTTTTACCCTACCCAGGTATGTGGGGAGTTTCTTGCCTTTTGGGAAGTCAGGTCTTCTTCCAGCATTCAGTAGGTGTTCTGTAGGAGCTGTTCCACATGTAGATGTATTTCTGATGTATCTGTGGGGAGGAAGGTGATCTCCACGTTTTACTCCTCCACCATCTTGAAGGTCCCCTGGCACTTTATTTTTTAAAAAACTAAGTTTTTGAATCCTTAAATATTAAGAAATATCACATAATATTTACATGATGTAAAATGTTATATATTTCACAATAGATATAGTAAAATAGCCACAAATGTATCCCACTTTTTAGTCTTCAAGTGATAGTTGTTGAGGAAATTAATGTACTGTTATACTTAGAAATATATATATTTCAGAAATGCCATTCTGGGGCTTCCGTGGTGGTGCAGTGGTTGAGAATCTGCCTGCCAATGAAGGGGACACGGGTTCGAGCCCTGGTCTGGGAAGATCCCACATGCCACGGAGCAACTGGGCCCATGAGCCACAACTGCTGAGCCTGCGCATCTGCAGCCTGCGCTCCACAACAAGAGAGGCTGCGATAGTGAGAGGCCCACGCCCCACAATGAAGAGTGGCCCCCCGCTCACCACAACTAGAGAAAGCCCTCGCACAGAAACAAAGACCCAATATAGCTAAAAATAAATAAATAAATAAATTTATTGGGGGGAAAAAAAAAGAAATGCCATTCTGACTCCAACTGAGTTGGAGTAGAAACAAGACAATCAGTGTTTGGTTGACAAAATTTTCTTTGATGAAACTTCGATTTCCTGCTGAATAATTGGCAGATCGCATCAGGCCTGCAGTCCTGCATGACAGCCAGCTCCGAGCTGCATATCAACTTCCTCCCTCCCAGGAACACAGGCTATTTTTTTACCATGCCTGTGGAGTTCCTCTGCACTCAAGCCAAATGTCAGTTACTGCCATATGTAGGTTATGCAGTTCATAAACCTTGTGAAGTTTCACTTTTTTCATATGAAAATTTAGATATATTGATATTTTATAAAGATGTCATGATGGCATAATGTATTTTGAAACACTTTGGATATCTACTATGCTAAGCAAATGCAATATGCTATTAACAACTAAAATTTTTCTAAGGCTAGATACTCATATTTTATCACTGCTAATCGAGGCTATTCAAAATCTATGTATTCAGTTTAGGGTGTAATTGCACAAGACAATTCGTGTGAATTACTGGATTTTTTTTTTCACCTTGGTATCATATCTGGGATTCTAAAAGAGGAATACTTTTTATCTCCATAAACGTTAATATTGGTAGGTGTTTCAGATCCTCCTAATGAAAGACGTTCCGTCACAGTAACCAAGTAAACTTTTTTCCTTTTAAGAAGCACAAAGTAAATGGGAGTGGAGGGAGGAGAAGCCTTCCCAGAGTCGCAGCACATGGCTTGCTGCTTACTCAGGCTTGCTTTCTTTCCTCTATTGCTGGGAATGTTGAAGAAAACAGTGAGGAAACATGTTTCCCTGCACTCTGCCTTCTAGGCCTGGCCCTTTAATCTGCTGTTTCTCCAGAACTTGTTAGATGATTCACTTAGGTGGCTCTGCTAAAAAGTGAAGTTTGATTTTCCATATATTTGTCTAATCATTTTCCTGTCTAGGTTCTCCGTTTTCCCTGAAAGTTAGGCTTCAACCAAAACTTCTGGAACATGACCTTGGTTTGTGCATGGGCTTTACATTTTTTTCATTTTATTTATTTATTTATTAATTAAATTTGAACTGATATTAGAAATATAGAAAAGTTCCCCCCCCCAAAAAAAAGTCTGAATAATTTCCTTATATTCCTCACCTCATTCACTTCCCCTAATGTTAACATCTTACATAACCACAGAACAGTGGTAAGAACAGCAAATTAACATCGGTACAATAGTATTAACTATTAATGTATTGAACTGATCTGACTTTCTTCATTTTTCCCACTGATGGCCTTTTTTGTTCCAGAATCATGTTGTTATGATTTCTCCTTAGTCTCTTCTAATCTGTAACAGTTCCTCAGCCTTTTCTTGTCTTTGTATGACCTTGACACTTTTAAAATGCAGTCACTGATGAAGTGTTTGGTTTTCTTTTAAGTGGTCTTTTTACCATCCTCCCAACACACTTTGTGTCCTTGTACAGATTTACGTTAGGTCCCCTTCCTCTCAGTTTGTTGGAATAGGTACATTTAGGAAGATCTAGCTGCTTGTGAGGCTCCACGAGAAGAATGCAAGGTAGAATATAGCAAGAATTTAGAAAGGGAAGAAAGAACCAAACTGGTAATTACAATAATTTTCTTAAAAACCAGGAATGTTTAAAAACATGGGGCAGTCAATGGATCCAATTAAAATATCTTTATATCCCACAGTGTACTCTTTGAATAGCTGGTGGAGAAGAATCCCTTAGGAGTGTGGTTATACATCTGAAGAACAGCCTTTGCTTGTGAACAGCTGGGTATCTATTAAAGTGTGGGAGGTATCTGGTAAAGAGATTGGAATAAACTGCCCTGTAGTCCTTTTGCTGTTCTGCCTAAAGGAATGAACTTTGTTAAGACAGCAAAGCATGCACTTTATTTCTGACTTTTAAAGCCAGTGTCAGATAGCTCTTATAAACTGTGGAGAGCAACATGATTAAAATGAGAAGTGTTCCTCCATCTTATAGGAACAAGTAGGAAGCAGAAAAAGTGTACTGGAATATATGGGTACATAGAACTTGTTAGCTGAAAGGTGTGTTGCATGTGCCTCTCAAGAAGGAATAGGAAGTGAGGAAGAGGAAGGTGAGGAAGAGGAAGGACATGGTGAGGGAGAGGAAGGACATGGTGTCACTAGTATTTGGTCATAGAAAAGGGAGGTCTACCATGTTACATTTTTTTTTTAATGGGCTCATTTTTAAGAAGATTTTCTGTGACTCATCATGATTAAACACTGTTCTATGAGGAGCTGTTAATCATGCTTCTGCACTTGTGGGAGAAAAGTGGATTTCCCCTCAAACCTATTTTATTCTGTCATTAGAAAATGCGTTTATGTAATGGTACTCGATATACGATAGTGATGATGCTGCTGAAGTAACATAGCACATGAGAATGAAGAAAGTATGGGTTCAGTGCTGACTTTACCTATGTGAAACTAAGTGATGTTAACACAGTGCTTGGAAAGGAAAAGTAAGGACAGACCAGGGAGACGAGAAGAGTGTGACTATATAAGTGAGTGTGTGTATCAGAATGGCAATAACTTATCACTTACTGAGAGATTGTGTGTGAAGGGAAGTGTTCTAAAATCATACTACTACCTAAGTTTATAGAGATTTAAATGTGCTTTATTGATTCTGTGTACTTCAAGTAGGTGACAGAGTGCATTTTCCTTCCCTTATAAATGGAGGTACTAAGATACAGTTGTAAAGTTCTACTTAAGACAGAGTCACCTAGCACGTGGATCCCCAACCCTGGGCCGTGGGCTGGTACTGGTCCACGGCCTGTCAGGAACCGGGCCGCACAGCCGGAGGTGCGCGGCCGGTGAGAGAGCTAAGCTTCCGTCTGCCGCTTCCCCATCGCTCGCATTACCGCCTAGACCATCGCCCCCAGCCCCTGTCCGTGGAAAAATTGTCTTCCACAAAACGGGTCCCTGGTGCCAAAAATGTTGGGGACCACTGACCTAGCACACAAAAGGAAAGCCTATCATTAAACTGAGTTCTTGTGATTTGGTCTTGGAGCCTCCAAGGAATGTGACTTATGGGTACAATATTTTCTAGCTGAGAAAACTCAAAGACTAAGATGCTGTAAAAATTGTCCTTTCGTTAAACAAGTCAATTGCTGCCAAATGAAAAATGATTTATAAAATAAGGCCTCAATGTACTTAACCTAAGTCTGTTATTATGATGATTAGTAGCTCCTAGTTCCCTGTTTTCTTCCCTTGTGCCATCTTCATTCTCATGCTCTGCATTCATATTCACGTGTTCTTTGTATACATGATGAGAGGCAGAGGACAGTCTATGATTTAACACTGAAGGAAATTAACCAATATTTCAAATGTACATTGAGTTAATAATCTAACAGTAAAAATAATTAAAATTAATGTACTTGTGACCAAGTTAAAAGCAAGGCTTTTAGTAAGCCCTTCCTGGACCTTTCAATTAACATAACCTTTGCATCCAATTTCATATGCATTAGCATAGTTAATTTACTGTCATTTAATGCTTTCTTCATGAAGTTTTATATAGAAAATGTGTAAGATGTCTCCACACCCCCAGTCAAGAGTTGGAAACCTGATTTTCTTGCTTAGAACATAATCCAAACATTTAAGATTCAAGACCATATTGTTTGGAAAACTAGGTGGACCCCAAGCTAACCAAATCATTCCTTATTTCATTAATTTTTCATAAAAAGAAAAATCCATGCTAGTTAAGGACTTGCCAATGATTAGACCTCTGAGTTTATTATTAAGTAATTTTTAAAAAAATAATGCATTTATAACTGATTTCCAAACCAGACCTAGTTCTCTCATATTTTGAAAATATGCTTCATTATGTTACTTAATGTATTCTGAGTTGTTTTTAACTTTTACTGAATCTTCTTTACAGTCAACAAGTTATGTTTCTGCTTTTTAAAGAAAAGATATTACAATCAAGAGAGTATAGTTATCAAATTTTGTAACTTTACCTAGTGGTTTGCTTATCACAACATGTAAACTTTAAGGAGACTAATAATAATAGTATAGATCCAGATGAAGATATTAAATAAAGTTGGACATGAGCTCAAGAATTATCTTTCAAGAGGTGACATTTTCTATTAACTTTAAAGTGAGGCAAAATAGGTAAGGTGAGTTTCTGTTATAGGATGATGGTTTGTATAAAAATTTGAGCTGAGGTTATCTGTGTTTGCAATTGGGTAACTCAGAGCAGTGATTCAAGAAATAGTATCATATGGTCAGAGGAAGCAGTTGATGTACCACAGGGACCCAATAATATAATTATAATAATGCATAATATTCATGGAACACATACGGAGAGGCAGACACTATACTGAGCACTTTAGAAATCTGCAAAAGACCCAGAATAGTCCTTCACCAAGGAAACCCATATTCTTTATTATAGCTAGACATGGCTAGGGATTATTCATTGGATTCTTGGCTTTCATGTGTCTTCACTGTTGTTCTCTGATACCTTTATAAGACCTAGTAACTATTTCACATAATAGGAAATGAAAAGATTCTCCAAGGTTAGCTCTTCTACACATTAGACCAGACTACGGGTCACAGCTTCACATGGGTTCTGTTTTATTTTTTTTAATGATGTTGCTTCTGTTTCAACTTATAACCATTATAAGTCTGAGGGAATACATCATTTCAGCAGAAAGCTCCAGCTTCGGCTGCAATCCAGGTGCCATGCTATAAACTGAGGATAGGGGTAAGAGGGATGAGAGGTGACTCGGAGGACAAGGAGGTACCCTAGAGGAGTTTATAGGTTAAATGAGAGATTCAAAAATGAAAAGTTAAGGTTCTTCATTTCAAGGAGGTCCAGTGATGGGCCCAATATGTCAAGAACTTTTTTTCCCTGTCTTACTGAGGTAATAATTGACATTTAACATTGTATTAGTCCAAAGTGTACTTTGATATATGTATATATTGTGAAATGTTTACCACAGTAAGTTTAGTCCACATCCATTACCTCACATAGTTAAATTTTTTTTCTTGTGATGAGAACTTTCAAGATTTACTTTCTTAGCAACTTTCAAATATACAACGCACTATTGTTAACTACAGTCACCATGCTGTACATTACATTCCCAGGGCTGATTTATCTTATAACTGGAAGTTTGTACCTTTTCACCACTTTCACCCATTTCCCCCACCCTCACCCTGGCCTCTGACAACACCAATCTGTTCTCTGTATCTGTGAGTTTGTTTTTTTAAGATTCCACATATCCGTGAAATCATACAGCATTTGTCTTTCTCTGGCTGCCTTAACATAATGCCCTCAAGGCCCATCCATGTTACGGCAAAAGGCAGGATTTCCTTCTTTTTTATGGCTGAACAAAGCATTAGAAACACAGATGATGAAGAACCTCACCGCCTGGAAAATTTGGGTAGGATCTAGGACAGAAATAAAAGACAAGCATTGAAAAATGGGATTTATGTGCCAAGTATAGGAAGAGGAATTAACAAGGCATATTTTTAAAAGATTGAATAGCATTGTATGCCTGGATACGATTATTTTTTTAATTTGTGTCTGCGGAAAATTAAATTGAGTTCAGCTTTGAAAGAATTTTCTGTGTTGTTTTGATACAGTTAGACTAAATATGCTAGGCAACACAGCTATTGAATATACATTTTTATTATTTAATTTTAAAGTTATACAAAAATAAACAGAAAAGATATCATTAAAATATATTTTTGCATCCTCCACAATAATACATAATGCCTGAGAAGTTTGTGTGTTGCTACCTACATGCTTGCGTTATACTAACCTAGTTAAGTCTAACACTGCATACAGCATTTTTACTCTTTTTTTAATACCGTCCCATAAATATTTTTATATTTTAAATTCCTTCTTTATTCAGGTATTATACATTTCAATAAAAGATTGTCATACTTATATTTACATTTTAGAAAGTGTTTACATAAACCAAATAGACTGCCAATTATTTCTCCAGCAAAAATGGGTTTATTCAGGATCAGCAAAGAGCTGCAATTTTAGGTCTGCAACCACAGCAAGGCATTTGCAATCCCCCAGCAAAAATGAGGAGAACTCTTTTATAGAGTGGAAAAGGAAGTTGTGAGAACTATAGTAAACAAAGAGTCCAGGACTTTTCACTGGCTGAGCTGTGATAGTCTCTCATTGGCTGAGTTCTTGCCAGTCAAGAAGAGGAAGTCTTTTGTCTCCCTATTGGGCTCCACAAAGTGGTAGAGCATGAGAGCTCCCCTTTCTGGTCCCCTGACTCTACTTAACTGAGGTTTTTGTTTATTAAATTTTGACAAAAGATAGGTTCTGTCTTTATAATGGAAGAAAGAGAGGTGGAAATGGAAAACCAAGTAGGAGATTGTTGCTATTCAAGTACTAAATGTTGAAGGGTTTTAGGAAAGCAGGCCAATATGAACAGTCTTGAGAAATGTTTCAGAGGTAAATCAGTGACCAGGAAGTATGAGAAAGAACTGGACAGAGAGGAAGTGAGCACTGAAGATGCAGATCTAGGTGTCATTGACCTAGTTGACAGTTGACGAGAATTGGAGCATTGGAATTTAAAATGTGAGTAGAGTAAAATCAATTAATTAAAATAAATACCTTTTTTATGCAAAGAAATAATATTTTATAAGGAAGGAGACTCTTTTGTGTATGACCATTTAAAAACACAAGATATCCAATATATCTTTTTAAGACTATTTTAAGGCAAAATAATAATTAATAGACATCTCAGAACTGTAGTTAGATAATTTAAAAATTACCTATAGAGTCAAAAATAAGAAACTCAGAAAGTAGAGAAATCTGGGAAGAAACCAAACCACACTTGTCAATGAGCTTCACCTTCACTGCCCCACATACTCCAGTGACCACAAAGACTTGGTTATCTGCATCACAATTTGTGTATGCCTGTGTGTATCACTACCATGAATACAGCTTTAGCTCAGCAGCTACTTTGTTCATAAGATATATTTTGGTGCACTAAAAACAAATTAGCCTAATTGTATTCTTTGATTCCAGGGAATTGTCCTCTGTTCTATGACTCTTCTGTAGTTTCTCTATGTTCCTATCAAATAAAAAAAAGAGCTCCTCAGAAAAACATGGAAACATAGTTTTTGGTGTATCATCTATTCTCTCTTTTCTTTTAGGTCACTAGGAAACTTTTAGAAAGATTTTACAATGATATAGAATTATTTTAAGTTTCAGGTAACTATAGAGATATGCAATAAGTTAAACAAACACTGGATTTAGGAATATAATCCTTGTATTTGAGCCTCCACTCTGACATTATTTGTTGTATGGTTCTGAGCCAACCTTTTCACCTCTTCAGGCCTCAGTTTCCTCATTTTAAAAATGGAGTTAATAATCCTTCCTTAAAACATTTGTTGGAGGATTAGGGCAAATGATCATGTGTAATAAGCCCTTTGTAGACTAAGTGCCACTGTTCACATACAAGGCATTTTCCTCTTATGACCTACACCCATGCCTAGTGCAGAGATCTGGTAGAAAAAAAGGTCCACAGACTCTAGCCTGTCTCTGATCAAAACAGGTTAGAGTAAAACAATGTGATATTGCATAATGGAGAATATTAGTCCATGTTCAATGGCTCTGAGTGCTAACACCAGGGAAAGGCAACTCAGCAGTCTCTGCACACGTATTCCCTTCCTGGGAACATCTGAGCACCAGAGCTTGCTTGGAGGAGCCTTCCATGGAACCACAGTCCATTTGCTTTCTCTCTGCTTCTAACTCTGTGCAGGGTTGTTTATGCAGTCCATTTCTGAAAACTATGCTTATAATATTGAGACAATCTCAAACTGAGAAGGCTTTTCTGAGAAAAGCCATCATCATTGTTGTCAGTGGCACAAACTGAATTAGTTTGGTGAAAGGAAAAGTACTTGACATATATTTTTTTCTCTCACCTTATTTAATAGCCCATGTATTTAAAAAATATGTCTGAGATTCTACATGAATGCTCCTTCTGAGTTACGCCCATCCTCACAGAATTCTATGGTGATACCTGGATAAGTCCTTCACATATTTGAGGCTTTATTAGCCAATGTGATAAATAAATAAATTACCTAGGATAATTCCACAGTATGAAACCAGGAGATGTGGCTCTTATACCTTGGAGAAGGTTAGCTGAGATATGCCTTGATTATAAGTATTGCTTGACATGTGTAGGATGGGAAGATTCAGAAGAGGGAAATTGACAGTAGTGGGGATGGCTGCCAGGAACTGCACAAGGCAGACGCTGAGCTTTATTTTACCAAGTAATGTTAATTGATATCAAATTTGGCCCCTGCAATAGTCTTGCCTTCCCAGGTTCGAGTCCTTCCATGTTTTTTGTAGCCAGATTTTCCTGTAACAAACTCATACTTGTGCAATGTAAGGAGGATGATACGGAAAAATACTTCCAAACCCAAACTTTTAGGTTCCTAAATTAGGTTTCGAAATCATAGTTAAGAGGAAACAGTGGGGAAGAAAGGTCCAGAATTTTCCATAAAACTTGTGAAATTGTGAGGCTTTCCAGCATGTTATGGCTTTAGAAAGATAACTTCCAAAGTCAGATTATGTGTCTCTGTGAAGAGAATAAAATTGTGGAGAGAATGTAATTACAGATGGGAAAAGTAATGGTCTGGTGGGCAGCTGGGTGGGTGGAACATTTCTTCTCTGTCTCAACCCTAATAACTCTCATGCTACTCCACTCTTCCTTTCCTGTTTGCGTGACTAAAATGCCCTGAATTCAGTTAAGGATAATTGAGTTAAATCAGTTTCCTATCCAAATAATATTAAAGTAATGATGAATTGCACAAAAAAAATGAAACTGCTTCGTAAACCTTTATTTTAAAACTGAGAAGCAGCCCAATGCAATTTATTCCTCTCTGCCCTCCCTCTGTGTTTGAGAAATGAAGCAGTGTTTTGCAGAGCAATGTATTTTTTTTTTTCCTTATGCTCATATCTGTCTCCTTCATGTTGGCAAAAGATCATTGAATTCTGATCATTGAATTCTGCCAGGTCCTGCCACAGAGTCAAGGGAACTAAAAGAAGGAGCGCTGGGAAGCAGCCTGCTGAGCAAATGGCTCATTAATATCATGCACTTTATAAAGTACCCGTAATGAAAAGCTTTGTTGGGGAGCAAGATGAAATCATTCATAGAAGTTTGGCTCCATGTCCCCCAGTAGGCGTGGTTACTTTAAAAAAAAAAAAAAGTCTCTTAAATTAATCATTGATGGTCTGCAATGTAAATGTTGAATTTTATAATGATTTGCTTTCTCTCCATTTTCTTGAAAAGCTGCTTCTGAAGCTGAGGAGTAGCCTTGTTTGTTTGATGTTCATGTCTCTAAAATGAATTCAATGGAACTGTTACTTGGAGCATTAAGAGAAGCCCTAGTCAGGGCTGCCAGGTGTGGTTAAGCAGGCTGTAAACTGCACAACTCCAGAGAGCGTTATTTATTAACACATAGACGATAATTTGACTGCCTCCTGGAATTGTGCAATGCAGCAGCCCTGCTCAGAGCATTATGTTATCAGTGCATCTGTGGCTCATCTTTCACATCACATTTTCTCTTTACATCAGGCTTTTCCTCCCTGGCACATTTGGGAAGACATTGAGGTTCAGACTTAGGCTGTACTGATGTGTCATCTGAAAAGGATTAAAACAAAAACAAGGAATCTCTTTCTCCACTAGTCTCTGGCTCCCCTGATGGCAGACTTACTTTTATATTATCAGCCCTTAATACATAAGCAATGAATGGACAATGAAAATCACTTCTTGATGGAGTAATTTATTCCTTGGGTTCAAAGAATGCTGAGAGAAGTTGAGTGAGATTTTGGGTCTTCTCACAGATGACAATATGCCAAACTCTTTGGAGCACTGTAGGAACTTTCAAACTTGAAAAGTTAAGTGCAATTGTTACATATGAAGAGTTCTACTTTGGTAAAACATTTGTAAAGATTTTGAAATTCCATTGCTAAAAGATTAATATGACTTGTAAAACTTTCAGATATTTTTCCTAGTAAATATTCTAGATAGGGTTATTAATTCAAAAAACAAACATTTGAATGCAGACAATATATTTGTATATGACTCTGTAAGCGAATGGTTTTCTCCATTTTAGAAGAAATTAGTTTATATAATTTTAGGAGAATATTTATGTTTTATACTGTAAACTAATTTAAACCTATTATTTTTCCCAGGAATTCAGTAGGAAAATGTAGACAATAAGATTTTGCTGATGATGGGGCAGTAATTTTTTTTGTAAACCCACTTTTAAATGGCTTTAATGCAAAACTGATAGTATGCAAAAGATAGAAACAAATTGAAGACCAAAACCGCCTAAGGACTAATGTAGTGTGGTGTGTATGTGTGTGTGTGTGTGTGTGTGTGTGTGATGCATATGTTCAATATAAGGTATACACACACACACACACACACACACACACACACACACACACAGCTTCTCTCTCTCCATACACACTACATATAATATATATGTACAGACTATATAGACCTTAAGCCCACAGGTCTACACTAAATCTTTTCCTTTGTGTTCCTCTATACTCTGTCTATACCCTGTTACAGTATTTATGTCGCCTTATAATTGCTCATTCAATTGTTGTGTTCTTCACAAGCTTGTACGTACAGTGAGCTAAGCAGTTAATTACATATACCTGTAGTGAGCTTCCATGGATTCAAATCTTGACCTTATTATTTACAACCTCTGTGATCTTGAACAAGTTATTTCATGTGACTGTGTCTCAGTTTCTTTATAAATTGTGGATGGGGGTAATAATAGTGTCTATGTCAGAACTTGATAGTGAAAATTGAGTTTTCAAATGTAAAACACAAAGAACAATACTTGACATATATGAAATACTTAATATATGTTAACACTGTATTCCCAGTGCACTATAGTATATTATAGTCTCATGGCAGAACTCAGTAACTATTTGCTGAGTGAATCATATTCTTTATTATAAAACAAATGCTTAGGACAAGATAGCACTAGAAAATATATTAAATAAACAGAAAGCACATTATTATTGCCCTCAGTGAAATTAGAATGTCACCAGGAAGAGGAATCCCCCCATAAATTATTTTATAAAAAGATAAAAGAGGTGATCAAGTGGTCATACTGGTAGATAGAGCAGCATATGTCAGAATAAGTCCACATACAGGCTCAAATGTTCTGTAAGAGGCGTATTAGAAAGGTAGGACTTGAACTACATCATGGAAACTAGTTGAGATGTGACTGACTAAACACACACTGAAAAGGGGCTCCTTGCACACAGCAGACCAGTTAGAGCAACATTGCAGGTGGACTGAGTGTGAGTCAATCTGCGGGCTAAGAGGTCATCAGTGCAGCTGGCAGGCCGTCACTTTTTGTAACTACTATTTTAAAATAGCTCTATTTTTTCTTCGAAATTTAAATTACTATCTATGTTTTGTCCCCAATTTAAGAGACATATTGTTAGAGGAGAGGTAAGGAAAAAGAAGATAGCAAATGAGTATAACGGTTTATTAAAGCCCACTTGCTTGCTTCCCTTTCTTATTGCTCTCCTAAGAAAATACATCAATGTTAAGCAGTTTTATAGACAGCAACCTTTTCAAAAAGTTAACTGTGACTTTTGCGGTTTTTCTTTTGTGTATATTTATCTTTATACTGAATAGGAACACAGAATCACGATGTCCTTTTGTTTGTTATATTCATCTCTATTTTTCAAGGTAATGATATTCATAAAAGTTTTCAGCCCAGAGTCAAGAGAAATTTGTTTCTCATCTTGAGATATCTGCCCAATATCATTTAAAATAGGTTGGTAGTTTCAGGGTCATTTAAATAGGTCAGTAATTCTCTGAAAAAAATGCCTTTTTTCATTCAATTTTAATGAAGTAGCAAAAATTAATTAATTGGCAAACATGTTAAGAGCAGGAACAAAAGCACAGTAAGCAAAACAGACAAAAACTGAAATGTGCACAGACCCTGAGCAGAGAGAGAACTTGGTATGTTTGAAAAACTGAGAAAAACAATGGGGCAGAAGTGTAGAGAGTGAAAGGTATAGAGTTATGAAGGAAGGTGGAGAGGTTGGCAGCCTCATATCAGAAAGGATTATATAGGACCTGTCTAGATATTTCTATTTCCTTCTAACTGCAGTAAGATGCCATCAGAAGGTTTTAAGCAAGGTCTAATTCAAGTTTTTGTTTTGTTTCATTTTGTTTTAATCCTGCTGTCTGCTTTGCACACAATTAGTTTAGGAATCTAAAAATAGACATGCTGAGATCAGTTAGAAAGTAATTTTATTAGGTAAGAATTGATAATGATTTGGTTTACCATGATGGCAGTCAAGTTGGAGATAAAGTGGGTGGACTTAAAATATATTGGTGGGCTATAATCGGCACTGTTTGATTAGATATGGAGGGTAAAGAATAGAGGAATCAGGATGAGTTTCAGGTTCATGGCTTGAGAAGTTTTATTAATTATGGTGGTGCCATTTGCTGGTTTGGAGAAACCCAGGGGAGATAAAAGTGTCAGAGAGAAAAAACTAAAGTTAAGAACAGAGTTAAAATCCCTCTAAGGGCCTATTATATTTGAGATTATAGAATGAAACCTCAGTAGTCTATGGCAAGAAATATTTGAATATATGAGCTTACTGCTGAGGTAAGTTTGATTTTAAAATGTAAATTTGGGAAACGTAAGCAAGTAACTTATATTTAATACCATTGAAATATTTGAGTACACTATAGGGACAGAGCAGATTTACAGAATATATAAGATAGTGCTAATCACAGAAGCCAGGATAAGAGCATGTGTAAAGACAGAGAAATGATCAACAAGAATAAAAATGCATTCCTTAAATTTTGTAACATAAGTTGTCAGTGGTAACTTGGACAAGAGCTGTTTCAATCAAGTAATAGAGACAGAGCAAAATAGAAATTATTTGAAAGGATATGGAAGGAGAAAAAAATCAAGAGAGTTGTCAACAAACTTGACTAAGAAAAGACATATATATAGCTGTCATTTAATGTTTTCCATAACATTCTCCATCAGTAGTATTTTGCTTAGGATTTTCAGTGTTTAGTACTATAACAAGTACAAGGAATTTGTTGGATATCTTTGCTTTATCACAAGTTAATATCTAGCTTTACTTTTTAATGATGAGCTTCCTTTACTTTAATGGTGTTTTTTAGGAGAGAATAAAATAGATACCATTGATGTGCACATTGGTAATACAACAGCTTACCTGAAGATCAGACTTTAATTGACAAAACTAGATTAATTCTTAACATCCATTTCAAGTGTAAGATACTAACGTATCTGAGATTGAGCCCAGATTTCATCTGCACGGAACCCTGATGTCAATTTGATTCCCTTTTTCTATCTGATACTCTGTCTACTGGATGCATTTTGCAAAGTTTCATCCCTTCCTCCTGGATACCTGGTGGTATGCTGGATGAGAGTGTCTAGGTGACCCCACAATGCCAGGAGAAGGAAATGTAACCTCATGCATAATTGTGAGTGAACTATTCACAATCTTATGTGCCTCTAAAAAGGATCTTAATTAAATTCTTCTCTCAAAATTCCTGTCATTTTCATATTATAAAAGCTATTTAAAACCTGGTCAGTCTCTGCATTATTTACATTCTGGTCAGTCTCTATATTATCATTTACTTTACACACATACACACACACAAGAATGGGTTCCTCTAAGTAACCTATAAGAGATTTAAAACTGTTAATACATTTGAATTTATGATCACTCAGAGCCACAATTTACTGTTTAATCACTGAAGGGGAAAAGCTATAATCCTTCCATAATAAAATACAGTATTCTTCGGTATTTTGCTAAATTACCTACCAACACAGAAATTTCCAAGTATACTAGAACTAACTGCCCATGCACAGGAAAACTGGGGGACTTAGAATTTAAGTATTTATTTGCATTACATTCTAACTCTTTCTTCAAGCTGCTTCTTTCTTTTAAATAGGTGCTTTTAAAAATCTGTCTAACTGTGTCAAGCTGATATTCTCGTTATTCAGAGACAGTGTAACTGTTCTTTGCTGTGGTCAATAAAATGCCCAGTGGGTGGAAATACGCTAAGGGTTTGCATAGTGAGGCCAGGAGCTCTCAGCACAAAACAGATTCATATACAGGGTAGGAGTCATTGAAATCAACTTGAATTTCAGTAGAGGTTTTCAACACCATGGCAAATATTTTAGCTGCTTATAAGTTATACACACCTCCCTTTATTACCTATATTCTTTCATTCATCTTCATTACCTCTCTACTGTCTCTCTGTGTTCCCTACTTCAATCTTCAAGTGAAAAACCATTAAGTAACTTTGTATATCAACTTCAACTCACAAAACAATTGTGTAAACAAATTTTCAAATTGCTTTAGCCTTGCAAATGTTCACAAATATCACTGGTCTAGGTCATTCCCATCTGGAAAATAAATTTTGTCTGAATTTTACTCAATATTCTTTTGCTTACAGGTTTTAGTTTAAGAGATACTTCATATGTGCACAAAACAACTAAGATGTAATGGAAATGGAGTTTGTTACAGTTCTTCTCTTGGCTGTGGCCCAAATCTTAATACTGTCACCCTCATTTTCTTCAGATCTTTGATATATTGACCAGAGTTTATCTTCATAACTGCATTACTGATTTTCTAGTTTGTAAAATAACAGGTCAGGAATTCCTTGTTGTAAAATATATGTCTACCGTAAAGTAGAGCAATCTTTCATTCTGAGAGGCTGATACATTCATGAGGACTAGTAGAGGAGCAAAGGCTCAAGCTTTGTGCCAAAGGGGAAGCTGATTTAATGTTTCCCATTTAAAATTGTTGTTTCAGTGTGTGGGGTAGTTGGATGTATTAGACATTATAGGAGATGGCATCTTTCACCCCAAAGTCACCCATTGAAATCTGAAACAAGTTGAGAATGACTAGAAGTAAATACCATAAAATAATGGTACGTAACTGTTTAGTGGAACATCGTGAAAACCACAAATTTCACTTTTCAGTATTTTGGTTTGTTTGCTATTGCTTATTGTCCTTGCCTAATGTGTTCATATCATTTATATCATCAAAACCAGGACACTTCTGAGGGTGAACATCAGTGCTAAAATACCTAACATTATTTTAAGTTTTGAAATATATACAAGTATGTTTGTGTATTGTTACAGCTGTACCTTCTATGTCAACTGGGAAAACACTGCAATTTGTTAAGATGAATTTAAAAAATAATGAGCACCACAGCCAATTTCAGTTATATGTCTTCATTTTTTATTTAGTTTCTTTATTTAGTAAGAACATTGTTTTGTTTTAAGATACTGTTCTACACCAAGTATACATTAAAATTATATTATTACTGCAAAAAATGCAAATAACTATATCTTCATTGTTGAACATATTATAGGATTTATTCATCTCAACTATCATTTCACTCAACCATAGTATAAGAAAGCTAAATTATCAAGTCCAGCCATATTGCAGTTGGTTGCATTGTTCATCTTTTATTACTGCTATTGGACTGTAAGTCCCTTGAGGGCATAAATTGTGTCCTATCAATATTTTTATCTTTAATTAGTACAGTATCTAATGTTAAATTGATACTCAGTAAATGTATGTCATACTTATTGATACATTAATGAATAAGTGAAGCAACCCAAAATTGGTTCAATACTAGAGTGACTAAATTGTAATTTCATACAAGGAAATGTTATTAAGCAATGAAAATAATCATACAAATATAATTTTGAGCAAAATTTTCAGACACAAAAAAGAACATAATATGTATTTCCATTGGTATTGTTAGGGAAGAAAAACTTTTCCTCTTAGGTTCAGTTCTCAGGGGCCTGGGAATTAAACTGACAAAATACAGATCAACAGAGGAAATATTTATTCATATGCATACAGGAGCTAACAAAAGAAGTAGCTAGTTTGCTGAATAGTTGAAGAGAGAGGTTTATATACCTAACTTAGTAGAGGAAAGGGAGGAGGGCAGAAAAGTCTTCTATGGGAAGAAGAAATAGATTTCTTTAGGAAAGACAAATGAGTTTCTAGGCCAACTAATGGGAGATAAGAAAGTTTGTGCTATTTGTTTATGCAGGTGTGAGTGCCATTCCGTCTTCTTCATTGCAATGAAATTTCCCAAGAGAGGGGATTTATGGTAGCTTCATTTCTCAGAAGTTGTTGCTTTTAGTCAGATAAGGGAAGCTCCAAGAAGGCTTCTTTCTGCATCTGTTGAATTTCAAATCTCTTTAGGTGAAAATAATATTCATATCTACTTTGAGGTTCCAAGCAAGGCCCTGCAATATCAAGTTAAAAGAAAATAAAGACAAAAACAGCAACAAGGAAACAGGCACATTTATAAAGTTAGCAGTCAAGATAGTGGCTACTTTTGTTGATAAGGAAGTGATTGACAGGGAACATGATAGGACTTTTGCACTGTTGGTTGTATTCTATTTCTTGCTCTGGGTGGTGGTTATGTAGATGTATTTAGGATGTGGAAATTCAAATTCATTGAATGATATCTGCATGGTTGTATAATTTCCTAGTATATTTTTGCCAAAATATTTATTAAAGAAGGATGAGAGACTAAATGAAATAATTTTACTTTGATGTATAATAGACAGTGATGTTTAATATGTGGAATAGCAGGTAGAGGAGAAATCATAGAAAGTATGTCTTGAGAACCAGCCACCATCTTTATAATTAATCAAGAAAAGATTATGAATAGCAGATTTCTGAAACTGCTTGACTGAAGGACAGTAAATATTCACCCCTCTCCTCTGAGATATATTTGAGGCTCAGACCTGTATGATTAAAAATCCACTTTGATCTCCACTTGGATGTCAGAGAGGACCTCAAGACTATTTCCCAAACTGAACTCATCATCTCTTCCTGCTGACTGGGCCACATGCATCACTTGCTTCCTGATTTGGTAAATGGCACCATCAACAATTTGGTTTCCCAAGCCAGGGCCCTGGGTGTTAAAACTGACTCATCCAAGCAATCAATATATTCTGTTGCTCATCCTTTATGTATATCTCTAGATATGTTCATTTCTCTCAATCTTTACTTCTCTATTCAAGTCCAGAGCATCACATCTTTCACCTGTATCATCACTGCAGCAACCATCTGACTGTTTTGCTCATTCCAGTCTCATCTTCACTCTCATTTATTTTCTACAATGCAGGCAGAAAGTTCTTCCCAACGAGATCTAGGGAACAAAACAAGTAGTGTTTTAAGAATACAGGGCCACCCATTTTTCACAGAACTAGAAAAAAATTTTACAATTTGTATGGAAACACAAAAGACCCCAAATAGCCAAAGCAATCTTAAGAAAGAAAAATGGAGCTGGAGGAATCAGGCTCCCTGACTTCAGACTATACTACAAAGCTACAGTATTCAAGACAGTATGGTACTGAGACAAAGACAGAAATATAGATCAATGGAACAGGATAGAAAGCCCAGAGTTAAACCCATGCATATATGGTCAAAGATAAGATGCCAAGAATATACAATGGAGAAAAGACAGCCTCTTCAATAAGTGGTGCTGAGAAAACTGGACAGCTACATGTAAAAGAATGAAATTAGAACACTCCCTAACACCATACACAAAAACAAACTCAAAATGGATCTTCCCTGGTGGCAGAGTTGTTGAGAGTCCACCTGCCGATGCAGGGGACACGGATTCATGCCCCGGTCCGGGAAGACCCCACATGCCGCAGAGCGGCTGGGCCCATGAGCCATGGCCACTGAGCCTGTGCGTCTGGAGCCTGTGCTACGCAAAGGGAGAGGCCACAACAGTGAGAGGCCCATGTACAGCAAAAAAAAAAAAAAAAAAAAAAAAAACCAAAAAAAACCTCAAAATGGATTAAAGACCTAAATGAAAGGCCAGACACTATAAAACTCTAAGAGGAAAACATAGGCAGAACACTCCATGACAAATCACAGCAAGATCCTTTTTGACCCATCTCCCAGAGTAATGGAAATAAAAATAAAAATAAACAAATGGGACCTAATGAAACTAAAAGCTTTTACACAGCAAAGGAAACCATAAACAAGATGAAAAGACAACCTTCAGAATGGGAGAAAATATTTGCAAATGAAGCAACTGAAAAAGGATTAATTTCCAAAATATACAAGCAGTTCATGCAGCTCAATATCAAAAAAACAAACAACCCAATCCAAAAATGGGCAGAAGACCTAAATAGACATTTCTCCAAAGAAGATACACAGATTGCCAGCAAACACATGAAAGGATGCTCAACCTCACTAATCATTAGAGAAATGCATATCAAAACCACAATGATACCCCAATGAGGTATCACCTCACACCAGTCAGAATGGCCATCATCAAAAAATCTACAAACAATAAATGCCGGAGAGGTTGTGGAGGAAAGGAAACCCTCTTGCACTGTTGGTGGGAATGTAAATTGATATAGGCACTATGGAGAACAGTATGGAGGTTCCTTAAAAAACTACAAATAGAACTACCGTATGACCCAGTAATCCCACTCCTGGGCATACACCCTGAGAAAACCATAATTCAAAAAGAGTCATATATCATTGCAGCTCTATTTACAATAGCCAGGACATGGAAGCCACCTAAGAGTCCATCAACAGATGAATGGATAAAGAAGATGTGGCACATATATACAATGTAATATTAGCCATAAAAAGAAACAAAATTGAGTTATTTATAGTGAGTTAGATGGACCTAGAGTCTGTCATACAGAGTGAAGTAAGTCAGAAAGAGAAAAACAAATACCGTATGCTAACCCATATGCGTGGAATCTAAAAATAATGGTTCTGATGAACCTAGGGACAGGACAGGAATAAAGACACAGACATAGAGAATAGACTTGAGGACATGGGGGGAGGGGGAAGGGTAATCTGGGACGAAGTGAGAGCGTAGCATTGACATATATACACTACCAAAAGTAAAATAGGTAGCTAGTGGGAAGCAGCTGCATAGCACAGGGAGATCAACTCGGTGCTTTGTGACCACTTAGAGGGGTGGGATAGGGAGGGTGGCAGGGAGGTGCAAGAGGGAGGGGATATGGGGATATATGTATACATACAGCTGATTCATTTTGTTATATAGCAGAAACTAACACATTGTAAAGCAATTATACTCCAATAAAGATGTAGAAAAAAAAAAGAATACAGTGCCACCGAGATGAGTTCTGTGAGAGCACAGCAAATAGAGCTTCTAAAAAATTGGAAAGAGTGAGCACCAAATTTCATATACGCCACAAACTTAGAACAACAGTTTATTTATATACATAAACGATCTCCCTATCTATCTTAAAGTTAGCATTCTAGAGAAAATTTTGTTCTCTCAGTCATGCTAACACATGACTTCTCAGAAAACACATGTTTTCTCAGTCACACTGACACATGAATCCAGATTTTAAAATAAAGGCACCCACTGAAAATGAAGGATGAGATGGTGTGATTTCTAATCCTCCCTTTTTTGTTTAGTTGAAACTGTTTTTGAATGTTTGCTTGCTGAATTGTAAAGCGGACCTCTTAAGGTGTAATTTTGCACTTTGGAAACTTATTTTCTTAGGAAACAATATTTGTAGGGTTCAAAGCCCATTTTCCATTCTAATTTAAATTATGTGTAGTTGTCTAAACACTTTGGGCTCTTTTTCCCCCTGAACATTCTGAAATTAATGGGCTGTTATGTTCTCTCTATATGTTTTTATTTCAGTAATTTGGCCCTTCTACTTCAAGGCTAAGAAAATAATCTTGTATATACTACCAACTTAAAGTACATTATCTTGTGTCATTGTTTTTTGTTTTTTGTTTTTTTTTTTCTTTCTAAAAATGACTGGTTGAAAATGTGTGGTGGGTTTTTATTTCTAGGTTAAGCTCTACCTAGAATATTTCCAAGGACTGCCACAAAATCTATATGTGCAGTACTTTCTGCTACTTTTGGAAAGCTGCATATTTCTGCCAAATTTTAACATCTGATATACTTAATTTCTGTGCAAACTCTTTTTTGGAGAAGGGTCTGTATATGTTATTGTAGTTCCCACTTGAGTGGTTCTTTGTGTCTTCAACAGGTAGCAATTGTTGTAAAAGACTTCGGAAAGTAATAATTGCATCATAGTTGCTTTGAAATTTAAAAGCTTAGAATTTTCCTAGGAAGATAGGAGACCTGTCAGAGCAATTTGGTTTTGTTGTATATGCTCTCAAAGAAAACCAGTTTTACTAATATCATGCCTCAGCACCATCACTTTTAAAACCTGTCAGGGTGGCACTGTAAACTTGGAAATGGGCAGTTCTTAATTTTCCAGTTTGAAATGTAAAATATAGACTTCAGCCAATATCCAAGTTTATTGTGTTATCCTTTTTTAATAGTGAGAGAAGTAATGGCAAGGCCTATAATTTCAGGAAAGAACTATAGATTTAACAAATAGAAAGTCTTAATATATTCAGCCCAAAGTTTACTTTTTTTTTCCCCACTTGAAAAGCCAATACCTTTAATAAACAAAGGTGACAATATTTATTTTCCTAAGCAAACTACACGCAAAAAAAGGAAAAAGAAAGAAAAAAGACTAAGAAGAATGGGATTTTCCAGATTTACCTTGACCAAAATTTACTATTGAATTGAAGTTTTTGCAATGACTGATTGTGTTTGTTTTATTTAGCTGGCTCTACATAGTGTGCATTTGTTAGGTGGGGGAATGTTAACTGACTCCTAATGTTAACTGGTCTATTTTTACTTCATGTGCCTCCTATCACAGGTAATGGAAAACATGAATAGAATAGATGACCTCTTAATTTTGAACATGTTTCAGAGTAGGGACACATTTTTCATCGAAGTGCTTGCAGGGTTACTACCTCAGTTTATAATCTACCTAGTCACTATTTTATTTCTATTTAGTTTGCTCTAAGAACTGCCTCTAGTGTTAATATGGATATATATGGATATATATATATATATATATATATATATATATTCATACATAAACACACTGATAGTACAACAACTAAAAGTAATCGTAGGGAATGCATTTATAGAGTCTAGTATAACACCATGGAAATAGGCTAAGTTTCAAGCACTAGCTGTGTCAGTTGGAAAGGTGTCACTTGCCTTGAAAAGAAAACTTTGAAAATGTATAGGCATTCTTTTAAAACCAGACTGAAGTATACTATTTTATTTCAGAGGCTTAAGTTGTGTTTTGTGTTTCTGAAATCTTGCACCTCTGCATATATGAAAATAATGGGATATCTTTACATTTACTGGATTTTGGAGAATTGTTCCCTTGAAATTCCAACCTCACTACCAAATAACCTAAAAGCTTGGTGAAGAATTCTCCCATTTACTACCCTCCTTTAAAAGAAGTGATCAGATGGTGATAAGGAGAAAAGGGACCATTTTAAAGTTGGACAAGGGAAAAAACAGAATTCTTACCAGTTTCATTCTGATTCTAGTTGTTAGAATAAAGTTAAACCTTCATCTTAAAAAGAAAATCCTTGGAAGTTTTAATTGAACATTTTACACACCTAAAAATCTTGCGATTGTGCTTTAAGTACCAATGTAGTATATGAAAGGCTTTGTACAGACAAGTAAAATTTCCTTTTCTGAGTGTTCAAATGTGATAACATCATCTAGTCATTGTTAACTTGAAATCAAAACTGTCAGATTTTATTTTTTTACGATTTAAGGAAGGTGAAGTTAGGGGACTAGAAGACGTCTAAATTGGCTTTTACAGATCCAATGATTTAAATGTAAGCAGTTTGTTGGGACTTTATAGCTAAACTTATATTTATGTATATAACTGTTAGCTAATCTGTAAATTGTAATAAATATATTTGCAATTATTAAATGTTAAAACAGAATAAAGGCACCCATTTTCAGACAGAATAGTTCCCATTTGGCTGCTTTGTATAACAAAGGCTGCAAATTGCAAGATATTTTCCATAAATTGAACGTGTTAAATTTGTACCTCAAAGTCTTTGATGACAATACATTTAAAGCACAGATATAATGTATAACACTCTGGAAAATTTATCCTGGAAATTATTTAAATGTAAAATTTTAGATAACCTGAAAGCCTGTGAAGGAGTATATCATTTTTGAAAACTCTTTTAGGTGGTCCGTGAGCAAAAACACTTGAAAGCCACTGTTTTATTAAATTAAACAGTACAAAGACCACTACCTAATGGAAGAAGTTTTACTATGAAAATTATCAGAGTAACACTACAATTGTCATAAACTCTAAAGTAAGAAAGACATACTTTTTCATTATTTTCTTTAGGGTAGTAAGCATTTTACATCACAGGTATATATGGGGTTTTATCTTTTTGGCATTTCAATATATTATACAACAGTCAAAAAAAGAGATTTTAATGATTATGACTATGGTATGGAAAAGTAAGAGTTTTAATTTGCTCTATAAGGAAATCCATGCCCATCGCTATGATTATTGTAAATTTCCCTCATTTTACACAAGCCAAATTCTCTCTCAAAGCGTGGGAGTTCATCTGAGAGAAGAATAGAAAATTCAGTTCCAAGAATGTAATACATTTTTACTGATATAAAGGATATTTGCAGGTAGTATTGAAATGTTCTGCTGCCTTGAAAACTAAACAGTGCAGAATACAACAGAAAAGAGAGTGAAATGTGATAGCATTTTGCTGTCTTAAACTTGGCTTATTTTTCATGTATATAAGTTTACATAAATTTTAATATCATAACAGTGGCAAACAGTCATTTCCACTGTCTACAAATGACAGGTGTTTAACTTAATTATCAATAGTCATTTTTTCAAATATTTTTGAGAAATAATTAAAATCTTCTAATTACATATTTTCTTAAACCCAAAAAATTTATTCAAATATAGAATATAAATACTTGTGCATAAATTAAAAGTTTAAAAATCTTGCTAAAATATCATTACAGAAAATACTATGTAACTTTTCATTCCTGATAAACTTAACTAATATTTATTACCAATAATTCTTAACCATCTAATTTCTGTTTTTAGCTTTATATTTTCTACAGTTCAAATCTAAATGTAAAATTTCAAAACAACAAATAATTTGTTTCCATGGCAACATGTTGAATATTGCTACAATCATAAACCAAGGATTCTTTATTATTTAGTAAATAATGAGAAACAACAATTCCAAAATATTCACAAATGTAACTAATTTTCTATTGCTTTCCCACAAGGACTGGCAAATAGGTTTATTAAACCAAGAAACTTTACCATTAGTGTAGGTGTCCAACAGAAAATGTCCTGTCACTGAACATCATCTCATTAAGAGTCATCAAGAATAAGCTGTACCAAGAAGAGAAACTGCATAACTGAAACAGTACAAACAAATAAACCAAACTTTAAAGTAGAAGCCATCATGGTCATTGATTCTTAGAGGATCTACCAAATGAAAGGACTCAGTGGATTGGTTGGGTAAAATAACCACCAGGAGAGACTGGAAATGATATGTTAACTGGTAGATGGAGCAGAGATTTCCAGGAATGAAGAGAGGAAACGGCAGTAAGAAAAGAAAACAGAAAAACAAAACAACAAAAACGCATCTATCTTTTTGTCTTATGGAATTAAGGTGAGCCACAGATTAAAAACAGATGATGTCCATCCAGAAACAAGAAACAACAGACCGTCAACCCAGGAATTCACTGCTGGCCCTCTGAAGATAAATGTCTTCATGAGGACAATAGATAAGCATAGAACAGTAGGAAAGACAATAGACAGACACAGGGTCAGGAAGCCTAAGTATATTTAAGATACCTACATATCTTCAAATATTACTTGCTTGGATTAGAAACTCTTTAATTTAAAGGTTAGTCAGCTTGCTGTGCCAGTAAACTAATTAATATTGTTTTAGGCTCATTATATTCACTAATATAAGTTGGTGTTAAGACTGTCTGCCCTATATTTCATATTTTCCTAAAGATTAGAAAATTGTTAAGGGAGGATGTGTTAACCTTGCTGTATCTTATGAGGTTATTATCTGAGGAAATTCAAGAAAATATGTTGAGACTCCTAGTTGGGTGAGTCAGTTCCTATAGTCAGTAGTATCAGCACAACTCATATTATTTCAATGTCAGGTTAATGATTTGAGCATTTTCATTCACTAGCACCTCAGGTACCAAGTTCTGACATAAACAAGAGCCAGTTTAAGAAGAGTGATTTACCAGTGGTAATGAGGAAAGTTTCCCAGTTAATTCAATCCAGTACAACAGTTCTTTCCTGTTATTCTGACATCAGTAATACTGTGGACTGTTGTTATATGACAAATAAATTCAGTGACTCCATATTGATGGGATGGGACTGATAGAGACATTATTTCTCTCCAATACACTGCTAGCAGCAAAGCATCTCAGATCCTCTGGATGATTTTCTAAACACCCTTGGGACTCTCGGGACTTCCACTATAAGGTGGTGACACCAAGATGCCCCTAATGTTAGTCACCTGAGGAAGCATGAGACAGCCCTCAAGAAGGACTTCACACTGCTTCTTGGGGACAATGGGAGAAGGAGCAAATCTGTACATGTGCCGCTGAGTTGGGAAGCTAAGTTGAGACACATAGTAATGCTGATTGTACATTTAAGTCTAGAGACCCAAAGTGTACCATCTTAAATAAATTCTGAGAAGGAGAAGGGGAAAGAGGTTCCAAAGGTGAGGTGAAAAAGTCAAGTGAGTCCCAATCTCATAAAGAGAAGTCTACAAAGATTTGAGTTATATATTTTGTGAAAAAATGAAAAAAAAATTACACAAGAAAAAGTTTTTGCAAGTCTGTAAAACCTTAGAGCATTTTTAAGTTACCTATGTTTGCTTGCTTTTACTTGGGTTTTTGTTGTTATTGTTGCTGTTGTTTTATGGTGGTAATATCTGTCAGTACATTTGACATTTAGACATTTAGGAAGATGTACATTACAAAAGCACTGGGATAAGGGAAGAGATGTAAATATCCTTTCCTTCATTAATTTATTGACGAGGAGAAAATAAGCATGCATGGTAGACATTTCATGGAACAGGATAAAAATACAAAATATATAAGACGAGTAGCTTTTACATTTACCTAATCTTTTGCCAGAACAAATTGAATAGAAATGGAAACGAGGGTGCTCTGTATATCTGTGACATACACATAAGGTTTGGCTTTTTCCTCCAACATTAGTATGATGTTCTGCCTGTCCTTGGCTTCCCCTTTTCATGCTAAATCTTGGTTTAGCTTTCTTCCAGAGCCCATTTTCACCTACCTTATACTTTTTATTTTCATAACATTTTATACTCTAGAACCATTTATTCCATGTTTTATAAAGTCGATCTGCCTTAAATAAGGCTGTGAGATACATGAAGGCAAGATCTTATCTGTCTGACCAATATTATATTCCATGGGCTAGTAAAGGTCCTTTTTGTACCCAATAGATAGTTATGCAGTGACTAAAAGTTCACTAGGCAAGTGATATTTTTTCTCTTTTCTTTCCTTTTCTTAAAAGTAACTGACAAAAATTTACTAATTGACCAAAGTCATACTATAAGCACTTCATATAACTCTTCTTTATATGAAATAATATTGCCACCAACAAGGAAATAAAATCGCACTTCTGAATTCAAATTACAAAGCACTGGAGACAGCATTTAGGCAATGAATTATCCAACATTTCAATACATCACCAAGTCTTAATCCAAAGAATGCACAGATGACTTTTGTTTGCTACATACTGACAAGTTTCTTCTGTGTTCTTTCTTTCTGAGCTTTATTTTCCTTGAACTATAGGAAAAGAGAAATGTTTCTGTATTCCCTGTTGCTTAACTTTCAATAAATCCAGTGATTCAAACGAAGGAAGCTTGCCTGTGCTCAATTTTATCATTCTTTAATGGCAGAATTAATGGCAGAATCATTAAATAACACAACCCCCCTCACCTGTTGCTTTGTTTATCCTGAAAAGACACAGAGCCCTCCTCCGTAAAAAGCAGGTTTAAAAAAAAATTGTTATTAATTACCTGTGAAGGAACTTCAAAAAGAGCACACATTAAGTTTCTTTAGAACATTTCCATCTCCTTTTTAAATATAAAAAATATAGAGGTAAGTCTTCTGAGCCATTATAAAACAAGCTGTCTTCTCTTGTGCTCTCTGGGAATAGAAGCAGTGTGAAACTGTGACGTTTAGGAAACCCAAATGTGGAGAATCTTAGAGGTCCAGACATTCTCCAAGAGAAACATTTTCCAAACTAGTTCTTGAAAGATGCTCTTCAGAGAAGAGAAAAACCTACAAAGTTTTCGTGGACAAAGATGTTTGGAAAATACTACATAATAAATCTTTTGTTTAGTAATACATAGAAATTAAATATTCTGGGAAGTACTACAGGAAAGAAATGTGTTTAATTTTGGTGACAGAATAAATTTACTGAGGTTGTATCTCATTTAAAATTTTCTGCAATGTCCTCTTCTCCTTATTCAAGCAAGGAGCCAGACTCTTCCTGATTTCTTTTGTCTTGGCCCAAAGCAGATGATTATTGAAGTGATCAACTTCTCTTCTTTCTCTCTTTGTGAAAGCCTAAGATTATTTAAGAAAGGTTGATAATGACCTAAAGGAGAAAGAGAGAGTTTTGAACAGAGTCATAAATGAGAAATTTCCCCAGCCTGGGAACCAGTCCTGAAATCAACAGGTCCTGGGTATAACACAGATGCATTCTCATTTTACGACATCGCCCATGACAGGTGACAAAACCCAGAGAGTAAAAAAAAAAAAGCAAAAAACAAAACCCAGAGAGTAATGGCTGCATGGTAGGACCCTAGGTCCCAGGGCCTTAAACTTTAGAAAAAAAGTCCTGTGGCTCAAGCTGCGCACAAAAGCCACAGTGTAGCCTGCCATAGGGGATCACATGGTCTGAGACAATGAGGATGTCTGCAGTTGCTGTGATCATGAGCGATAGTCCCCACATCTTTTGCTGGAGCATTATAAACCTCTTGTGTTCTTGTGCAATCTGAAATTGTAGGCAAGAAGTAGAGAGACTCTGATAATGACTAATGTTGAATTTCCTGCCAAACTAGCAAGATGGGTAACTCAAAATTGAGTTTATTTTGATTTCTAAATAGATACAGTATTTCTTATATATTTGTGTTTATAAAATAAGACAGACCATCTCACTTATTTTTATCTGAATTTTCTTCTTAAGTAACAATAATTAGCTGGACACATTTAAGGGATTCAAATATATTAAATGAAAAAGATCGATCCTACTCAACTACTGTTCCATGAAATGTATTTGGGGAGTACAGCTGTGTAGCGTCCCTTTGAATGCATTTCCTCTGTTAGAAATGTATATTGCCACAGTAGCGCAGTCCTCTCTACTACCACTCAAAGGACAGATACACAAATTCTAATCAGTAGCCAAAGGGAGAGACCCATCATAATGTAGCTCCTGTGGCATCACTTATTTTTTAAATATTCCAGCATCTGGGGAAGCTACCCTCCCTCCTGCCAGCCTGATTATGTGCATCTTCGTGAGCCCAGCAAAGGAGTCCCTTTGCTTTGATGTACCTTTAAAGCAGAGAAATTTTAGTCAGGAGCTTGTGGCTAAGGCTTAAGTATTCCAAGCTAGAAGACATTTGTTAAAATATGTCCAAATTTACAGTTAGCAATACCAAATCTAGACTAGACTCCTGAGCTCAGATCTTTGCTTTGCTACTTAATTGTTGTGAGCAAGTTATTTCAGTTTCTTCTTCTCTAATATGGGAATAATAATAATACCTACCTCATAGGATTATTTTGAGGATCAACAAACAAAGTTAAGGTATGTGAAATGCTTAGAAAAGTACCTGGCAGCACATATTATGCGTTGTGTGCATTTTAGTGCATGTATGTTTTAATTAACAAATAGAAATACGATGCATCATTTCAAAGTTTTATGACTTTTTCCATGTCTCTATTTTTGTTTCAGGATGCTCTAGGGTAAAAATGAAAATGCCTAAAGATCTCTTCTATTACAATATGTATAAACCAAATCTAAATATGTTTTTATAATCAATACATTCAATACTCTAGATAAAAGTACTCCAGATAAAAACAGAGAATCAGAAGAAATATCCATTTATAAATGCAGTTGGATAGATGTTACTTTCTATGAGTAACATTTAAAATTAAATCAGTTGATATTAAATCAAAGTTTGAAAAAACTGCTGAAATACAGTGCATTACTACATCAGTGGAAATCACATTTGGGTAAGAACGAGAGATTCTGAAAGCTATTGAACACTTTAGGGTGCAACTGCAGTGCGTCATCACAGAGAAATTTGCTCCAGGTGTTGCAGTAATTTTGATACATGGGGAAAGTTCACAGCTCACTGGCCGTCAAATGTGAATTTCCATATGTGAAATGATTTAAGTCTATTACTCTGTGCAGGAAAAGAATGAATGTTCTAAATTGAGCTTACATTTGCTATTTATTGTCTGTAACCTTTCATAAATATTTGAATTTTCCTTTAAAACAGTCTTTTAAAGAGCAAAATATGTAATACTCTAATATCAGGACACTTACTGTGACACGGGGCCAAACTAAGAAAATAAGAGTTAAATATTCTGAAGATGATTAGATTATTGTTCCGAACCTTTAATATTAAATAAAGTAGGTGATTCATACTTGGCAAATATCTCAGTTTAATTGAAAAGTACTTTTGTTTTCAATAAAATTTCCTTTTTCAACATGTGTTTTCTGAGATTTAAAAAGGAAGAAATAGGGCTTCCCTGGTGGCGCAGTGGTTGAGAGTCCGCCTACCGATGCAAGGGACACGGGTTCGTGCCCTGGTCCGGGAAGATCCCACATGCCACGGAGCTGCTGGGCCCGTGAGCCATGGCCGTTGAGCCTGCGCATCCGGAGCCTGTGCTCCGCACTGGGAGAGGCCACAACAGTGAGAGGCCCGCGTACCACAAAAAATAAATAAATAAAATAAAAAGGAGGAGATAAATAGAAAAATTTAATTTTACTTTTAAAATTTCCTTCGTAGTAAAAGATAACTGTTTTAAACAATTTTCTATCCAAAAAGTTATATGGAAACTTAAAGACCCAGAATTGCCAAAGCAATCCTGAGGAAAACAAAACAGGAGGCATAACTCTCCCAGACTTCAGACGCTACTACAAAGCTACAGTAATCAAGAGGGTGTGGTATTGGTACAAAAACAGACATACAGATCAATTGTACAGAATAAAGAGCCCAGAAATAAACCCACACACCTACGGTCAATTAGTCTTAGACAAAGTAGGCAAGAATATAAAATGGAAAAGTCTCTTCAGCAAGTAGTGCTGGGAAAGTTGTACAGCTACATGTAAATCAATGAAGTTAGAACACACCCTCAGACCATGCACAAAAATAAACTCAAAATGGCTTAGAAATTTAAACATAAGACATGACACCATAATAATCATAGAAGAGAGCATAGACAAAACATTCTCTGACATAAATTGTACCAATGTTTTCTTAGGTCAGTCTCCCAAGGCAATAGAAATAAAAACAAAAATAAGCAAATGGGACCTAATCAAATTCACAAGCCTTTGCATAGCAAAGGAAACCACAAAAAAAAAAAAAAAAAGACAACCTACAGAATGGGAGAAAATATTTGCAAATGATGCAACCAACAAGAGCTGAATCTCCAAAATATACAAACAGCTCAAACTCAACAACAAATAAAAGACAACCCAGTCAAAAACTGGGCAGAAGACCATAATAAACATTTCTCCAAAGAAGACATACAGATGGCCAGTAGGCACATGAAAAGATGCTCAATGTCACTAGTTATTAGAGAAATGCAAATCAAAACTACAATGAAGTATCACTTCACACCAGAAAGAATGGCCATCATTAAGAAGTCTGCAAATAACAAATGCTGGAGAGGGTGTAGAGAAAAGGGAACCCTCCTACACTGTTGGTGGGAATGTAAGTTTGTGCGGCCACTATGGAAAACAGTATGGAGGTTCCTCAGAAAACTAAAAATAGAACTAACATATGATCCAGCAGTTCCACTCCTGGGCATATACCAGGACAAACTATAATTCAGAAAGATACAGGCACCCCCTATGTTCGTAGCAGCACCATTCACAATAGCCAAAACATGGAAACAACCTAAATGTCCATTGAAAGATGAATGGATAAAGATGCAGTGTGTGTACACACACACACACACACACACACACACACACACACACACACACACACACAATGGAATACTACTCAGCCATAAAAAAGAACAAAATAATGCCATCTGCAGCAATATGGGTGGACCTAAAGATTATCATACTAAGTGAAGTAAGTCAAAAAGAGAAAGACAAATACCATATGAAGTCACATGTGGAATCTAAAATATGGCACAAATGAACCTATCTACAAAACAGAAACAGACTCACAGACATTGAGATCAGACTTGTGGTTGCCAAAGGGGATCAGGGGAGGAAGAGGGATGGACTGGGAGTTTGGGGTTGGTAGATGCAAACTATTACATTTAGAATGGATAAACAACAAGGTCCTACTGTATAGCCCAGAGAACTATATCCAATCTCCTGGGATAAACCATAATAGAAAAAGATATTAAAAAATAATGTATATATGTCTTTTGCTGTACAGAAGAGATCTGCACAACATTGTAAATCAACTGTACTTCAATTAAAAAAATAAATAATTTTCTAAAAGTTTTAGGAGGTTATCTCCAAAGGAAAAAATTGATTTTTTTCTAAAGTTGAATATCAAAACAGTTGAAATCTTACCCAATAAGATTTCTCTTCACATCAATTCTATTTCCTTGCATCCTCAAACAAAAATAAAAGCAAAAATGAAGTGTTAAAAGTCATTAGAGATGCCCAAATTTTCAGATATAAGGACCAGGGGAAAACAAAGTATAACAAACATGTTAGAATAGTTTATCCTGTTTTTCTGACAACATCTGTTATATGTTCAAATTTGGAAGAAATATTACATGTAAGTTTCAGTTGCTTTGTGGCATAGTCTACCCTAAATTTGTTGACACAGATGATGAAATTGAAACTTGAGTAATATTCTACATGGTGATTACAAAATTACTGAAAATGAGGGGCCATTATTCTTCAGGTCTCAGTAGTACCTAATGAGATAGTACGAATGACTGAAAGATAGCAAATACCTTTTATATTTACTTAAGGACATCTATTTCATGTGGGTTCTCCTTATGCCAGTTTATAGCAATTGCACGATTATTCAGAAGGTTTCACACACAATTATTTTACTTTTTCTGCCAGATTTACTCTGAAAACTATTCAGTATTTATTATTCTTTCAAACCTAATAAAAGATTAAAAACAAAATTGGAAACAACATCTGTGTTGTTCCCATAAATACAGAAAACCCACATTCTCATTCTCTTCCATCCTCTTGTCTTTGTTTTCCTCAGTCCTTATTTGTGTCTTTCAGCCTTTAGTGTCTCACATCACTCAATTCAATTCAGATAAAGGAAATATTATTTATTTTTTAAATTGTGATTAAATTTATGTAAAAATTACCATTTTAGTCACTTTAAAATGTACAGTTCTGTGCCATGAAGTACATTCACATTGTTGTGAAACCATTGCAACCATCGATCTCCAGAACTTTCTTATCTTCTCTAACTGAAACTCCATACCCATTAAATAATAACTCCATATTCCTCCCTCTCCCCAGCCCCTGGCAACCACCATTCTACCTTCTATCTCTATGAATTTGACTATTATAAGACTTCATATAAGCAGAATCATACAATATTTGCCCTTTTGCAATTAGCTTATTTCACTTAGAGTAATGTCCTCAAGTTTCATCCATTTTGTACCATTTATCAGAATTTCCTTCCTTTTTTAAGGCTGAATAATAGTCAATATTATATGTATATATATATATATATATATATGTAACACATTTAATTTTTCTTTCATTGGCCAAAAATATTTGGATTACTTTTACCTTTTGGCTCTTGAGAATAATTCTGTGAACATGGGTGTGGAAATACCTAGTTGAGTCCCTGCTTTCAATTCTTTGGGGAATGGACCCAGAAATAGAATTGTTGGATCATATGATAATTCTATGTTTAATATTTTGAGGGACCACCGTATTGTTATTATCCACAGTGGCTTCACCATTTCACATTCTTGCCAACAATGCTCAGGGTTCCAAATGTCCACATCCTTAACAGCACTTGTTATTTTCTGTTGTTGTTGTTATTACTATTATTATATATAATAATATATACTATATATATTATTTATAATTGCTATCCCAATGGATATTCAGAACTTAGCTATATGACACATAACTGAGCAGGAGATCTTCTGCCCAGTCCCAAACTCTATGGAAAATAAGGTACAAAAGAAGAAGGTGGGAGTGAGGGGTGGTGGAGAAAGTGGGAGAGAGAATAGATTTTGGGAGCAGTCCCTGTACATATTGAATAGATACAGCTAAGATTATGATCATTTTGGTACCTATATACTCAGTGTTTTACAGTTGGGAAAATTGTTGATTTTTGGAATTTCTAGGTAATGTATTATTCCAAATCAGCACTATCTAAAGACGTGTACATGGATTAGTGTTTGGCTAATCAAAATGAGAAAAATAAGAACAATGTTGTGAGAGTCTTATAAAGCTTGATTAGATTTTTAAAATTCAGAATTATGTCTTGGTTTTTAAATGCCCTACCCAGTGTATAAAGATAGTGAGAGAAGATCACATTTATTTTGCATTTTAAATTAAATATTTAAATTGCACAGTATATTACCTTTTAGATTGTCTTTCTCCACAGAGCATAATTCCCTGACAAGTCATCCAAGTTGTTGAGTTTTTTAATAGTTCATTCCTTTTTATTGCTGAGTAGTATTCCGTGGTGTGGATATAACATTGTTTAAACATTTGCCTGTTGAAGAACATCTGGTCATTTATAGATTTTGGCTATTATGAATACAGCTGCTGTGACTATTTTTGTACAGGTCTTTGTGTGAACATAAGTATCTATTTTTTCTGGTGTAAATGCTCAAGAGTGAAATTGCTGCATCGTATAGTACTTGCATGACTAGTTTTATAAGAAACAGTCGAACTATTTTCCAGAGTGGCTGTACTATTTTACATTCCCACCAGTAATGTGTAAGTGATCCAGTTTCTTTCCAATCTTGCTGGAGTTTAGTGTTAGCCATTGAGTGTGTAGGAAAAAATTTTTTGAACCCCAATCACTGATCATCTGGGCAAATAGAGGAAGAGAAGTAAGTTCTGAGAATTTTTTTCTTTTCCTTCCTCCTTCTCTCCCTCCCTCCCTCCCTCCCTCCCTCCCTTCCTTCCTTCCTTCCTTCCTCTCTCTCTGTCTCTCTTTCTTTTTGTGTATAAATACATGTGCTTATTACTGGGAAGAATTCCTCTATTCCAAGTATGGCATAATACAACTAGTTTCATAGGGCTCAAATGTAAGTAGTATAAAGTTAAGTTGTAATTGGAATTTGGGGGCCAACTCTTGCGTTTAACCATTTTAAACTCACTCATTACCAAATATCTACTGAGAGATTCCTGTGTAACAGGCATGGTGCCATTGTTGAGAGTAACAGATATGGCACCCACCTTTGTGGGCTTCATGGATGGGAAGAACACTGAATACATGAATAGAACTGGTAGTGTACACTTTAAAGTCTAACTTGTACTGTAGATGAGAATATTCTTCAACCCTTATTCACCAAAGTTTTATTTATTTTGTAGAGCATAACTTGAAAAGAAAGATATTACTCGAAAGAGCTTTTTATCCTTTTACATTTTAATATGGCTTTCAAGATCATGTCGATTTCATGTGATTATCTGATATCTATGGATCTCTTCCTACTTAAATATCATACACAGTATCAACTAACAGATTTAATGGTAAATATCACCAAAATGAGAAGTAGATCTTGCAGTTGGGAGAAATTCTAGCCCAATAAACAAGCAAGCTGCAAATCCAAGTAAAAACTAAGATAATATGACAATCTCGAATCTTTTGCATAATTATTCCTGATTGGTTGTGAAACATAAAAGAAAAAACAAGGAGTCAAAAAGGACCATATCTACAGTTAAAGGATAATCATCAATATGCCAAAATTCAATATAACTACGAGATCTAGATAGGTTGTAATAATTGATATAGTAGAAACATTATTTTAAGACAAAACAAATATTTGTAACATGACCCTACTTTGATTAGTAGTTAATTATTAATGAAAACAATGTAGGAAGCATCTCAACAAAAGAATTTGAAAATGTATTGCTTTCAAATTTTAGGAGCCCTTCCCAGGGTAAATGGCTGTGCTTGATAATTACTTATTTAACTCAGTTACTCCTTCTGCACCAGAAAGATTTCTTCTGATATCTGGGCACTGTTAGGATTATTTACTTATTTTGAGATTTTTCAAAATTAAGTACTGATGCAAAGAATATTGGCATAATGAAGCTGTCAGAGTTGGAAATTAACAACATTATCATTTTACTCACCTCTTAGAAGTGTTCAGTGCTATTGATCTCATCCTTCTACTCATGTCTGGCTTCAGAGACACTCTCTTGGATTTTATTTTACTTCTCTGGCCAGTTCTGAATCTTTGTTACTAGTTTCTCCTCTACCTTGAATGTTGGAATTAGTCAGAAGTCTGTCCTAAGTTTTATTTCCTTTCCTTTCTACACTCTCTTCCTAAATTGTCATTCATCCCTATGAAATATGCCAGATTTCTCTAATTTCCATCTGCAGCTTAGACATCTCCTCTGAACTACAGACTCATATATGAAATTGATTATTGACATTTCCACTTGGACATTTCACAGACATCTCAAGCTGAGCATGTCTAAATCCAAACTATTGATTTTACTTCCCAAGTCCATCCTAATTCCCTTAGTTCTTCCCATTTAATTAAAAGACATTTCTGGACATTTCTACACACCTGGCTACTCAGGTAAGAAATCTTGGCATTTATTACCCTTTCTCTTACTACCTCACCCTAGCTGAAACTTGTAAATTTTTATCACACAGACATATATGGGGTACTTCACTTAGCTCCATCTTCAGTGTTGCCACCCAAGCCCAAGCCACCAACTTTCATTGTCTACAAAACTGGAACAGCTTTCTAATGGTCTCTTCATGACTGCATTTGTCATTTTAAATCAATTTTTAATGAAGCAGCTAGAAAAGCCTTCTTAAAATGGAAAGCAGCTTTTATCAATATCCTGCTTAAAACAAATATAGTATGCCTTTTCTTAAAACCATGGTTTCCATCTACCTTTCTAACCTCATCTAATTCGACTTATCACCCACCAAACCAATTTCCTTTCAGTTCCTTGAACATGCTGAGTTCTTTTCTACCCACATATCCTTGTGCATACAGATTCTTCTCTTTGCAATATTCTTCCCTTCACTACTTACACGTCATATACATTTGCGTGCTCCAGTTTAAACTCTACTTCCCCAGAAAGTCCTTTCCTAACTACACCATTAAATCAGTACTCACCTAACCCACACTTTCCCCTATCAGAGCACCCATTTGTTCCTTTAATAGCACTTGTTTTAACTTCTAATAAGGTTACTTTCTTATAGTCTTTGTTTCTGTTTTGCTCCCTCACTAGACTATTATTTCCACAAGGGAATAGCTATTTGTTGTCTTATTTCTTCCTATTATATCCTCAATACCTCCTACTTCTTGGAATATAATAGAAGAAATCTTTGTGAAACTTAAGCAAGTATTAGAAAGAGAACCAATCAGAAGGGCTAGGCATTCAAAGATTTGAAAGATCCTTTTGGTTGTTGAAGTGAAGTCTAAGAGGACCCAAGTATACATAGAAGAAGAAATCTCGGCAAGCAAGAGGACTCATGGGAGTCAGAGAGCCAGGATTAGGCAGTGATCCAGAAAGATGGTTTACTGGAATCAGAAGGATGTGGCGCTGTACAGAAAGACCAGACCTGGGAACTAAAGGTTGGAATGAAACTGCAGTATATCTGAGTTCTGGAAAGTGCCAGAAAAAGGGCTTTGTTCTAGAAACTAGCTCCAAATTCAGATTATGAAAATTATATGCATGATTTTTGAGTTCTGGGTTACAAGAAACAAGAAAATAATCCTGGAATTAGACCTATGACTAGCGGAAAGAGTGGCCTAATGTGAGTCATTGAATATTTCATTTAGGGATTCCCTAATTCTACTTGGCTCTGGAGATGATATTTCCTAGTACTTGGAAGACAATAGCTAAGCACTAAATATGCAGATGTGGGTTTATGAAGTTGAAGCAGTATAGCCTATTTAAAACACAGGTTTGGGGATCAAATCATCCTGAGTTTCTATTTAAAGTCCGATATTTACAATCTAGTAGACCTTGGGCAAGCAATCTGTGAGACCTCTTATACCTAGGTCATTAATCATAAAGTTCAGATAAAATACTAGCATCTTAGATTTTTTGTGAAGAATAAATGGTTAGTGTATATAAAAAGGCTTACCATGATATATACTGCAAAGTACATACTTTGATACATGTATACGATGTACATGATGTACATTGTAATCAATTGGTAAATGCTGGGTACCATTTTTCATATGTTAGGCAATGGGAGGGAAGAATGAGGAACAAGTAGGTTATTAGACCCCTCTTCTCCTGTCTGTTCTCCTTCTCCACATTTTCTCATAAAAGGAACTTGGCTTTGCTTATAGGTGCATCACAGCAACATGTGTGAGAAGGAAGAAAATATATTCTTACCTACACTAGGAATGTGCTCTCTAGTCTTATTGAAGATATTTAAATGGAACTTTCAGTGTTTCACCCTAAGAAATTAAATAGGGCTCTGTGAGAAGAAATCTAGTCATGTTTGAAAACTCATGCAATGCATGAAAGACTGTATATTACTGTAAACTGCAATGAATTACATTCCTTGTTGAGTATTTATTATTTCTACATTTAAAAGGAGCAGATGAGCTTTTAACAAAGTTTTGTTTTGTTTTGGATTGTTTAAGGTCTTAATAAGAGTCAATCACAAAGGTAGAATTAAAACCAAGGATGAGTGAATCTCAGTATGGGGATGGAATTATTAAGCACAGACCTATTGTTCTTTGGCATTCCCCACCAGCCAGAATTTAGGTTTTATGGTTCATGTTCATATCAGAAATAAGAGAAACATTATTTCAACTCTCAAACTGCATAAGATAGAACAAAATACAAGTAAGTAAATTCAGAAACAAATTATCAAATGGTATCAGATGCAGGTGGTATAGATTTGGGAATTCTTAAATACACAAAGAAAATTTAGGAGAAGATAAAATGTTCTAGGCATGAAGGACACTGCTGAACATTCATGAGCAAGAATAAATGCCACTTACAGTGCTGCCAGTGGAAATGACACTGGCTTGTCACAGATAGAGCAATAAAATTGTCATAAGATTGGAGAAGAAGAACCAAAGAAAAAAATCAACTGGAAATTTTCTTGTGCACAGGTAGATATAAAAATGTTTCTCTTTCCTGAGCATGAATTTCAGAGTGCTATCATCATTTAACATCCATCTTAATAACTGCTAATCAAATAGCAATAAAAAAAGAGAAGGCAGGGAGGGAAGAAGGGAAGGAAGGAAGGAAGGAAGATAGGAAGGGAGGGAGGGAGGGACAGAGAATAAATGAGAGAAAGGGAGGGAGGAAGGAAAGGCAACTGAGGATAAAGGCTAAAGAGGGCTGCATCTGTGGACACTTACTCAGTTTCTCTTATTTCCCTGTGTACAGTATGTCCCCTACATAACAAAAGTACTAATGTGATTCAGTGGTTGTGTCAAACTACATCAGCCTAAAAAATGCTATGAAATGTTAAGTTCTGATACCAGATCATTTTCAGAAAAAGAAGAAAATTGAATAATTTAAAATCGTATCTATCAATGTATTAGAGAAACCTGAATTTTATAATGTGGAAAAATTTGATGTTTACCAGAACTATATCATATTTTGGTAAGTATCCAGAATTTTGAATTATGAGAGGAAAGGTGGAAATTGTTATATTTTAGCATAGAAATGTTGAAAGGAGGTGTGCATCTATTGTTGATATAAAATGGTCTTGATGTCAGATTTTTTTTACATCTTTATTGGAGTATAATTGCTTTACAATATTGTGTTAGTTTCTGCTGTACAACAAAGTGAATCAGCTATATGTATACATATATCCCCATATCCCCTCCCTCTTGCGTCTCCTCCCACCCTCCCTATCCCACCCCTCTAGGTGGTCACAAAGCACCGAGCTGATCTCCCTGTGCTATGCAACAGCTTCCTACTAGCCACCTTGATGTAAGATTACATATTTTTGAAATGTTATAAAATATTTCTGCTCAGATGATCACTCTCTAAAGATTTAGGAGACTAAATGATAAAATTTTAGTTCTCCAGGAAATGAAGGCAGAAATTCATGTGAAAATTTTATCAATTCCATATCTATTATTTGGTGAATCATTAGTACTACATTTGGAAAACTAGAATTTGTTAACTTAGCTTCTGTTTTATAGCAGAGGGGTTTTTTTGGCATCAATTATTTATGGACTTATAATACCAGTATAAAAAGAAAAGATATATTTGTATGTGGCACAATTAGTTACAAAAAGATGGGAGGATAGTATGGCAGTGATAGTCATCTATACTGATGAAAATGAACACAAAAGATCTTACATAAACTATATGAAGATGAAAAGGTGATTTTAGAAAGAATAAGAATCCGTGCCTGAAAACTAACACAGTGTGACACAGTAGAAGTTCTAGATTAGATGGGAGACCAAAGTAACCTCGGTTTGAATTTTGGAAGGGTCATTTATCCTCCCTCCTTGGGCCTCTCTTTCTCAATCTGTAGATGGAGTTAATAATTCCTACCTTGCTAAGTTATTATGATGATTACAATAATTTTTATAAAATAGGAAAATACATGATTTGCTGCTCTGTGCATTGTAGATTCCCTAACATTCCTGACCCTTGTCCACAAAACTGCCAGAAGAATCATCTACTGATTATCGTGACAAAAATTCTCTCCCTACCCCCGAAATATTAAAAATCATTTTCTGAGAGAGGACAACATTTTATGAAGGATCACTGCTCTGGTTCAACTCTGAGTCTCTTTTATCCTCTAACTGCCTCAATTTTTTTTTTTTTTTTTGCGGTACGCGGCCCTCTCACTGCTGTGGCATCTCCCGTTGCAGAGCACAGGCTCCGGACGCACAGGCTCAGCGGCCATGTCTCACGGGCCACGGTCCCAGCTGCTCCGCGGCATGTGGGATTTTCCCAGACTGGGGCACGAACCCGTGTCCCCTGCATTGGCAGGCAGACTTCTAACTGCCTCAGTTTTAAATCACATAGTAATCAAGATCATTTGGATTCTGAGCCTTACCTCTAAAAGAAATGGAATAAGCCCAAAGAGAAAGGCAAACCAATATGAAAACAATTATGTGCCTCTGTTCAGCCACAACCAGCTGAGCTGCCAATCACAAGGGATGCTGGTTAGTTGAGGAATATTATAGGTTCATACATGTTCTTTTAACTCAGATATCATTTTAAGTGACCAGAGGGTGATTTAAGAACCATATTGCGAGGCTCACCAAACTACTTGTAGGTGGTTATAGAAAGGGTGCCGTTCTCATTGACACATCAGGCTTCTGTCCTGGGTGCAGCCTGAACTAGGACTTACATGCCAAAATCATTTTGCCCTTTATTGCACAGTTGAAGCCCTCTGTCCCAGTACTGATCTGTTTTCTGACAGGTAGAAAACAATGTAGATTTCAGTGTAGATGAACCCAGGGCATTTTGAGTCACTTAAAAATCTTTTGCCTAAGTGAGTGTTAATTTCAAGTGAAACAATAGAGCTGTTGATGAAGATGGAAAGAAAGAGATGCCATGTATGTAAGAAAAGGCAGATTGTGGGGTGTGAAGTATAAGGAATAGTCTTGACAGCAATATTTATATGTAGAAAAAACTTTAAACTATTGTCTAAACACCCACAAAGTAAATATTTCTTCTTTGCCATATTTAAGCCTTTACAAAATATGGAATATATCATTAACAGTTCACGTAATAAATAATTAATTTTTGGAAGTCACTTTCTGTTGTTTTCCTTGAGAAAAACTAAACTGTGGCTATCTTAAAAGAATAGAAGAATATTAACCAAATGTAATGAATATCTACTTTCATTATTATAGCCTGATGTATTAAAGAAAGTATGTATGAAGAAAGGTGTGTGTGTGTGTGTGTGTGTGTGTGTGTGTGTGTGTGTGTGTGTGAACAGCCTGGGGAAAAAATCCTGGTAAAAATTGTCCCCACAGCCTCACAGCAAAGAAACTAAAACACACTCAGATGTTCCAGAAAACAGGATAAATTCTGTGCTTCAATTATCATTATCTTTTTCACAGTTGAGAAGTTTAGAAGGAGGTTAACAGTATCCTTTTTTTTTTTTTTTTTTTTTTTTTTGGTTCTGTAACTGATGATGGAATAGAGCAGATATATCAGTGATGCTGAAAGCTTGGCCTCTGTGCACTGGCACCAAATTAAATCTCAGAGACGAGAGTTTTTTGTGAAGTAGAAAAGGATAGATTTATTGCTTTGCCAGGCAGAGGGGGACACAGTGGCCTCCTAACCTCAAAAACTATGTGACCCAACCTGGGAGGATTATGATGAGGAATTTTATAGCAATGGTTCAAGGGTGGGGTTACTGATCAGATTAGGGTATATGCAGGGTCTGCACTCCTCTAATCTAGTCTGAGGTTATCTTCTTGGTGAGCTTCTCTGGTTCTTTTAATGTAGCCTCAGGTGGATTCTTGGCTGCTACTACCTTGATTAGCAACTGTTCAAATCTGCCCTTTGGAACTCAGGGAAGGTCATGGAAGCTGGGTCTATTCCCTGCAAACAAAAAAATGGGGGACAGAAAGGCTTCTGTGCCCAGGAACCCCAGAGGGTCCTGCTCGGTTTCATCAGCACACAGCAGGCCTGACTAAATCTTTTAAACTCAGTGGTTCATTGTTTCAGGGCATTCCACAGCAAGAATCACTTTTAAGACTTAACAGTTAGAACTCTTAAATAAAGTCCAGTTATTCAGTGTTTTGAATGGCTTTGTGCAAGAATAATTTAAGTCTTAGAAATAAGAGAGGGCTATTTTAATCCTGAAAAGTCTTCAAAAGAAAAAATAGTGAAAAAGATAACAGAAATGAAATTGGTAGCTGGGATGTATTTTATTTAATAATGAAAAAGTCTTATTCTCTGACTGCTCCACTCTCTCCAGCTATAAACCAGTAGACTGTCTCCCTGAAGTTCAAACCTCATCCAATCCTAGAGCCACCATGTGTAACAGTTGTTAGAAATCACATCCACAATAGCATGGTTGGGTCTAGAATTAGTCTTACTATCTCAAGCTACCAGGAATTTTGCATGACTAGAGTTCAATCTGTGTACCATACAAATGACTTCTCCTATGAATTTGAAATGTCTTCCAAAATGTCAACATCCTGATCCCTAATCCCTGTGAATGTATTACATGGCAAAGAGGAATTAAAGTTACAGATAAAATTAAGGTTACTAATCAGCTAACCTTAAAATAAGGAGTTTGTTCTAGATTATCCAGATGGGCCCAATGTGTTTACAAGGACTCTTAAATTGGGAAGAGAGAAGCAGAAGTGTCAGAACAAGAGAGATATCATTATGATCAATTCTTAGCTTGCCATAACTGTCTTTGAAGACCCAAGTATTTCGCTATCATCTTCTTCTTAGCAATATGGATCATGTGGTCAGATCAGATCCAAGACTGGGGTGCATAGAAAGCCAGGTAGAGAGCCAGAAATGGAGCTCAGTTGTCCACCACCCAGTTGGTTGCAGTTATATTCAGATGAAACTATAGCTGCTATTTGGTCAGACACTTTATCTGTATGTAATTAATTACAGTCATGGTAGCACAAGTGGATTCCACTTTACACACATGGCTCAAACAACAGCCACTTTATGCAGAAATGAATACTTGGAATGGGGGTGTATGCTTTGGTCTTATGGAAACCTTGAGATGCATTGCTGGGAATCATTTTCACAGAAAAATAAAGCAGCAAGAAGCAAGTCTGGTAATGTGGATCTAATATCCCTCCTACTACTGTTGGTGTGAGAACAGTCAACTGGTGAGTACATACTATGTGGCAACATGAAGTTCCCACACTCCTGAACGCTAGCACTGCCTCTCTGAGACACTGAAACATAACCTCCAGGGCAACCCCCCTGTGCTAGGTCTGCTCCTTAGCTCAATGGTTCCTGATCTTTTGGATCCCATCTTCTTTTCCTTCCACTTTCAGATTAGCCGTTTATTTTAAAAAAGAAAAGAAACAGAACAAAACACACTAAAAACAGTCTCTCTGTCCATCTCTCTCTCTCTTTCTCCCTGGTTAGGGAGGTCTTTTTGTTAGAAACAAAACTGTCTGTTTACTACTTCCCAGACAGGAGGGGGATATTCTGCCCTCAATCCTGAGGGGAAGGTGGGGGCAGGACATCACGTGTTAATTGACTTCTTCTAATAAAGTAGACAAAAGACAGAAAAAACAAATGAAGGTCAAGTTTTTTATGTCCGAAAACATTACATATTTATATATCTTTACATTCTGCTGACATCAATCAACTTAAAACTCAATCCAGAGCATTTTACTTATTAGGAACAAAAGGATGATGTGCGTTAAGTAGTTAACATTCCTGTAGATGGGGGTGGGGAAAATCGTGACCCAAGGACAAAATGTAATCCAAATGCAACATTCTTCCCAGTCAATGCTCACTTTTCTGAATAATGAAATGTAATAGGTTTCTCAAGAATAGTCAATATATGTATATTACTTAAGCCTCTGGCAAATAATTCTGTCATAAGTGAGAGACAGCCTTGCAAAAAATTCTTTTAACAGGGTATTTTAATTTTTGCATTATGTTTGCTTTTATATGAAGTTCTTGATATTACTGTATTATAATAAAATTGTCTAATTATGTGATAGCCACCTGATAATATTTTGTTCATTGGGCTAGGTTATAGTAAAAGAGGAAATATGAGTTAAAACTGATTCATGCCAACAACATTTAGGTGTTTGTGAAAGAGCAGTGTTTTATGTTTCATGTATAGTAATAACTTTTGTTATCACCCTAAACAATACAACATTTTAAAAAATCTTCAAAAATGATATGATGCATAAATAATATGATTTAAGGTCCCCAGAAGAAAAATTATGCTAAATATTTATATATTAATATTCACTTTTATGATACAGTACTATAAAATTATCTTTTTTCAAAAATAGCTGGAGACATTGAAATTAGCATATAATATTTCTTTTTTCTTAGATAACCCAGATTAATATAGAGCACACTTTTCTGTTTCTGAGTAAACAAATAATGCTATCAAAATCATTATCTTTTTAAGACTCATAAAATTTTATCTAGAACTAAAACTGCCTTAATATATGAATAGTATTATATCACTATCAATCAAAATTAACCTAATAACAAAATTAGTTAAATAACAAAATTAAGAAAAATTTGACACTTTAAAAAATTACACTTAGTAATAATAGTAAATAAGGTTTATTATTATTATTATATTTGAGTGGTTAAATAAATACTATTTAAGTAAATCCACCTCCCTACAAAATGTCAATGTTATCCTAAAGTAAAAAAGAAAGGAAAATCATTTATCTGTTTTGATCTGTGGCTACTGGGAGATTCTATCTATAACTAAATTAAACTAAACAAATGTTGACTGAGTGCTTATTTACAAAACACTGAGCGCAACATAAAGTTAAATATGACAATGCCTCTTATGTAATAATAATAGAACACCCATTCTCATTGCCTCAGTTCTTTAAAAAATATATGTGAAGGCTATAAGCAAGCACATAAAGAAGGTTGGGTTTGTGGATAATTTACTGAACCACTTTGCACCACTTTGTCGTATGCCAAAACTTTCCATGCTTTATGTCTCTATTCAGGTCCTTCAATCTCATCTTCCTCTTTAATCTCCTTAGACTTCTGCAAACTTTCTTCATGCAAGCGCCACATCTCTGTAGACCAGGAGTCAGGTTCTTTCCTCGGCACTACCTAGAACATCCCACAGCTGGGAGATGCTCTTAGCAGCTTTGAGACTCAGCAACACAGGCATCTTTAAAAATCAGGTTTATGGACCCATCTGTTAGATGTGGCTTGCAGGATACCTGCTTTTCTACTTTATGAGAAAACAACAAAAACCTTTTAATTTTTAAAAATCCCTTCTTTTCATATATAATTATAACAGATGTCTTTAATTCTAAAATAATTGATTTTATAGTCTAATAGTCAGCTGGGAGAGAAAACATAAAAGAGACAATCAAAGAACTTAATTTCAACCAAGAGTTTAACATGTCATCTCTCTCAATATCTTTCTCGTTAAAACTGAAAAATTAAGCAATAAGTAGTATAAAAACAAAAAGTTAATGAAAGAAATAGATGAAACAAAAAGCTAAATTAATCCATCCATGAATTTGCCTTCCCTTTGATAGCAGAGCTGGCCATTTCTGTTTTGATTTTCAGATATAATCTACTGTTCAGAAATCCCGAGATTTAAAAATGGATGCCCTCCATTGTATTGAGGTCACTTAATTAACTAAAAAGGGCAAAAGGAGTGTATAAATCCACTGGAGCCCTTTCTTGGGTTCTTTGTTTCTTCTTGTGTTGAAATGATTTTCTTAAAGGAGAAGACTATTTCATATTGTTTATACATCTACCTGTCAAGTCAAAAAAATGCACAACATGAGAATTGTAAGTTAAGTTTTATCTGGGGCAAAATGAGGACTATAGCCCGAGAGATAGCATTTCAGATAGCTCTGAGAAACTGTACCAGAGGTAGGGTAGAAGGTCAATATTATATATGATTTTAGTGAAGCGGGAGGGGGTACATGCAGTCAAATCTACATTTTGGCAGAGACTTGCTGCTAGGCACGAGGAGCAGATGTCACCATTAAGATTTTAGTGTTTTTCTAGATATGAGGAGATGCAAAAATTAGGCTCATAAAATCTTCTCCTGATAATATCTAACTAACTATCTGAAGACCTGTGCTGCCAGTTTTTCCCAGAACACAGAGTGCCTTGCTTCCTGACCTCCAGCCTGAACTCCTCTCAGGGTGTGTTGAAGGTCAGCAGCTGCAGCGACTAGCAACCTAATCCATGTAGAAACAGATGGCAAGTGCCACTTTTTAGTTGGCATACCTCAGGGTAGTTAAACCATACTGAAATTATCTATTTCTTTAGCCTGTGTATCAGTCTGGATCAATTTTCCCAAAAGAACATAGGAGGAATTCTGTTGGACAAATCACTGAGAGTTTTGACCTTGCAAATATCTTTTCATTATCGGTGAATGAAAACTGCATCTTTTGGGCTTCCCTGGTGGCGCAGTGGTTGAGAGTCCGCCTGCCGATGCAGGGGACACGGGTTTGTGCCCCGGTCTGGGAAGATCCCACATGCCGCGGAGCGGCTGGGCCCGTGAGCCATGGCCGCTGAGCCTGCGCGTCCGGAGCCTGTGCTCCGCAACGGGAGAGGCCACAACAGTGAGAGGCCCGCGTAACGCAAAAAAAAAAAAAAAAAAAAAAAACTGCATCTTTTCTCAGTGCCACAGCTTTATTTTTTTAAATTAATTTTTATTTATTTATTAACATCTTTATAGGAGTATAGTTGCTTTACAGTGGTGGGTTAGTTTCTGCTGTACAACAAAGTGAATCAGCTATACATATACATATATCCCCATATTTCCTCACTCTTGCATCTCCCTCCCACACTCCATATCCCACCCATTTAGGTGGATACAAAGCACCGAGCTGAACTCCCTGTGCTATGTGGCTGCTTCCCACTAGCTATCTACTTTACATTTGTTAGTGTATATATGTCCATGCCACTCTCTCCCTTCATCCCAGTTAACCCTTCCCCCTCCCATCATGTCCTCAAGTCCATTCTCTACGTATATGTATTTATTCCTGCCCTGCCCCTAGGTTCTTCAGAACCATTTTTTTTTTTAGATTCCATATATATGTGTTAGCATGCAGTATTTGTTTTTCTCTTTCTGACTTACTTCACTATGTATGACAGTCTCTATGTCCAATCACCTCACTACAAATATTTCAATTTCATTTCTTTATATGGCTGAGTAATATTCCATTGTATATATGTGCCACATCTTCTTTATCCATTCATCTGTCGATGGGGAATTAGGTTGCTTCCATGTCATGGCTATTGTAAATAAAGCTGCAATACATGACTCTTTTTGAATTATGGTTTTCTTAGGATGTATGCCCCATAGTGGGATTGCTGGGTCATATGGTAGTTCTATTTTTAGTTTTTTAAGGCACCTCCATGCAGTTCTCCATAATGGCTGTATCTATGTATATTCCCACCAACAGTGCAAGAGGGTTCCCTTTCCTCCACACCCTCTCCAGCATTTATTGTTGTAGATTTTTTTGTTGATGGCCATTCTGACTGGTGTGAGGTGATACCTCATTGTGGTTTTGATTTGCATTTCTCTAATGATTAGTGAGGTTGAGCATCCTTTCATGTGTTTGTTGGCGATCTGTATATCTTCTTTGGAGAAATATCTATTTAGGTCTTCTGCCCATTTTTGGATTGGGCTGTTTGTTTTTTTGATATTGAGCTGTATGAGCTGCTTTTAAAGTGGAAATGAATCCTTTGTCAGTTGCTCTGTTTACAAATATTTTTGCCCCTTCTGAGGGTTGTCTTTTTATCTTGTTTATGGTTTCCTTTGCTGTGCAAAAGCTTTTAAGTTTCATTAGCTCCCATTTATTTATTTTTGTTTCTGTTTCCCTTTCTCTAGGAGGTGGGACAAAAAGGATCTTGCTGTGATTTATGTCATAGAGTGTTCTGCCTATGTTTTCCTCTAACAGTTTGATAGTGTCTGGCCTTACATTTAGGTCTTTAATCCATTTTGAATTTATTTTTGTGTATGGTGTTAGCGAGTGTTCTAATTGCATTCTTTTACATGTAGCTGTCCAGTTTTCCTAGCACCACCTATTGAAGAGGATGTCTTTTCTCCATTGTATATTCTTGTCTCCTTTATTAAAGATAAGGTGACCATATGTGCATGGGTTTATCTCTGGGCTTGCTATCCTGTTCCATTGATCTATATTTCTGTTTTTGTGCCAGGACCATACTGCCTTGATTACTGTAGCTTTGTAGTCTGGTCAGGGAGCCTGATTCCTCCAGCTCCCTTTATCTTTCTCAAGATTGCTTTGGCTATTCGGGGTCTTTTGTGTTTCCATACAAATTGTGAAATTTTTTGTTCTAGTTCTGTGAAAAATGCCAGTGGTAGTTTGATAGGGATTGCATTGAATCTGTAGATTGCTTTGGGTAGTATAGTCATTTTCACAATGTTGATTCTTCCAATCCAAGAACATGATATATCTCTCCATCTGTTGGTATCATCTTTAATTTCTTTCATCAGTGTCTTATATTTTTCTGCATACAGGTCTTTTGTGTCCTTAGGTAGGTTTATTCCTAGGTATTTTATTCTTTTTGTTGCAGTGGTAAATGGGAGTGTTTCCTTAATTTCTCTTTCAAATTTTTCATCATTAATTTATATGAATGCAAGAGATATCTGTGCATTAATTTTGTATCCTGCTACTTTACCAAATTCATTGATTAGCTCTAGTAGTTTTCTCGTAGTATCTTTAGGATTCTGTATTTGTAGTATCATGTCATCTGCAAACAGTGACATTTTTGCTACTTCTTTTCTGATTTGGATTCCTTTTATTTCTTTTTCTTCTCTGATTGCTGTAGCTAAAACTTCCAAAACTCTGTTGACTAATAGTGGTGAGAGTGGGCAACCTTGTCTTGTTCCTGATCTTAGTAGAAATAGTTTCAGTTTTTCACCATTGAGAATGATGTTGGCTGTAGGTTTATCATATATGGCCTTTATTATGTTGACGTAAGTTCCCTCTATGCCTACTTTCTGGAGAGTTTTTATCGTAAATGGGTGTTGAATTTTGTTGCAAGATTTTTCTGCATCTATTGAGATGATCATATGGTTTTTATCCTTCAATTTGTTAATATCGTTTGTCACATTGATTGATTTGCATATATTGAAGAATTCTTGCATCCCTGGTATAAACTCCACTTGGTCATGGTGTATGATCCTTTTAAGGTGCTGTTGGATTCTGCTTGCTAGTATTTTGTTGAGGATTTTTGCATCTATGTTCATTAGTGATATTAGCCTGCAGTTTTCTTTTTTGTGCCATCTTTGTCTGATTTTGGTATCAGGATGATGGTAGCCTCATGGAATGTGTTTGCGAGTGTTCCTCCCTCTGCTATACTTTGGAAAAGTATGAGAAAGACAGGTGTTAGCTCTTCTCTAAATGTTTGATAGAATTCTCCTGTGAAGCCATCTGGGCCTGGGCTTCTGTTTGTTGGAAGATTTTTAATCACAGTTTCTATTTCAGTGCTTGTGATTGGTCTGTTTATATTTTCTATTTCTTCCTGGTTCAGTCTCAGAAGGTTGTGCTTTTCTAAAAATTTGTCCATTGTTTCCAGGTTGTCCATTTTATTGGCATAAGTTGCTTGTAGTAATCTCTCATGATGCTTTGTATTTCCCCAGTGTCAGTTGTTACTTCTCCTTTTCATTTCTAATTCTGTTGATTTAAGTCTTCTCCCTTTTTTCTTGATGAGTCTGGCTAATAGTTTTTCAATTTTGTTTATCTTCTCAAAGAACCGTCTTTTAGTTTTATTGATCTTTGCTAATGTTTCCTCCATTTCTTTTTCATTTATTTTCTTATCTGATCTTTATGATTTCTTTCCTTCTGCTAACTGTAGGGGTTTTTTTCTTCTTTAATTTCTTTAGGTGTAAGGTTAGGTTGTTTAGTTGAAATGTTTCTTGTTTCTAGAGGTAGGATTGTATTGCTATAAACTTCCTTCTTAAAACTGCTTTTGTTGCATCCCATAGGTTTCAGATCTTTTTGTTTTCATTTTCACTTGTTTCTAAGTATTTTTGATTTCTTCTTTACTTTCTTCAGTGATCTCTTGGTTATTTAGTAGTGTACTTTTTAACCTCCATCTGTTAGTATTTTTTGCAGATTTCTTTCCTGTAATTGATATCTAGTCTCATAGCGTTGTGTTTGGAAAAGAAACTTGATACGATTTCAATTTTCTTATATTTACCAAGGCTTGATTTGTGACCCAAGATAAGATTTATCCTGGAGAATGTTCCATGAGCACTTAAGAAGAAAGTGTATTCTATTGTTTTTGGATGAAATGTCCTATAAATATCAATGCAGTCCATCTTGTTTAATGTATTATTTAAAGCCTGTGTTTCCTTATTTATTTTCATTTTGGATGATCTGTCCATTGGTGAAAGTGGGTGTTAAAGTCCCCTACTATGATTTTGTTTCTGTCATTTTCCCCTTTTATGGCTGTTAGCATTTGCCTTATGTACTGAGGTGCTCCTGTGTTGGGTGCATAAGTATTTACAATTGTTATATCATCTTCTTGGTTTGATCCCTTGATCTTTATGTAGTGTCCTTTTTTGTCTCTTATAATAATCTTTATTTTAAAGTCTATTTTGTCTGATATGAAGATTGCTACTCCAGCTTTCTTTTGATTTCCACTGGCATGGAATATCTTTTTCCATCCCCTCGTTTTCAGTCTGTATGTGTCCCTAGGTCTGAAGTGGGTCTCTTGTAGACAGCATATATATGGGTCTTGTTTTTGTATCTATTCAGCCAGTCTATGTCTTTTGGTTGGAGCATTTAATCCTTTTACATTTAAGGTAGTTATTGATAGGTATGCTCCTATTACCAGTTTCTTAATTGTTTTGGGTTTGTTCTTGCAGTTCTTTTCCTTCTCTTGTGTTTCCTGCCTAGAGAAGTTCCTTTAGCTTTTGTTGTATAGCTGCTTTTGTGGTGCTGAATTTTCTTAGCTTGTGCTTGTTTGTAAAGGTTTTAATTTCTTTATCAAATCTCAATGAGATCCTTGCTGGGTAGAGTAATCTTGGTTGTAGGTTTTTCCCTTTCATCACTTTAAATATGTCCTGCCACTCCCTTCTGGCTTGCAGAGTTTCTGCTGAAAGATCAGCTGTTAACCTTATGGTGATTCCCTTTTATGTTATTTGTTGCTTTTCCATTGCTGCTTTTAACATTTTTTCTTTGTATTTAATTTCTGTTAGTGTGATTAATATGTGTCTTGGCGTGTTTCTCCTTGGATTTATCCTGTATGTGACTCTCTGCACTTCCTGGACTTGATTGACTATTTCCTTTCCCTTGTTAGGGAAGTTTTCAATTATAATCTCTTCAATACTTTCTCAGACCTTTCTTTCTCTCTTCTTCTGGGACCCCTATAATTCGAATGTTGGTGCATTTAATGTTGTCTCAGCAGTCTCTGAGACTGTCCTCAATTCTTTTCATTCTTTTTTCTTTATTCTGCTCTGCAGTAGTTATTTCCACTATTTTATCTTCCAGGTCACTTATCCGTTCTTCTGACTCAGTTATTCTGCTATTGATTCCTTCTAGAGAATTTTTAATTTCATTTATTGTGTTGTTCATCATTGTTTGTTTGCTCTTTAGTTCTTCTAGGTCCTTGTTAAACATTTCTTGTATTTTCTCCATTCTATTTCCAAGATTTTGGATCCTCTTTACTATCATTACTCTGAATTCTTCTTCAGGTAGACTGCCTGTTTCCTCTTCATTTCTTTGGTCTTGTGGGTTTTTACCTTGCTCCTTCATCTGCTGAGTATTTCTCTCTTATCATTTTGCTTAACTCACTGTGTTTGTGGTCTCCTTTGTGCCGGCTGCAGCTTCTTATTTCCCCTTGTTTTTGGTGTCTGCCCTGAGTGGGTATGGTTGGTTCAGTGAGTTGTGTAGGCTTCCTGGTGGAGGGGACTGGTGCCTGTGTTCTGGTGGATGAGGCTGGCTCTTGTCTTTCTGGTGGGCAGGACTGTGTCCAGTGGTGTTTTTGAGGTGTCTGTGAACTTATTATGATTTTAGGCAGCCTCTCTGCTAATGAGCGGTGTTGTGTTCCTGTCTTGCTAGTTGTTTGTCATAGGGTGTCCAGCACTAGCTTGCTTGTCGTTGAGTGAAACTGGGTCTTAGCATTGAGATGGAGATCTCTAGGAGAGCTTTCACTGTTTGATCCTACGTGGGGAGGTTTCTGGTGGACCCATGTCCTGAACTCGGCTCTCCCACCTCAGAGGTTCAGGTCTGACACTTGACTAGAGCAGCAAGACCCTGTCAGCCACGCGGCTTTATTTTTTTGATGGTTGTTGGGCTGCACCCCGGTGGCCTACGAGGCCTGCACTTGCCCAGCTTCAAGACCAAAGAAAGAGCACAAGTCAGCGAAAGAGTCTCAATGGTTTAATGGATGGGGGAGCTCAAACATCTGAAGCAAGGTCCTTGAGTGACACCCCACCATGTGTCTGTTTATTTATTTTTGGCTGTGTTGCATCTCCATTGCTGCGCACAGGCTTTTTCTAGTTGCAGCAAGTGGGGGCTACTCTTCATTGCAGTGCGCGGGCTTCTTATGAGGCAGCTTCTCTTGCTGCGGAGCACAGGTTTTAGGCACGTGGTCTTCAGTAGTTGTGGCACACGGGCTCAGTAGTTGTGGCTCATGAGCTCTAGAGTGCAGGCTCAGTAGTTTTGACTCATGGGCTTAGTTGCTCCGCAGCATGTCGTATATTCCCAGACCAGGGATCAAACGTGTGTCCCCTGCATTGGCAGGGGAATTCTTAACCACTGTGCCACCAGGGAAGTCCAGTGCACAGCTTTAGTATTTGCAAGTGAGTTTTTTTTACATGTAAATGTAAACAAGATAATTTTCAGGCAGTCTTACCTCACTTTTTCCCTCATAATATTCTCCAGTGTCAGTAGTAGGTCTTTGACAATTATGTTTTCTCCTGTATAAGAGGTAGAAATGATGAATAGAAAATGACACATTTTTCTCTCATTTTATTGAGAATTATATTTTAGCAGAAAAGATATTGATTTTAATGAAAATAAAATTTTAGAACCCTATTATTTAAAGCTCCATACTTTGACCAGAAGAGCATTCAAAGGACACACTTCAAATGAAATTTATTTTAGTTAGAGATTTAAGTAGTCAATAGAGTCAAATGGATAGCTAAGGATATTTGAAATGTGGATGTGCTATGTGAGTGCCAAATAAAAGCAAGCAAACAGAATCCATTTAGAAACATTTATTGAGCACTGTGACAGGCACTGAGGTAGTCACTGAGATATTCTTAGGAACAATACAGAGGTCATCATATTCACATAAAGATCAAGGTCTGGAATAGAGCCATAAACATCTAATACTAGCTACTTATTCTTACACTCTTGGTCTTCTGACATTTCAATACATTGTGATTCACAAAATATTGACATAGAAGCATGAAAATAGACAGCATTTCTGGTGAAGTTACAATCTACATTCTGAAAGACCAACCACAATAACAAAATTGTTCATGACAAAAGTGAGGCCAACACTAAAAACCACTTTGTTCCAGCATTTCATGTGTCCCATTTACTACATTAAAATTTAATCTGATTAATTGATCTCCAGTTACATTGCTTAAACAATTTTAGTTTTTGAGAAAGACATATAGTTATGCAATCTGTACTTACATAATAGGAGACAACTTCTTCGAGAAGAAATAAACAATGGCATTTTTTTTCCCTCCGATATGTTGATTTTCTACCAAACCATTGTGGAGTTCATTGTGACTTGTTAAAATAAGGCATGTTAAATCAAGCCATTTGATTAATGTTAATAAATGCTTGGTGTCCTAGGTTCTTCTTCACATCTCTATTCATAATTTAAGGTAACCCACAAATGATTCTCATTTGACAATTATCCATTTACTAGAAGTTACAGATGACAAGGTAATATTGAGGCCTAATAATTAAAATTAGGAGAAAACTGATTTGTTTATCCCCTTCAAGCAAGTATTTACTGACTGCCAACTACATATCAGGCAGTATTCCAAGTGAAGAGAATACAAAAAAGGAAAAAAAGAGCAGATAAAATCTATGCCTTTCAAGGGCTTATATGTTAGTTGTGTGAGGGATATACAATAAATATCTAATAAATATGGTGATAAATAATTACTCAGAATGAAGCAAGAAAAAGAAAATAAAGACTGTGGAAGAGTGATAAGGTACTAGATAGGGAGGTCAGGAAAGATCTCACAAGAAAGTATCAATAATATCTGCCCAAAGACCTGTTATAAGTGAGGAAGCAAGTCATGCTGTTGTGCAAAGGCCCTGAAGTGACAGCAAGTTTGGGGTGCATACTGCAGCTATGTAAGAGGATACAGTTTTTTCCCACAACCTTGCCAACAGTTGGTATTTTCATTATATTAGTCTCCTAGGTCTACCATAACAAAATACCACAGATTGGGTGGCTCACACAACAGAAATTTATTTTCTCACAGATCTGGAGTCTGGAAGTATGAAATCAAGATGTCCACAGGGTTGGTTTCTTCTCCTGGGCTTGTAGGTGGCCATCTTCTCTCTGTGACCTCATGTGGTCTCTCCACTGTCTCTGTGTCTGTGTACAAATCTCCTCTTCTTATAAAGACTCCAGTCATATTGCAGTAGGGCTTAACGTAATCACCTCATTTTAATTTAACTACCTCTTTAAAGACCCTGTCTCCAAATACAGTCACATCCTGGGGTACCGGAGGTTAGAACTTCGACATATGAATTTTGGAGGAAACAATCCAGAGCATAACAGTAGTCTTTTCAGTTGTAGCCTTCCCAGTGGAAATTATCCCACTGTAGTTCTAGTTTACATTTACCTGATGACCAAAGAGGTTAAGGACCTTTTTACACGTTTTGTAGTCCTTTAGATAACCATTTTTGTCAAGTGCAGCATAATTACTTTGCCCATTTTTCTATTGTTTCCTTTCTTTTTTTCATTGATTTTAGAAGTTCTACAAAGAAAATACAGATTTTCTGGATGTGAACCTTTTGTCAAATATGACTTACAGATATTTTCATCAATTCTGTGGCTTACTTTTTATTCTCTGAATAGAATCTTTTGACAAATGGAAGTTCTTAGCTTTAATAAAGTCCAAATTATCAGTCTTTTCTTTAATATTTACTTTGTCCTATGTAAAAAATCTCTGAATCCTCCCCAACTCAAAAAATATTCTTCATGTTTTCCTTAAGAAGCTTAACTGATTTACATTTCACAGTTAGGTCCATAATCCAATTGCACCTGATTTTATTTAGTGTATAGTTCTAGGTGTAGTACAGTCAGATTTTTTTCTATATTATATCTAATTATTCAGCATCATTTCTTAAAAAGACCATTCTTCCCTCACTGCATTTCAGTAATTATTTTGACATATTCAGTGACGGTATATGTATGGGTCTTTTTCTGCAATCTTTTCTGTTCTATTGGTCAATTTTTCTATCTATGGACCAATGCCATTCTTTCTTAAATTTTGTAAGTTTAAAATGCTTTGAATAAATTTTATTTTGCTTCATAATCATTTTATCTAGAAAATAAAGACAACTTTTATGCATTCCCATACTACTCTATGGTACTAGCTTAATAATATAGCATAAAACCAGCAATATATTTTGCATATGACTGGTGAATTTGAAAATACTACCACTTAGTTATCTAGAACTTTATATTTTTGAGGTTATTTATAAGTATGCATCATGAGTTTCTCATTACAATATTCCCACAAGGTAATTAGGTATTATTTGTTCCATTTTATACCCAAGTAAACCAAATTTAATTGCTTCACCTAATGTGAGATGAATCATTATTCAATAGAATATACAGTCCCTGTCTTCTCATTCTGTTGTTTAACCAGTGAGGCAGGATGCCATTTTAAGCCACTAGTCTTCCTCAAGAAAATAGAAAGCTGTGTTCCTGGGATCAAATATTGTTTACAAATTCCCGTTAACTCTTAATTTACAGTTAACAAAACTCTGAATTTCCTTACTAGCTAGCATGTGCTTGGATGAGTCATGCCTCACAATAAGACGTATTAGTTATATCTCAGTAATTTAAGTTAATTGAGTCAAATAACAACATGTCACAGGACCTAAATGTAGAAGATTTGAGATTCTGCCTTTGCTGTCTCTTCAATTACCAAATCACACTAATCACCATTACTGTCCAAATTGACATCTGTATCTTCTGGAGTATTTATCTTACTCTGAGGATTTAGTCCAATGGCTCCATTTTTATTTTTATCCATATCCCAGAAGTAGTCATATTCCCTGTTTGGATCCCTCTGGGTATGAAATATGTAGCTCTCCAATTCTGCCATATGCCAGCATCTGCCTTATTCCAAGTTGTTTCTCCTCAGTACTAATCACATATTTCCTGTATTTATTTGGTCTTTGTGTGTTTCTCAAAGTTAATTAAATAACTACTTGGGTATTCTAAACTATGTATTTATTGTATCCTATTGGAAGAGACAAATAGTTGCATTTATTGGATCTTATTAGAAGAGACAAATAGTTAAGTCCAAGATATTGCTTCTGCTGGTGAATTTTTGCTCAATTTAAAATCCTGCAATCAAATATATCTGGGAAATTTATATGTAAATCATATAAATCATAGACTTTGGGTGTATACACATACGTATATCACAATTCTCATATTTTTGATGATTTGAGGCTCTTACTGATTAATTCACCTGTTATTCAATTATTTTCTTTATTCATTTATATATTTTTATTTAGCAGTCACATTTTTCTCAGCCTTAACATAATTTTCCTTTTTTTATGGATTTTTAAAGTTTTTCAGAAAGATTAGTTCTCAGAATAATGTGTTTGTATGGCCACCATCAATTTGGTGGCCATAAATAAATAAATATTTTATTTATTACTTGACTTTATGCTTCTTCATTATCTGAATCTACAAATTTACTTTTGCATGTAGGACTGCTATAAAATAGTAACATACTCAACAATTTTAAGAAAGACAAAAAGACTCTGAGAAAAATCTGTTAAAGGGAATTCAAAGTTCTCTCACAGTAAAATTATAGTTTATAGTTTATCAGTGTTTAACTTATTTAAATTTTGAGATTCAAAATTCCTTTTAAATTTGTGTTCAATGGTACTGGACATTTTATAATGGCAGATTCCAGGGTATTCCTAGAAAAAGACACCTATCGACTTGTAATGAATTTTTAAAATCGAATGTGCATAATATCTGGCAGTAAAGTGAATAAATATACTATTATTATGAAGCTCATTGAAATAAACAAGTAGATATATTTTGATAGTGGATATACATTGGATATATGTCATCATTATTTGCAATATGACATTTCTGATTTCATGACATGTTTTTCTAGCAGTTGGAGTCATACCAACCACATACAAAACACACATGGAAATACACACACACAATTAGTTTAGAGAAGAGTTTCAATTCATTTGTTTATAAATAAGGAAGAAAGGGCTTTTAAAATGCTATAGCAATGTCTCTCCATGATCTACCCAAATCTCCACTTTCTTCTATGAGATCAGGTTTTTCAATGGTATATCAGTCTGAAACCATGACTTTTCAATAATTATTTCTTATTTGAAAAACATCTCATTGCTACATCTCAGCCTTAGTCATTATAAATTTTCTCTCTCAGATAGTAACCCTCCTACCCCACCCACAAGATGTTATGCCACAGTTTCTCCCTCCCTTTCCCCAGCAAATAGCATAGCATCTACCTTAGAAAAAGATAAAGAGGGACATTTCATACTTAATAAACTGCCCAGGGAGAGGTTGTTGTCATTTCTCCAGTTAGCTGTAACTGCTTGTCATTTGGGTTGGGTTTCCTTTTTTTGAAATTTTATTTTATATTGGAGTATAGTTGATTTACAATGTTGTATTAGTTTCAGGTGGACAGCAAAATGATTCAGTTATACATATACATGTATCTATTCTTTTTCAGATTCTTTTCCCACTTAGGTTGTTACAGAATATTGAGTAGAGTTCCCTGTACTATATCGTAGGTCCTTGTTGGTTATCTATTTTATATATGGTAGTGTGTACATGTCAATCCCAAACTCCTAATTTATCCCTCCCACCCACCTTGCCCTTTTGGTAACCATAAGTTCATTTTCTATGTCTGTGAGCTTGTTTCTCTTTTGTAAATAAGTTCATTTGTATCATTTTTAAAGATTCCACATATAAGTGATATCATAGGATATTTGTCTGTCTCTGTCTGACTTACTTCACTTAGTATGATAATCTCTAGGTCCATCCATGTTGCTGCAAATGGCATTATTTCATTCTTTTTTATGGCTGAGTAATATTCCATTGTATATATGTACCACATCTTCTTTATCCATTCATCTGTTGGTGGACATTTAGGTTGCTACCATGTGTTGGCTATTATAAATAGTGCTTCAATGAACATTGTGGTGCATGTATGTTTTCAAATTATGGTTTTCTCTGGATATATGCCCTGGAGTGGGATTTCTGGATCATATGGTAGCTCTATAGTTTTTTAAGAAACCTCCAGACTGTTCTCCATTGTGCTTATAGCAACTTACATTCCCACCAACAGTGTAGGAAGGCTCCCTTTTCTCCACACCTTCTCCAGCATTTATTATTTATAGACATTTTGATGATGGCCATTCTGACTGGTGTAAGGTGATACCTCATTGTAGTTTTAATTTAATAATTAGCAACGTTGAGCATCTTTTCATGATCTTTTTGGCCATCTGTATGTCTTCTTTGGAGAAATGTCTGTTTAGATATTCTGCCCATTAATTGATTGGGTTGTTTGGTTTTTTTAATATTGAACTGAATGAGCTGTTTGTATAGTTTGGAGATTCATTCCTTGTCAGTCGCATTGTTTGCAAATATTTTCTCCTATTCTGTGGGTTGTCTTTTCATTTTGCTTATGGTTTCCTTTGCTGTGCAAAAGCTTTTAAGTTTAATTAGGTCCCATTTGTTTATTTTTGTTTTTATTTTCATTACTGTAGGAGGTGGATCCAAAAAGATATTGCTGAGATTTTTGTCAAAGAGTGTTCTGCCTATGTTTTCCTCTAAGAGTTTTATAGTATCCATTCTTACATTTAGGTTTTTAATCCATTTTGAATTTATTTTTGTGGGTGGTGTTAGAGAATGTTCTAATTTAATTCTTTTACCTGTAGCTGTCCAGTTTTTCCAACACAATTTATTGAAGAGACTGTCTTTTCTCCATTGTATGTTCTTGCTTTCTTTGTCATAGATTAAATGAGCATAGATGCATGCGTTTATTTCTGGGCTTTCTTTCCTGTTCCATTGATCTATAAGTCTTTCTTTGTGCAGTACCATACTGTTTAGATTACTGTAGCTTTGTATTATTGCCTGAAGTCAGGAAGTCGAATTCCTCCAGCTTTATTTTTCTTTCTCAAGATTGCTTTGGCTATTCATGGTCTTTTGTGTCTCCATACAAATATTAAGATTCTTTTGTTCTAGATCTGCAAAAAATGCCATTGGCAATTTGATAGGGCTCTTGGGTGGGGCCAGGTCTTGGTGCCAATATGTCAACCTCCAGGAGAGCTCACAAAGATGAGTACTCCCTGGTACCTCCACCACCAGTGTTCTTGTCCCCACAGTGAGCCACAGCCACCCCTGCCTCCCCAGGAGATCCTCCAAGGCTAGCAGGTAGGTCTGGCCCAGGCTTCTATGAAGTCACAGCTTTTTCCCTGGATCCTGGTGTGCATAAGACCTTATGTGCACCCTCCAAGGGTGGAGTTTCTGTTTCCCCCAGTCCTATGGAGTTCCTACAATCAAGCCCCACTGGCCTTCAAAGCCAAACGTCTTCCTCCCAGTGCCAAAACCCCTAGACTGTGGAGCCTGATATGGGCCTCAGAACTCTCACTCCTGTGAGAGAACCTCTGCGATACAATTATTTTTCAGTTTGTGGGTCACCCACCCGGCAGATATAAGATTTGATTATATTGTGAATGTGTCCCCCCTACCATCTCATTGTGTCTTCTTCTTTGTCTTTGGATGTAGAATATCTTTTTTGGCAGGTTCCAGTCTTTTTTGTTGATGGTTGTTCAGCAGTTAGTTGCGATTTTGGTGTTTCCTACAGAGGAGGTGAGCTCAAGTTCTTCTATCACCATCTTGTCTCCAACCTGAAGGATTGGGTTGGGTTTCTGGAAAGTAGAATTAGACGAGTTTAGCTTACAGGATGTTTATCCAGAAATGCTCTTGAAAAGAAAACATAACTTGGCAGAAAAGGAAGTTGAGCTACAATTTAGGCTTAGGAACAGCTATTGCATACGCTATAGAAATCTCTGGACCTAAAATGGGCCAGAATTAGAATTGCCCTGAATTGTGCCTTTACCACCCTGCCTTGAAGAGTCATTGGAATGCAGCCCTGATCTTTGGAGATCTTTGGCATTCGTACTTGCAACAATCCGTCAAGGGGCTGACAGCTGAAGGCTGTTTACAAACAGCAATGCCCAGCAGCTATGGCAATAAGTTCTTCCTTGAAGAAAGAACTGGGTGACATATCACCATGCCTACCATATGGCTGTTGGAAATGGTGCATGATGATGGTGATTACAATAGACCCCACTGATGGAGGGCTTCCTCCCAAACCACTCCTCTAGATACTAATGGTCCTTTAAAAGATTTAGCCACATTTTCCGC